>NC_088221.1:15452858-15774525 GCF_036934945.1 Oncorhynchus masou masou | reverse complement strand
GAAACAGTTTTGTGAAGAGGAATGTTCCAAAATTCCTCCTGACCGGAGGTCTGATCCGCAACCACAGAAAACGTTTGGTTGAAGTTATTGCTGCCAAAGGAGGGTCAACCAGTTGTTAAATCCAAGGGTTCACATACTTTTTCACCCTAAACTGTGAATGTTTACACTGTGTGTTCAATAAAGACAAACTGTATAATTGTTTGTGTGTTATTAGTTTAAGCAGACTGTGTTTGTCTGTTGCTGTGACTTTCAGTTGAAGTCGGAAGTCTACATACACTTAGGTTGTTGTCACTAAAACTCATTTTTCAACCACTCCACACATTACTATAGTTTTGGCAAGTTGGTTAGGACATCTACTTTGTGCATGACACAAGTAATTTACGTCAGAAGTTTACGTACACAAAGTTGACTGTGCCTTTAAACAGCTTGGAAAATTCCAGACAATTATGTCATGGTTTTAGAAGGTTCAGATAGGCTAATTGACATCATTTGAGTCAATTGGAGGTGTACCTGAGGATGTATTTCAAGGCCTACCTTCAAACTCAGTGCCTCTTTGCTTGACATCATGGGAAAATCAAAAGAAATCAGACAAGACCTCAGAAAAAACATTGTAGACTTCCACAAGTCTGTTCATCCTTGGGAGTAATTTCCAAGCGCCTGAAGGTACCACGTTCATCTGTACAAACAATATTACGCAAGTATAAACACCATGGGACCACACAGCCATCATAGCGCTCAGGATCGAGACCCGTTCTGTTTCCTAGAGATGAACGTACTTTGGTGCGAAAAGTGCAAATCAATCCCAGAACAACAGCAAGGACCTTGTGAAGATGCTGGAGGAAACAGGTACAAAAGTATCTATATCCACAGTAAAACGAGTCCTACATCAACATAACTTGAAAGGCCGCTCAGCAAGGAAGAAGCCACTGCTCCAAAACCACCATAAAAAAATCCAGACTACGGTTTGCAACTGCACATGAGGACAAAGATCATACTTTTTGGAGAAATGTCCTCTGGTCTGATGAAACTGTTTGGCCATAATGACCATCGTTATGTTTGGAGGAAAAAGGGGGATGCTTTCAAGCCGAAGAACACCATCTCAACCGTGAAGCACGGGAGTGGCAGCATCATGTTGTGGGGGTGCTTTGCTGCAGGAGGGACTGGTGCACGTCACAAAATAGATAGCATCATGAGGAAGGACAATTATGTGGATATATTGAAGCAACATCTCAAGACATCAGTCAGGAAGTTAAAGCTTGGTCACAAATGGGTCTTCAAAATGGACAATGACCCCAAGCATACTTCCAAAGTTGTGTCAAAATGGCTTAAGAACAACAAAGTGGCCATCACAAAGCCCAACCTCAATCCTATAGAAAACTTTTGGGCAGAACTGAAAAAGCATGTGTGAGCACGGAGGCCTACAAACCTGACTCAGTTACACCAACTCTGTCAGGAGGAATGGGCCAAATTTCACCCAACTTATTGTGGGAAGCACTCGCTACTATTATTCTGACATTTCACATTCTTAAAATAAAGTGGTGATCATAACTGACCTAAGACAGGGAATTTTTACTAGGATTAAATGTCAGGAATTGTTAAAATGAGTTTAAATGTATTTGGCTAAAGTGTATGTAAACTTCTGACTTCAACTGTAGATGAAGATCGGATCAAGGTTTATGACCAATTTATGCAGAAATCCAGGTAATTCCAAAGGGTTCACATACTTTCTTTGCCACTGTATATGTGTATTAAAGTAGTCAAAAGTTTAGGATTTGGTCCCATATTCCTAGCATGCAATGATTACATCAAGCTTGTGACTCTACAAACTTGTTGGATGCACTTTCTGTTTGTTTTGGTTGTGTTCTCGATCATTTTTTTGCCCAATAGAAATGAATGGTAAATAATGTGTTGTGTCATTTTGGAGTCACTTTTATTCTAAATAAGCATAGAATATGTTTCTAAACACTACTACATTAATGTGGATGCTACCATGATTACGGAGAGTCCTGAATGAATCGTAAATAATGATGAGTGAGAAAGTTACAGATGCACAGAAATCATACCCCCCCCCCCAAAATGATAAGCTCCCCTGGTAATGGTGAGAGATTTGTATGTCTTGGGGGTATGATATTTGTGTTTCTGTAGCTTTCTCACTCATCATTATTCACAATTCATTCAG
Organism: Oncorhynchus masou masou; assembly: GCF_036934945.1. Classification (NCBI taxonomy): domain Eukaryota; kingdom Metazoa; phylum Chordata; class Actinopteri; order Salmoniformes; family Salmonidae; genus Oncorhynchus; species Oncorhynchus masou. The sequence goes on along the minus strand of NC_088221.1, from coordinate 15,772,346 downwards.
GACTATCCGTAATCATGGTAGCATCCACATTAATGTCAAACTTTCTCATATAGCCATTGAGCCTTCATCAGTGGCATATGTCATGACGTTGGCCTGGGGGTAGGTTTATGACAGTCATAAATACCTCTTCACCCCTTTTTCCTCTCTCTACCCAACTGCTTTGACATTTGAAAATCCCTTGGTTAACAGAGAGATTCTGAGAACATCAGAAGTTTGGGGGAAATAAACTATATTTTGGTAATCCGACCAGTTGAACATATGCCTTGGTACTTAATGAATATGATGTCAGTTCGGTTGTCATCTGAGACATTCTCATCAATGATAGAATGACATAAACTCTACAGTGGAAGGTCTGCACATTGCAGTTATCGGATCCACATGGAATTGTTGTTCAATTTAAATGTTTGAATATAAAATTATTGGTGAAAAGATTAAATGTAATTTTAGCTTCCAAATTAGAGATTTGGGTTTTCATAAGGTTAGGGCTCTGCTCAATCAGTGGCCCGCCCCTGTGAAGAGACATGGGTTATAAAACTATGAAAACACACCCTTCGCCCTCCACTATATAAGCCCTTGATGAAAATATAACCTCCTGTTCCGGGTACATTTGGATGACGATCTGATGTCAGAAGGGTTCAAATAATAACTACGGACGAAGCCAACCTCAGCGTGACCTTTGGTTGCGAATGGTATGAACTTTGAACTCTTATTCACTACAGAAGTGATACCTCCTAGCCATTGAGTTAGCAACAGCAGCTGCAAACGTGGGCTAGGAAAGAACAGACAGAGAAACCTGTCTACCACACAACGACGTTACTACAATGTATCCAATTTACCAGCAGAGACATTCTTCAAAGGACAAAGGACTCTGTTGGGCACGGCCTTCCATCTACCACCAACCTACCGAAGCGCAGCTCAGAGTAAATATTGATTGCATTTCCCTTTTCCAAATGGGCGGTAATTTAGAATGCATAAGATACTGTATTTACGATAGCATGGCTTCTCCATTTGTTCCTCAAGTCTTCCCGCTCTTTCACTCAAACCCAGACCCCTTTTCTTTTGTGTAACCAGCTGTCATATCTGTTCCGTCCGCTAGGGACGTTTTCCTTTATGACGTAATTTGTAATCAAGGTATGATTCCTTCTGTGTATATGTGATTCTGTGTGATTAGTTAGGTATTTAGTAAATAAATAATTAAACCCAATTTTGTATTGCTGATTGAACTTGTTAGCCAGCGTTCGTGAAGATAACCAAGAATTTACAACATTCAGATGATGTAAAATATTACTAGGTCTTTAAGACTTTATTCGGAAGATAACCGCTCTATAAACATTCTTTCGTGGTGCCCCGACTTTCTAGTTAATTACATTTACATGATTAGCTCAATCAGGTAATATTAATGGCAGAGAAAGGATTTTATAGAATAGCATGTCATGCCACTTAATCCGGCCTAGCCAAAGACACGACACATATTACCGTAGTAGAAGCATGGATAAATACACAGCTGCTGGCCCTGGCAGACTATTACATAGTACCCAGGAGATCTGTCTGCGTGTAACCCAAACTGTGGCGGTCCAACCCAATCAGCACATAGCATCTGTCTGCACAGGGACTCCCCCCTGACCAGGGTGATGAGAAACCATAGCGCCATGCACCTGCAACACCTGTTTGCATCTGAAGCACTACTCCACTCTTCTCCTGTCTCTTCACAAGGATGACAGACAGCCTTGGAAAGCTAGCTACCCCCGTGCTTGACGTGCAACACATCCCTCTTTCTATCACACATGCTCTTATCGACTCTCGCTCTCGAGCAGCACACCTGCAGGTGCAGGCTTGGGCATGACTTTATGAAGAGTTGTCAGCGTAGAAAAGCCCAGAGAGAGAGTAAGCAGTAGCAGCTGACACCCAGGCTGTGCTGAACATCACTAATCCTCCAGCTGCTCATACCGGCCAATTAAACACTTGGACTTGAAAAAGACCTTGATTATCTTATAGACCTTATGGGTATAGAGAGGAAGAATATACAGACGGGCGATTCTTTAGATATTTGATGCCTTTACGTTATCAGTGCAATTATAAATATCTATATGCACACTGCAATGTCCCTTCAGGCGTTTAGCGGCCCACAAAAGCAGCACTGAGTGTACAAAACATTAGGAACACCTGCTCTTTCCATGACATAGACCGACCAGGTTAATTCAGGTGAAAGCTATGATCCCTTATTGATGTCGCTTGTTAAATCCACTTCAATCAGTGTGGATGAAGGGGAGGAGACGGGTTAAAGGAGGATTTTTAAATGGATCGTGTATGTGTGGATCGTGTATGTGTGCCATACAGAGGGTGAATTGGCAAGTCAAAAGATTGAAGTGCCTTTGAACGGGGCATGGTAGCAGGTTCCAGGGGCACCAGTTTTAGTGTGTCAAGAACTGCAACGCTGCTGGGTTTTTCACGCTCAACAGTTTCCCGTGTGTATCAAGAACGGTCCACCACCCAAAGGACATCCAGCCAACATGACACAACTGTGGGAAGCATTGAAGTCAACATGGGGCCAGCATCCCTGTGGAACGCTTTTGACAACTTGTCAACGCCCCTACAAAAGTCCACGCCCCTACAAAAGTGAGTGTAACTCAATATTAGGAAGGTGTTTCTAATGTTTTGTTCACCCAGTGTAGATAGGCGCATTTGAAACACGTCCGGCATCTCCTTAGGCTCTAGCAGTGTGTTTGTTGGTCGAGAAGGGTTAGGAGGATGCAGTCTGATACAGTATGATCCCAGTACCTCCATTCAGCCTTGTTGTGTAGGAAGGAGTTGCACTGTTCAGGAAGCTTGCTGTCATTGGACATGGACTCCAGGGTTGTAAGGATATGTTTGAACATGGGTCTTTCCTGCATGGAAACAAAAGCAAAAACATAGTGTAATAATCCGTAAGCAGACATGTAGGGTATCTATTCATGACAATTCGACTGGTCTCTTGACCGTATGTGACATAAAATTAATGTTTAGTATTATCCATTGTAGTACGGACTTGTGTGCCGAGTCTGTTGTGCACAGTGGATATGTGTGGGTGTGGAGGTAATGCGTGAGCATAGAATTACCTACACTACCATTCAAAAAGTTGGGATCACTTAGAAATGTCATTGTTTTTGAAAGAAAAGCAAATTTCTTGTCCATTAAAATAACATCAAATTGATCAGAAATGCAGTGTAGACATTGTTAATGCTGTAAAGGACTATTGTAGCTGGAAATGGCAGATTTGTAATGGAATATCTACATAGGCGTGTCTTTACTATCATTAATTTGAAGACATAGTTTTTATCAAAGATTCTCTGTAATTAGTATTACGCGATCAACTGATTAATCATGTAAATGTAATTAACTAGGAAGTCGGGGCACCAAGGAGAAATATTCAGATTACAAGGTTATAATTTCCTAATATAACCTTTCAGATATTTTCATGTCTGATCAAAAGTCTTCTGATTAATGAATTATTTACTTTACCTCACGTTTATCTGCACGAAACCAGTCTTCACTATGAGTCATCCATACATCAATTGTCTTAAATAATTGATTTATTAACTAATTCACAGAAATGCATAAACAAACAAACAGGGTAAATGTGGTTACAAGAAATGATAGGAGAATGTGCCCTAGTGGGCTAAACCGGCATGGAGGCTTGTTAGACAAAAGGGGAAGTGGGGGTCGACTAAGAAGTCACTACAGAGTGATAATTATAACAATTGAAATGCTAATCCCTTGCATATGAACGCTCACTCGTTCGGGAACAATTGCAATCAATATATATATTTACGCTCAGTGTGTCGTCTTGATCGGTGAAAAGGTGAAAAGTTAGTAGAATTCTCCCTCTCTCTCTCGGTTGTGGTTGGAGGGTATAGTTCAAAGTGACATTCATTTGTTTTGTTATAGAATGAATGTTTCGGCAGTGGTCGTTCTTCGCATACAATGATACCGAATTGCTAGCTGCAGACTAGTAATTAATATCAAAGACTTGTTCTTATTCTGTCGGTATCGATAGTCTAAGAGTTTAACCACGTGGTATGGTTAAAAGATTCAGCAATGGTCTACAACCTTTGTCTCCCCTAATGGCGAAAAACTTGGTCTGCAACCTTTAGCCATCTCGTAGTTGAGGTAAGCTCCGTCTGCTGATCGAAAACCCGAGTGGGGGTTTTATTCGGAAGGGCCGAAAAGGGCTGTCCCAGGATGTCTGACCATAACTGGGCTCAGGGGCGGTCCTCTGATTTAGTTCAAATCAAAAGGGAATTGTATTTTTCTTCATTAAACAGTCCAAAATCATATTACGCAATTATACAAACAGTATCTTACTCACTCATTCATCTTATACAACAATTAGATGTAAACCTCATATCTGAGGCTATTATATAAACAGCGTTATTGGTTATGTGGCCACACTGTCTCCCATGAGCTTCCCCAAGTTGTGACAAACGGACCAGTTCGTAGCTGGATTCTTCACCGATCTTTTATACTTTCTCCGGAACATGAAATTTGTTTGTACCTCAAGTTCTGTGAGGTGGAAGGAATTCCTTTGTTCTCCATGAAAATCTACACTCTCTATTCTGTGTGTCCATGAGGAGATCCATAGGAATTTACGACGTCATTCTGACCACAGCAACCTAGTTGAAGGAGGCAAGGGGGAGGCAGGGAGAGGAGGATACCCAAAGAGGCAAACATCATGACAGCGTACAGAGGCCCATTATCAGCAACCATCACTCCTGTGTTCCAATGGCACGTTGTGTTAGCTAATCCATGTTTATCATTTTAAAAGAAAAGTACCCGCAAAGCACCAGTCTCAACGTCAATGGTGAAGAGGCGACTCCAGGATGCTGGCCTTCTAGGCAGAGTTGCAAAGAAAAAGCCATATCTCAGACTGGCCAATAAAAATAAAAGATTAAGATGGGCAAAAGAACACAGACACTGGACAGAGGAACTTTGCCTAGAAGGCCAGCATCTTGGAGTCGCCTCTTTGTTGTTGACGTTGAGACTGGTCTTTTGCAGGTACTATTTATTGAAGCTGCCAGTTGAAGATTTGTGAGGCATTTGTTTCTTAAAACTAGACACTCTAATGTACTTGTCCTCTTGCTCAGTTGTGCACTGGGGCCTCCCACTCCTCTTTCTATTCTGGTTAGAGCCAGTTTTCGCTCTTCTGTGAAGGGAGTAGTACATAGCGTTGTACGAGATCTTCAGTTTCTTAGCAATTTCTCGCATGGAATAACCTTCATTTCTCAGAATAAGAATAGACTGACGAGTTTCAGAATAAAGTTATTTGTTTCTGGACATTTTGAGCCTGTAATCGAACCAACAAATGCTGTTGCTCCAGATACTCAACTCGTCTAAAGAAGGCCAGTTTTATTGCTTCTTTAATCAGAACAACAGTTTTTCAGCTGTGCTAACATAATTGCAAAAGCGTTTTCTAATGATCAATTAGCCTTTTAAAATTATAAACTTGGATTAGCTAACATAACGTGCCATTGGAACACAGGAGTGATGGTTGCTGATAATGGGCCTCTGTACGCCTATGTAGACCTCAAACCTTTGAACGGTAGTGTAGTGAACGGTAGTGAACGGTAGTGTGTGTCATTTCAAAGGATCTGTGTGTGTGAGGATGTTGGTGTGTGTGAGGATGTCGTACCTTTGGCTCAGTCACCCAGCACTTCCTCATCAGCTCAGCGAAACTAGTTGGGCAGCTACTGGGAATGGTTAATCTCTGGAACAGACAGACAGGATCACAGTCACACACACACACACTCACTGTTCCCGTTTCCCTGAAAGGATTGCAGTAGTGTCAGCTTTCAGTTCTGAGGTCGGGATATTGGTAGAGCATTCATGTCAGGAGGCCGGTCAAATACACTGATGACTCATGTGACTGGAGACTGTGAATGCGGACAGTGCACGATTGGGATCAATTGGCTCCGGCCCATATGACAATCTCCCTCACTAGCTATGCTGGTTTGTGATGACTGACATGATTCCTGTACAGATGCACTAGCTCATTACGAAAGACTGTCAGGTATGTGTCTCTTCACAAAATTTATTAGCATAGATAAAGGAAGCAGCAGCTGTTCCTAACTGCATAACGAGTAAAAGTGACAAAACAAGCGGAGCTGTACATTACCTCACTCTTCTCCACCACCAGCCAGGCGACTTGTAATCCCTCCAGGCCTTTAAAGGGAATCTCCCGGGTGAGCATCTCCCACAGAACCTGACACAGGGAGAGACGTCGTGGTCAGTCAATGAGCATAACGCATCTAGCCCACAGACTGCATGGTCTGCTCAGGGTCTTCCACTGTACTGAGACACAATACAGACTTTACATATCAGATACCATATTAGGAGAACGGAAACCTTGCATGATATGAAATGGAGTGCTTGTTTGAAAATGCTAATTGATACACGACTCATTTTATTATACACATCACATCATTTATAAGACGAGTAAATATCATTGTTCACTATGTAAGTAAACCCTCGTGTAAGTGAAAGCCATGTGATTGTGATAGAACAGAGTGTTGAACCAGACGCTTTCCTGGCCTGAACCCAGGTCCGGCTCTGTTTGTACACTGACTGTTTATGACACTCAGGAGTCAAGCCCTTGGCTGGCTGGGTGACACAGAACGCGCCTCATATGCTCTGTCACTCCACACTTCACACCTTCTCCGTCACCACGCAGGAATGTGGCCAAGCAGTCATATACACAGGCTGGCAGACACAGTGCCTTCAGAAAGTATTCTGGGGAGTGATGAGCTCTACAGCAGAGTCTCACAACTCAATCGCTGGTTGAAAACTGTTTTCTGTCCCTCCCAAAATATAGAATTTGTAGATAATTGGCCCTCTTTCTGGGACTCACCCACAAACAGGACCAAGCCTGGCCTGTTGAGGAGTGATGGACGCCATCCTAGCTGTAGGGGTGCTCTCATCTTATCTATGAACATAGACAGGGCTCTAACTCCCCTAGCTCCACAATGAAATAGGGTGCAGGCCAGGGAGCAAGTAGCCAGCCTGCCTACTTAGTGGAGTCTGCCACTAGCACAGTTAGTGCAGTCAGCTCAGCTATCCCCATTGAGACCGTGTCTGTGCCTCGACCTAGGTTGGGCAAAACCTTAGCAATCTCACTAGAATAAAGACCTCCTCCATTCCTGCCATTATTGAAAGAGATTGTGATACCTCACATCTCAAAATAGGGCGACTTAATGTTAGATCCCTCACTTCAAAGGCAGTTATAGTCAATGAACTAATCACTGATCATAACCTTGATGTGATTGGCCTGACTGAAACATGGCTTAAGCCTGATGAATTTACTGTGTTAAATGAGGCCTCACCTCCTGGTTACACTAGTGACCATATCCCCCGTGCATCACGCAAAGGCAGAGGTGTTGCTAACATTTACGATGTTTACAAAAAAAACGATGTTTTCGTCTTTTGAGGTTCTTGTCATGAAATCTATGCAGTCTACCCAATCACTTTTTATAGCTACTGTTTACAGGCCTCCTGGGACATATACAGCGTTCCTCACTGAGTTCCCTGAATTCCTATCGGACCTTGTAGTCATAGCAGATAATATTCTAATTTTTGGTGACTTTAATATTCACATGGAAAAGTCCACAGACCACTCCAAAAGGCTTTCGGAGCCATCATCAACTCAGTGGGTTTTGTCCAACATGCCTCTGGACCTACTCACTGCCACAGTCATACTCTGGACCTAGTTTTGTCCCATGGAATAAATGTTGTGCATCTTAATGTTTTTCTCATAACCCTGGACTATCAGACCACCATTTTATTACGTTTGCAATCGCAACAAACAATCTGCTCAGACCCCAACCAAGGAGCATCAAAAGTCGTGCTATAAATTCTCAGACAACCCAAAGATTCCTTGATGCCCTTCCAGACTCCCTCTGCCTATCCAAGGACGTCAGAGGACAACAATCACCTAACTGAGGAACTCAATTTAACCTTGCGTAATACCCTAGATGCAGTTGCACCCCTAAAAACTAAAAACATTTGTCATAAGAAACTAACTCCCTGGTATACAGAAAACACCCGCGCTCTGAAGCAAGCTTCCAGAAAATTGGAACGGAAATGGCACCATACCAAACTGGAAGTCTTCCGACTAGCTGGAAAGACAGTACCATGCAGTATCGAAGAGCCCTCACTGCTGATTGATCATCCTATTTTTCCAACATAATTGAGGAAAATAAGAACAATCCGAAATTTCTTTTTTATACTGTCGCAAAGCTAACTAAAAAGCAGCATTCCCCAAGAGAGGATGGCTTTCACTTCAGCAGTAATAAATTCATGAACTTCTTTGAGGAAAATATCATGATCATTCGAAAGCAAATTACGGACTCCTCTTTAAATCTGCGTATTCCTCCAAAGCTCAGTTGTCCTGAGTCTGCACAACTCTGCCAGGACCTAGGAACAAGGGAGACACTCAAGTGTTTTAGTACTATATCTCTTGACACAATGATGAAAATAATCATGGCCTCTAAACCTTCAAGCTGCATACTGGACCCTATTCCAACTAAACTACTGAAAGAGCTGCTTCCTGTGCTTGGCCCTCCTATGTTGAACATAATAAACGGCTCTCTATCCACCGGATGTGTACCAAACTCACTAAAAGTGGCAGTAATAAAGCCTCTCTTGAAAAAGCCAAACCTGGACCCAGAAAATATAAAAAACTATCGGCCTATATCGAATCTTCCATTCCTCTCTAAAATATTTGAAAAATCTGTTGCGCAGCAACTCACAGCCTTCCTGAAGACAAACAATGTATACGAAATGCTTCAGTCTGGTTTTAGACCCCATCATAGCACTGAGACTGCACTTGTGAAGGTGGTAAATTACCTTTTAATGGCATCAGACCGAGGCTCTGCATCTGTTCTCGTGCTCCTAGACCTTAGTGCTGCTTTTGAAACCATCGATCACCACATTCTTTTGGAGAGATTGGAAACCCAAATTGGTCTACACGGACAAGTTTCTGGCTTGGTTTAGATCTTATCTGTCGGACAGCTATCAATTTGTCTCTGTGAATGGTTTGTCCTCTGGCAAATCAACTGTAAATTTCGGGGTTCCCCAAGGTTCTGTTTTAGGACCACTATTGTTTTTCCTAGCCACCGTGCTTCTACACCTGCATTGCTTGCTGTTTGGGGTTTTAGGCTGGGTTTCTGTACAGCACTTTGATATATCAGCTGATGTAAGAAGGGCTATATAAATAATACATTTGATTTGATTTATTCACACCCCTTTACTTTTTCCACATTTTGCTGTGTTACAGCCTGAATTTAGAATGTATTAAATTGAGATTTTGTGTCACTGATCTACACACAACACCCCATAATATCAAACTGGATTTTTGTTTGGAATTTTAGAAATTAATAAAAAATGTAAAGCTGAAATATCTTGAGCCACTAAGTATTCAACCCCTTTGTTGTGGCAAGCCTAAATAAGCCCAGGGGTACAAACTCTAGGGGCGCAATTTCATTTTTGGATGAAAAAGGTTCCCGTTTTAAACAAGATATTTTGTCACAAAAAGATGCTCGACTATGCATATAATTGATAGCTTTGGAAAGAAAACACTCTGAATTTTCCAGAACTGCAAAGATATTGTCTGTGGGTGCCCTAGAACGGGAGCTACAGGCAAAACCAATATGAAACGGCAACCAGGAAACCAGCAGGATTTTAGATTTTTCCATTGTCTCCTTATATGGCTGTGAATGCGAGAGGAATGAGCCTGCCCTTTCTGTCGTTTCCCCAAGGTGTCTGCAGCATTGTGACGTATTTGTAGGCATATCATTGGAAGATTGACCATAAGAGACTACATTTTCCAGGTGTCCGCCCGGTGTCCTCCGTCGAAATTGGTGCGTCTTTTTCAGCTGCTGGTATTTTTCCATGCGATTCTGAGGGGAAAGCAGGCTTCCACGAACTGCATATCAATGAAGATATATGTGAAAAAACACCTTGAGGATTGATTCTAAACAACGTTTGCCATGTTCCGGTCGATATTATGGAGTTAATTCGGAAAAAGTTTGACGTTTTGGTGACTGAATTTTCGGTTCGTTTTGGTAGCCAAATGTGATGTACAAAACGGAGCGATTTCTCCTACACAAAGATTCTTTCAGGAAAAACTGAACATTTGCTATGTAACTGATAGTCTCCTCATTGAAAACATCCGAAGCTCTTCAAAGGTAAATTATTTTATTTATTTGGTTATCTGGTTTTTGTGAAAATGTTGCGTGCTAAATGCTACTCAAAATGCTAAGCTAGCTTAGCATACTCTTACACAAATTAGTGATTTGCTATGCTTCAAAAGCATATTTTGAAAATCTGAGATGACAGTGTTGTTAAGAAAAGGCTAAGCTTGAGAGCAGGCGCATTATTTTCATTTTATTTGCGATTTTCAGAAATCGTTAACGTTGCGTTATGCTAATGAGCCTGAGGCTTTATTCACGATCCCGGATCCGGGATGGGGAGTATCAAGAGTTAACAAATCTTATAATAAGGTCATGGACTCATTCCATGTTTAATAAAAGGGTTTAACATGATTTTTTAATGACTACATTATCTCTGTAAAGTCACTTAATCGAGTAGTGAATTTAAAACACAGATTCCACCACTAAGCCCGGGGAGGTTTTTCAATGCCTCACAAAGAAGGGCACCGATATCAGATGCTGAATATCCCTTTGAGCATGGTGAAATTATTCATTAGGCTTTGGATGGTGTATCAGTACCCCCAGCCACTACAAAGTTACAGGCATCCTTCCAAACTCAGTTGCCGGAGAGGAATGACACTGTTCATGGATTGCACTATGAGGCCAATGGTGATATTAAGACAGTTACAGAATCTAATGGTTGTGATATGAGAAAACTGAGTATGGATCAACAACATTGTAGTTATTCCACAATACTGACCTAAATGACAGAGTGAAAAGAAGGAAGCCTGTACAGAATAAAAAATATTCCAAAACATGCATCCTGTTTGCAACAATCCCCTTAAAATGTGGCAAAGAAATACACTTTTTGTCCTGAACACTAAGTGTTATGTTTGGGGTAAATCCAATACAACAATAGTCATTTACAACATTAGCAATGTCTACACTATATCACTGAGTACCACTCTCCAAATTCTCAAGCATAGTGGTGCCCACGTCATGTTATGGGTATGCTTGTCATCGGCAAGGACTACTGAGTTTTGTTGTGATAAAAATAAACGGAATACAGCTAAAAGAAGAGGCAAAATCCTAGAGGAAAATCTGGTTCAGTCTGCTTTCTACCAGACACTGGGACACGAATTCACCTTTCAGCAAAATCTAAACTGGAGTTGCTTACCAAGATGACATTGATTGGTCTTGAGCGGCCTAGTTACAGTTTTGACTTAAATCGGCTTGAAAATCTATGGCAAGACTTGAAAATGGCTGTCTAGCAATGATCCACAATCAACTTGACAGAACCTGAAGAATTTTCAAAAGAATAATGGGCAAATATTGGCCCACCCAGGTGTGCAAATCTCTTAGATACTTACCCCAAAAGACAGCTCAGCTGTAATCGCCGCCAAATGTGCTTCTACAAAGCATTGACTCAGAGGTGTGAAATAGATATTTCTGTATTTCACGTGCCAACATTTCTAAAAACATGCCGTCACTTTGTCATTATGGGTTATTGTGTGTAGATGGGTGAGAAAATAATTATGAGTCAAGGGATATGAATACTTTCTGTACACACACGCGCGCACAGCCATGCGCAGTAGCACACACACAAACACACACCAACACCCACACACACTAACATATACCAAGGCTTCATACTCTCTCTCTACTCAGGGTTGACAGATTACATTTTCTGATGATGATAAGAATGAGGCAGAAAACATATGGAATCGCTGTTAGTACTTCTACAAAGGTCAATAATGCCACTCACGTCTACTTTTCAAGTGGATGTAATGCAGGCATGAAAATGTCATCTCTGAAAAGTCTGTTCTTTCAAGTGCTAGGTACCGTTTGATTGACAGGTTACTCTCTCGACCATGAAGTTGCAACAGTGACATTAGAGCTCTTTCTTTCCCAAGCTGGTTCAGTCCCTAAATCTCCTCTGATGGTTTCTGTAGTTAAATGACAATATACTACTGTAAATAAAATTCCACCTATAAGTTGATAAATATGGACATCACATGCAGATTGTCTTGCAGCATCAGTTTGAGAATAAAAATAGCCCAGTCTAAGTAACTATGGACTCCCGAGTGGTGTAGCCGTCTAAGGCATTGCATCTCAGTGCAAGAGGCGACACTAGTCCCTGGTTCGAATCCAGGGTGTATCACATCTGGCCATGATTGGGCGGCACACAATTGGCCCAGCATCATCCGGGTTTGGCCGGGGTAGGCCGTCATCGTAAATAAGAATTTGTTCTTAACTGACTTGCTTAGTTAAATAAAGGTTACACAACTATTGTACTGACTATCCAACAGCTGGTCAGTGTGTGTCCTATGTGTTGGTCACTTACCACACCGTAGGAGTAGGTGTCACAGGTCTCAGACACGGGCAGGCTCTGGATGACTTCCGGGGCCATCCAGGGGAACGTGCCGACCAGGGACATGTGTGTGGTGTGGGAGTGGAACCGGGATGCCCCAAAATCACAGATCTACACAGGGGGGGAAACAGGTGGTCCCGGGATTTAGCAAGGGTTGGGGATTCAACTGTTTTGGGTGAAGCCAGTATGCAAATGTCAGATCACTTGCATGTGCAAACAAATGTACCTTAAGAACTTTGTCTGCCGTCACAACCACTGCAATAGAAAACAGGAGAATGTGTATTTTTATTTTTCGTCTAATTGAGTTTATGTAATATTTGCCTCTGGCTAAAGACATAATCAGTTTGACCAGATATCTTTTGTACAGACTGAAACAGACAGAGAGATCATGCAGATGGATCTGAAACCTTACCATTCCTGGACTTCAGATCCCTGTGGATAACCTTGACCGGGGCCTCTGAGTGTAAATAGTGCATGCCTAATGGAGAAAGAAAGCACTGACTGAGGTCAATGTGCAACCAGCAGAGGTAAACAAGGCTGTGTTCGTCTGTGCTCTCCTCCATGCCTCCCTCTCAATGCTAATTTATTATGCAAACTAATGACATAGATTAATCCCATTTAGGCCTTCATGTTTTGACTTCACTTGTTCTCAGTGAGACCCGAATTCTATAACAAATATGCCTAGAATAACAATGAGTTGGAATAGACCATAAGCGGACAAATCTGAAATATATTCTATTGTTAAGTTGGTAATGAGCTAAAAGAAATGTGGAATCTCAGTGGGTGGTTTAGTTAAGTCAAATGGCTATGCAAAAATTCCTAAACAACATGTAGCATTGCCTGGTTTAAAGTAGATCCTACAATGAATCGTGACTGTACCTTTGGCAATCTCCATGGCCCAAGTCATAACCTGTCCCAGGTCCATCTCTTCACTCTCTGCACTGGACAGATAGTCATACAGGGACCCTCCACCGGCATATTCTGTGGGAAACACATACAGTCCTAAGACTCCCATATCTACACTTACATTTGCACGGCACCCTAAGAGAATAGGGTTCCATTAGGGTTCTTCAGGTTTCCCCATCGGAGAACCCTGTTTGGTTCCAGGTAGAACCATTTTGTGTTACTTGTAGAATCCTCTGTAGAAAGGATGGAACCCGAAAGAGTTCTACCTGAAACCAAAAGGGTTCTACCTCCAACCAAAAAGGGTTCTTCAAAGGGTTATCCTATGGGGACAGCCAAAGAATCCTTCAAGGTTCTAGATAGCACCTTTTTTTCTAAGAGTGTGCAATATCAAATATATCTATATCATTTCAACCGTATCTCATTCAGAAATCATGAGTTAATAAAAATATGTGAGACAATATGTCCTCTATTTGTGAATAGACCGTTTGGTTTTATACAGTAGTTAAGAGAGCAGTTGAAGTCCGGTTTACAGTCCTGTCCTCTGTTCTGTCATTGACCAGTCAGAAGAGATGAGCTCATTCATCACAATGCATTGTGGAAACGCTACTGACCCAGCTTAGCACCCTGTGTGTCTCTGTTCCTCTGTTCCTTCACCACATACTCTTTAACATTCAACTGCGGCGGGCTAAATCAGGGTCACACAGAGTGATTCTTGGTCGTTTTAAACAAATCTACTTTAAACAAAAGTATACACTTCACACACATGGCTATGGGCTTAAACACAAGAAGACACCTGTACCATGTCAGAGATAGACTTAAAGCGTATTCCATTTTGAGTTTGCATCCCAATATTACACTTTACATACATCACAGAAGACTAAAATATAACAAAAGCATCCAGCTTTTAAAAATAAATCATGTTGATTAATTATGAAATTCAAAAAAAAAAAAGACTAAAATCCCGGCCACACTTTGGACATTGGACTGCCGGAAAGGGTTATTACTCTATCAACCTCACTCACACTCACGGTTCAAACACCTGCGGCCTACGCTCTTGTGCACAGTTCTCCTGTCATTGTGATTCCAGCTGTAACTCGCCATATCCAAATGAAGCCAAGGTGTACGGCCACACAAAGTCCCCAAATACCGTAAATGATTACAGACAGGTACATGGCACTGTTAAGAACATCCCTGTAAAACAATGTTGATATAATGTTCAAGAAGGATCAGGCCAATCGTATTACTCAAATGCAATAGTTTCCCCAGACCAGTAGTGAAGGGAAACACACGAACAATAGAAGCATTATGTGGACTTGAATGCTTTGCTACTCAATGCAACACCTCCTTCTAAAAAAAAAGAGAAAGCCTGCCAATAAACATTGTTAAATCACTGAGACACTTCAATACCGGGGAGACAGACAGACAGACAGACAGACAGACAGACGGCGTTCCAGTCGCTCCATGAACTATAAAGTGGCCTGGCAAAGACAGATGGCTGAAACTGATATTATCTGATACCAGCTAGACTGGTGCGAGTCGGATGTTCGCGCGACCAAAACGTCTGCGTCTCCTCATAAAATAGTGCAAACAAGGATCAACCTTGAGGGAAGGAACCAGGCCTATACTTGTCATTAATAATATCAATTGACCTGACCATGTTATGCCCTATTATAAATCTAGGAAAGATGTCGGTTATTGAACTAGTCATTTACAGTGTGTGTTTTAGAAGCAAACACCAGGGCTTCCTATGGATTTTTTTCCTTCTAAATGGTAATGACCGATGAAGGCTGTAACTACAAAAACCAGTTCTGTGAAAGTGGTTAATTGTAATGGTATTGCATGATTAGGTCCGCCGACTGGAAAACAAATACTGAGCCATCTCAATATAATATCTCTTAGATAGGCTCACTTTTTATCATTTGGCTCTGTACTTTGTACTTTTTTGACTGGCAAATTCCATAGATAATGCATCTCCCTGAACTGCTTTCATCATACAACACTTTTCTATCAGTCACAGTTTAGCCTCTCAAAGTGAGTATTGAAGCATGAGTTAACTGAAATGAATGATATAACCCGCTATGACATTAAAAAGTTAGCTTTTCTCTAGTAAATTCAGGTAGTTATTGACAAACTCTCTGCCACGTGGGTCAGCAGAGACAAATGTCTTCACCTGATAGATATTTAAGCAATAAGGCCCAAGGGGGTGTGGGGGTGTGGTATATGGCCAAATATGCTGTTGTTAGGCACCCCCTTATTGCTATTACAAACTGGTTACCAACATAATTAGAGCAGGAAAAACAAATGTTTTGTCATACCCGTGGTATACGGTCTGATATACCATGGCCTTCAGCCAATCAGAATTCAGGGCTCAAACCACCCAGTTTATAATGTTTGTTAGATTGCTGAGACAACAGTCCCTGATATATGAGCAGACAGGGGACATTTATAACAGAGCTGATGAATGTGGATATGGCATGGTCAGAATGGTCATTAACATTTTTTCCTTTATATCTTGCTAATTAGATTCTGCTTTGATAAATATAGACAGCAGCTCCTTGACAACCAGCCAACCCCTTCTCTCGCACTCACATAACACTGGCCGGAGGAGGGAAATGTCAAGTCTGAGAACTCTGTGAAAGATTTCAACATTACTGCTTTGTAACCGACTATAACAATACAGGGCTAATATAAGACTTATTTTAAGACATAAACAGAGGGAAGCAAGCAGAAACATCAAAGGAGCATCTTTTTGCAAAGATATGAGGGTATTTTTTAATTCCTCAATCCATGAAGTAGCACACAACATTTATGCAATGGGATTTAGGTTTTTCCCAACTAGGACAGGACGTTTCCATACAACAGCCTTCCATGATCTATGAAAGTAGAGCAGGAGCCGGCAGAGTATGTGAGCGTGTGAGTGTGGGTGGGTAGAATGGGAAGGAATTACATGTCATAGTTAAATGTCATTTGTCTAAATCATTCTAAAAGCAGAGGTCGAACACTTCCAAAATGACCCGATTGCTTAGGTCACTGTTAAGCCAGAACGTGAGAGGAGATCACAAGCAAAAGGACAAAGACTTAAGCTTGCCCAAACAAGGAGTTATAGGGAACAAAGATAGAATCAAGTCTGAAGCATACCAGAAAGTACCATAAAATGAGAGTGTAGAGCATGCTTAAAACCCCCTAAGGAAGAGATTAGGGAGGAAATGGAGTAGGTAAACTCCAAGTAGTAAAAGAAGGTAGAAAATGCAAGTCAATAGTAAATAAATATCTGGAGTGAGCAGTAAGCAGTGAGCAGTGAGCAGTGAGCAGTGAGCAATGAGCAGTGAGCAATGAGCAATGAGCAGTAAGCAGTGAGCAGTAAGCAGTGAGCAGTAAGCAGTGAGCAATGAGCAGTAAGCAGTGAGCAGTAAGCAGTGAGCAGTAAGCAATGAGCAGTAAGAAGTAAGCAGTGAGTAGTGAGCAGTGAGCAATGAGCAGTAAGCAGTAAGCAATGAGCAGTAAGCAATGAGCAGTGAGCAGTGAGCAGTAAGCAGTGAGCAGTAAGCAGTGAGCAGTAAGCAGTGAGCAGTAAGCAGTGAGCAATGAGCAGTAAGCAGTGAGCACTGTCCTATTCCTATCAACAGCAGTGTTATTCACCACTCACTGGCTGAGAGAAGTTCATAACTAACCTCCTAATCATGGGAGCGTTCAGTCTGCCAATGACTGCCATGTGATAAGATATTCTGAGCATGAGCAGGGCATGGCATGGCATGAACTTCAGAAACATTCAACATGAACAAAAAGCCAGCAGCATGTTATCTTACTGACTCCTAAAGTCATCTACCAATACTGTTAATATAGACCACAGCCCCATTCAGTTCTAAGCAAACAAAATAGCTGTGAAACAAGCATGAACAGATGGGGATTCCTGGTTTTCCATTAAGGCAACGGATGTAAACGTGGTCTGAAGCTGCAGTGGAGATGATAGCTGTGGTTACTATTGGATGACAAACTAACCCGATAAGGGTTGCATGGACTTACCGGTGACGATTCCATAGTTGGGTGCTTCAAGGATCGCCCCATAGAGCTGAATGATGTTGCGATGGCTGAGCACACTGAGGATTTCAGCCTGAACAAAAAAAGACGGGAAGCAAAAGATACAGACGGCAGAACGGCGTGGCAAATGTTGTTGCAAAACGGGACTGTTGCGTTCTCCGTTCAAAATGAATTGACTTGGCTATACATTATGTTAAGCCGCTGAAGATCAATGGCTATCAGTGAACTCTTTCTTAAAAGTAAAGGCTCAAAGTTATGCACACCCCGCCATAGGCCTAGAGATCAAATAGAATATGCATGAATATGTATATCAGATGTGTTTTTTTGTCTTAAGACAATGAGGCCATCACTTACACAAAATCTCCAGACAAAGAAACACTTGCTTTAATTGGTCTTAATATGATCTCTCATTTGGCAATAATCTTTCTTTAAAGCATACAGTATGTGCCAATTCTGTGCACAAGGCGAGGAGGAGCATAATGACTATGACTGATGGGTCCCCAAACGTCACCACAACCCACTAAACGGGAGCAATTACAATGATTGCTACACCGACAATTAAAAAGTATATGAAAAGCCTCGGCAATTACGACTCCTACCTCATTTTCGATCTTGAGTAGCTTTTTCACCGCCACCTCTTTGTCCTGGGAGATCCACTTGGCTCGGTACACGCTCCCGAAGCTGCCGCCGCCGCAGTTCTCGTAGAAGTGGATGTCATCAAACCTGATTTGCACGAAGGAGGCACTGAGAGACGACATCTCATAATGACACTCGGACCCAACTCGACGTCTGTCTGTCCGGAGGACCACAGGGAAGGAGACAGTGGAGGAGGAAGAAGAAGAGGCACAGTTCACTAAAACGCTTTTTCTTTTAGAACCAACGCTCAAATCTGTCTCAGGTTTGTTCCCCCAAAAAAGACCCCTCTGATTCCTCAGGTAAAAGTCCTGCGCCGGTGGCACACTAAAAGAACAGCTGTACACTAGAGCACACCATTAGAGAGTGTGTGACTAGATGTGCTGCTACCAGTACTCCAGGGAGGCCTCTGTACCATTAGCTATGCCTGCCCGGAGTGGCACCGTGATATCTCAGCCAGTGATTTACGGGACATTCAACGTGCCTGCCTGCCTGCCTGCCCCAGACCTACGTCACACAGTCACCACTACCAGTAAGCACTGAATGAGTGGCCCAGGATCCTCTGTCAGCTTGAATAAGGACTACGGCATCCCTGGCATGCATTCTCCACTCTGCTGTGATCACTTTGCACAAAATACACGCGGCCAAAGCCACAGACTATTCCAGAACAGTCTAGTGCGGTCTGGACATGTAAGGCGAGTGAGTTAGACACAGCAGAGCTCATAAAGGGATCGCACCCTTTAGTCTCCCATGAAGCACTGCAAACCTGGAACGACACACAATCATCACACGCTTGTTTTAAAAATCACGCTCAAAGAAGGTGCTACACACCTCTAATTCTATATTCAAAGAACAGTGACTGTGTTTTCCTAATGCATATCAATTGCAATGTTTAGGGAGAGGGAACACCTGACCAAAGCATCAAACTTGTGCCCACAGACAATGAGCACATTTTGTTTGCACATAACCTAAATGCATCCTGTAAAGAAACAATCACTACATTACAGGAAATTGTAGCTCGGCTGTTGTTCATAAGTTACCCATTTACTGCTCAGCAATTATAGCTTTTAAGAGGCTCTTACTTGGACCTGAATCAGGATTGCTATCCAACCCTGGCAGAAAATGCCTCCATTGTCACAGAGGGGAGTCAATGCTCTCTGCTAATTTATGGCTATTCCTGCTCTACTTAGCCTCACACCAATCTTCCCAGTGCATGAGCAGCTCTGACATTTGCTGTGGCCACTCAAGACGCCAGGGATGCTGGATGTTATTGGAGCACACGCTCTACTTTAGGGCTCGTTTCTGCCTGTCCTCACTGGAACGTAAACACTCTGCTGCAGACATTGAAATAATGGACCGATACCTACCTTGGAAGTAAACTCTGCGGATAGTGCATTTTGGGGGGAAATAATCAAATGTATCGCGTTACCTCATCTGCTTTACCCATCTATATCATCCCTGTGTTGGATGTCATTACTGTAAATATTGATATAGGTTTTTTTTGTATTTATTTTATTTATTTCACCTTTATTTAACCAGGTAGACAATCTGAGAACAAGTTCTCATTTACAATTGCGACCTGGCCAGGATAAAGCAAAGCAGTTCGACATATACAACGACACAGAGTTACACATGGAGTAAAACAAACATACAGTCAATAATACAGTAGAAACAAGTCTATATACGATGTGAGCAAATGAGGTGAGATAAGGGAGGTAAAGGCAAAAAAAAGGCCATGGTGGCAAAGTAAATACAATATAGCAAGTAAAACACTGGAATGGTAGATTTGCAATGGAAGAATGTGCAAAGTAGAAATAAAAATGCAAAGGAGCAAAATAAATTAATTAATTAAATACAGTAGGGAAAGAGGTAGTTGTTTGGGCTAAAATATAGGTGGGCTATGTACAGGTGCAGTAATCTGTGAGCTGCTCTGACAGGGTTTAACTCAGGGTTTAACTCAGCTACATCAGCAAACACTGTAAGTGTCCCATCAGGGAATCCTAACTTCAGCTCCAGGGAAGCTGCAGTGTTTAAACTCTACCATCTTGATTACGTACGTAATAAAAATGACTCCTGGGATGTGTAGTCAATAATTCAGCCAGGGCAAAAACGGCACTAAGGATGAAACAAAACTTGATCAGCTGAAGTTCGGGACAGTGATACTACACTGAATAGGCTACCGTGTATCAAGTACATTGTATTGTGGACAAAATGTTGGAGGGTCAAGATTGTCCTCTTCACTCCCCTCAAATTCTCCACCACCCTAAGATAATACATTTGATTCAAGAAAAATGTAATACGCAATTTGTGGCATAAACCGCTATAATTACTAATATTACTAGCTCATGCTAGTATAGATACTGGTGCACCCAAGAGGACCGAACTGGTTACAACTACTGTGCTCTGTTTGGAGAGATCACCATATCAAGGGAAACAGTGGGTGAGCTACTGTATGGGAAGGGACCATTGCTCATTGGTGTATATGCTGCTGCAGGCACCACACCCAAAAGACGTATAAGCTACCCACTGAGCAAAAACTGGTTGAAACGTTGTTTCCACGTCAGTTCAAGAAGAAAATGTCACGTGAGGATGTTGAAACAACGTGGAACATTTATTGGATTTGCAAAAAGTAATCGACGTCGGGGAAATGTAACTTTTTTCAGTGACATGGCGACATGTTTCATTGATTTCGTGTTGAATTCACGTCAGTTGACGACTCAACCAAAGGTAAATCAAAACTAGTCGTTGGAATGACGTCTGTGGCCAGTACGTAGTGCAAGGCTGGGATTCATTCCAACCTGCCACAGCAATGTTTACGCAGTGTCTTTACAATACTCATCCTGTCCCCACACACCTCTAATTCTGAAAGCTAAAGCAAACCTGCGAGGGGAGTCACCCTGGTAGTATTTTTTTATACAGTACTCAAGACCAGTCTGAGTTAATTTGACCACGGAAAAAAAAGACCCAAGGAAATGTAGGTTATTTAAACTCAGCCTAAAAAGAAATGTCCCTTTTTCAGGACCCTGTCTTTCAAAGATAATTTGTAAAAATCCAAATAACTTCACAGATCTTCATTGTAAAGGGGTTAAACACTGTTTCCCATGCTTGTTCAATGAACCATAAACACTTAATGAACATACACATGTGGAACGATCGTTAAGACACTAACAGCTTACAGATGTAGGCAATTAAGGTCACAGTTATGAAAACTTAGGACACTAAAGAGGCCTTTCTACGGACTGAAAAACACCAAAAGAAAGATGCGCAGGGTCCTTGCTCATCTGCGTGAACGTGCCTTAGGCATGCTGCAAGGGGGCATGAGGACTGCAGATGTGGCCAGGGCAATAAATTGCAATGTCCGTACTGTGAGACGCCTAAGACAGAGCTACAGGGAGACAGGATGGACAGCTGATCGTCCTTGCAGTGGCAGACCACGTGTAACAACACCTGCACAGGATCGGTACATCCGAACATCACACCTGCGGGACAGGTACAGGATGGCAACAACAACTGCCTGAGTTACACCAGGAATGCACAATTCCTCCATCAGTGCTCAGACTGTCCGCAATAGGCTGAGAGAGGCTGGACTTGAGGGCTTGTAGGCCTGTTGTAAAGCAGGTCCTCACCCGATATCACCGGCAACAACGTTGCCTATGGGCACAAACCCATTGTCGCTGGACCAGACAGGACTGGCAAAAAGTGCTCTTCACTGACGAGTTGTGGTTTTGTCTCACCAGGGGTGATGGTCGGATTTGTGTTTATACTCGAAGGTATGAGCGTTACACCGAGGCCTGTACTCTGGAGTGGGCTAGATTTGGAGGTGGAGGGTCAGTAATGGTCTGGGGCGGTGAGTCATAGCATCACCGGACTGAGCATGTTGTCAGGCAATCTCAACGCTGTGCGTTACAGGGAAGACATCCTCCTCCCTCATGTGGTACCGTTCCTGCAGGCTCATCCTGACAAGACCCTCCAGCATGACAATGCCACCAGCCATACTGCTCGTTCTGTGCATGATTTCCTGCAAGATATGAATGTCAGTGTTCTGCCATGGCCAGCGAAGAGCCCGGATCTCAATCCCATTGAGCACATCTGGGACCTGTTGGATCGGAGGGTGAGGACTAGGGCCATTCCCCCAATAAATATCTGGGAATTTGCAAGTGCCTTGGTGGAAGAGTGGGGTAACATGTCACAGCAAGAACTGGAAAATCTGGTGCAGTCTATGAGGAAGAGATGCACTGTGGTACTTAATGCAGCTGGTGGCCACACCAGGTACTGACTGTTACTTTTCATTTTGACCCCCCTTTGTTCATGGACACATTATTCAATTTCTGTTAGTCACATGTCTGTGGAACTTGTTCAGTTTATGTCTCAGTTGTTGAATCTTGTTATGTTCATACAAATATTTACACATTAAATTTGCTGAAAATAAATGCAGTTCACAGTGAGAGGACATTTCTTTTCTGGCTGAGTTCATAAGGGTTACCTGGAGAAAATTGGACCTCTCTGAAATGAAAATGGATGACCACCCTTTCAGCATATTTGAACTAAATACTCCCTAAATGCTTGAAAAAAGGGACTCTCCCCTATGCCCAAAATAAAAATGAAAACATAAAGTGAATAGCAGATAACATGCCTACCGTTTACCAGAGACTTAGATATGTAGTTTTGGAAATTGTTCTTCGTCCTGCAAGCAGTACATTGAAACGCAGGAATTTTGATAGCGAGATAAAGGTTGTGGGTTCGCAGACCACCATGGACAAGAGTAGGGGTGGAAATATCCAACCCGGAAGCCAGCCGCACCAATGTGTTGGAGGAAACACTGTGCACCTAGCGACCTGGTCTGCATGCACTGCACCCGGCCCGCCACAGGAGTTGCTAGTGCACGATGAGACAAGGATATCCCTACCGGCCAAGCCCTCCCTAACCCGGACGACGCTGTGCCAATTGTGCATTGTCACATGGACCTCCAGGTCGCGGCCGGCTGCGACAGAGCCTGGGCTCAGACCCAGGGTCTCTGGTGGCACAGCTAGCACTGTGGTGCAGTGCCTTGGACCACTGCGCCACCCGGGAGGCCCCCTTTTATAAACATTTCATACAATTCTACATAATGTTACATGGAGACCTTAGTATAATCTGTTTTATTATCACACACATTAAAGCCTGAGAATGGACAGAGAAATAGGCTGTGTTCATCATCTTATCATATTTACCCAATGTCAAATCAGTGTGTTTTGTTTGCAAGGAAACTGTCCCTGTTTGCAAATAATTAAATCTGAGACATCATTATAAGTGTGAATATGGTATCCAGGTATTTCACAACTTCTTTCTAGCATAAAGCATCTTGGACCAAAGCGCTGTTATGTTTCACTTTTTATATTCAGATCCGCTTAATTTTTTTCAAAATCTAACCCTTTCCTGCAGTCGAATGACCTTAGCACCCTCTAGTGGCTTAATGGGTGGAATGTTATTAATATGTTTAATCATTTCATGATGCAAATAAATTTAGAAAATCAACGCTGAAAATCCGGTGTTTCTATATCAAACGGTTTTGTTATATTTCAGTTGTCTGATGTAGAGAAAACAGACGCCTCACATGTCTTCAACTGGCAGCTTCATTACCCACAAAAACACCAGTCTCAACGTCAACAGTGAAGAGGCGACTCCGGGATGCTGGCCTTTTAGCCAGAGTTGCAAAGAAAAAGCCATATCAGACTGGCCAATAAAAAGAAAAGATTAAGATGGGCAAAAGAACAGACACTGGACAGAGGAACTCTGCCTAGAAGGCCAGCATCTCGGAGTCGCCTCTTTGCTGTTGATGTTGAGACTGGTCTTTTGCGGGTACCATTTATTGAAGCTTCCAGTTGAGGACTTGTGAGGTGTCTGTTTCTCAAATTAGACACTCTAATGTACTTGTACTTTTGCTCAGTTGTGCACCGGGGCCTCCCACTCCTCTTTCTATTCTGGTTAGAGACAGTTTGCGCTGTTCTGTGAAGGGAGTAGTACACAGCGTTGTATGGGATCATCAATTTCTTGGCAATTTCTCGCATGGAACCGCCTTCATTTCTCAAATCAAGAATAGACTGACAAGTTTCAGAAGAAAGTTCTTTGTTTCTGGCCATTTTGAGCATGTAATCGAACCCACAAATGCGGATGCTCCAGATACTCAACTTGTCTAAAGAAGGACAGTTTTATTGCTTCTTTAATCAGAACAACCATTTTCAGCTGTGCTAACATAATTGAAAAAGGGATTTCCAATGATCAATTAGCCTTTTAATTAGCTTCCAGCTACAAAAGTCATTTACAACAATAACAATGTCTACACTGTATTTCTGATCAATTTGATGTTACTTTAATCATAAGGGCACAAGGCGAGACCCAAATGCAGACACAGAAGGCAGGCAGCTGGTTGAGCTCTGATATTTATTATGACAAAATGGGTAGGCAAAAGGCAGGTCGGGTACAGGCGAGAGTTCATAAACCAGGTCAGAGTCCAAACGGTACAAGACGATAGGCAGGCTCAAGTTCAGGTAGAGTGGTCAGGCAGGCGGACTCGGAGTCAGGACAGGCAAGGGTCAAAACAAGGAGGGCGAGAAATGAGAGACTGGGAAAGCAGGAGCTGGGAAACAAAACCACTGGTTGACGTAACAAACAAGACAAATTGGCATAGAGAGACAGGAAACACAGGGATAAATACACCGGGGAAAATAAGCGACACCTGGAGGGGGTGGAGACAATCACAAGGACAGGTGAAACAGATCAGGGTGTGACAGTACCCACCCCCTCTAGGGGCACCACCTGGCATCCTACCTGGGCGCATACCTGGTTGACCGGGGTGTCAGCGGTGGAAGTCGGTGATGAGGGCTGGATCCAGGATGTCTGTAGCGGGGACCCAGCACCTCTCCTCCGGGCTGTAACCTTCCCAGTCAACCAGGCACTGGAAACCCCTGCTCTGTGGTTGAAACACCCAGGAGGCGTTTTACCGTGTATGCCAGATGGTGGACAGGTGAATAAGATCAGGGCGTGACATTAACGGATAAAAAAGTGCTTTTCTTTCAAAAACAAGGACATTTCTAAGTGACCCCAAACTTTTGAACGGTAGTGTATATAATGTGTAATATTGGGATGCAAAATCAAAAATTTAATACATTTCAACTTTATATCTTACATGGTAAAGATGTGTTTTTTTTAAGCCCATAAACATGTGTGTAAGGTGTATACTTTTGTTTCAAAGTAGATTTGTTTAAGACGACCAAGATTTAGCCTACTGCAGTAAATTAAGCTAACAAGGGGTAGGCCTATTGTAATGAGTATGATCAGAGACAGACTGCTGGTTTCAAGCGCAGGGTGCTGCAGGTGTTTATTTAGTAAATGACCACAGGAGGAGGCAGGTAGCAGGGTCCAGGGGCAGGCAGAAGGTCATACACAGGGAATCCAAAAAGGGAACAGTACAGGCAGGGAAAAAGGCTAATAACGTAGTCCGGGAGATCAGGCAATAAGAAGATAACAGGAAATCTGATAAGCAAAAGTAAAGGCAAGGATAGCCAAAAACTACAATACACAGGAGGACTAAAATGGAAATAAACAGAGCTCCGAATAGAATGTGTACAAAAACAAACAATACCTCACAATGATGGGGGGCAATGAACTGAACTAAATAGTGATCAGGCCCTACACCCAAACAAGGGCACTGCGTTCATCCACCTCTGGCCTGCTCGCCTCCCTACCACTGAGGAAGTACAGTTCCCGCTCAGCCCAGTCAAAACTGTTCGCTGCTCTGGCCCCCCAATGGTGGAACAAACTCCCTCACGACGCCAGGACAGCGGAGTCAATCACCACCTTCCGGAGACACCTGAAACCCCACCTCTTCAAGGAATACCTAGGATAGGATAAGTAATCCTTCTCACCCCCCCCCCCCTTAAATGATTTAGATGCACTATTGTAAAGTGGCTGTTCCACTGGATGTCAGAAGGTGAATTCACCAATTTGTAAGTCGCTCTGGATAAGAGCGTCTGCTAAATGACTTAAATGTAAATGTAATGTAAATGTGTGGAAATGACATACAGGTGTGTGAACTGGTGATCAGAATTCAGGTGATTGGGATCTGGAGAGTGAGCTGCGTTTAGGGGATCTATGTGTTCGAGAGTGTGAGCTGGAAAGTGGGCTGGAGAGTGAGCTGCGTTTAGGGGATCTATGTGTTCGAGAGTGTGAGCTGGAAAGTGGGCTGGAGAGTGAGCTGTGTTCAGGGGATCTATGTGTTTGAGATTGTGAGCTGGAAAGTGGGCTGGAGAGTGAGCTGTGTTCAGGGGATCTATGTGTTTGAGAGTGTGAGTTGGAAGCAGACGTTACATGCTTTTTGCCATTTTCTTTAATATAAGGAAGGCCTATGGCATACCTTCTCATTCCTCTCAATTCGAGTCCTGGTTTTAACTTAACAACCCTTCACTGACACGAATATAGGCTATTGAAAGAGTGTATTGTGGGTGGAGGAATTGGTCGAACAATGGATGGATAGCAGCCTATAGCCATATTCTGTCTGTCAAGCAGGTAGGCTAATCTCTTACATCTTAAAGAGGAAGAAATAGACTCCAACATAAAGGCCTGTTGTTGTTAGTAAAGTCAAATTAAGACGAAGATGGTTTAAATGAATGATGCCGACTCGAATTTGCCTAATTTCAGCACCATGAGCTGTCCATTTCAGATTGATTGTGCAGCGGCTGCCACTTCAAGTTTCAGCACCAAGTTGATTGAATCTGGCTTATTGTGAGGTCAATAACTCTAATAAATACATAAATGGACAAGTGTTCTGCAGCAGCATAAGACTCAGGAAGCAAGTACATTTTCTTAGAAATATGCCTTGGCTCTGAGCTTCTCCAAGCACTTCGTATAGCCTATATAGCTATGGATCATTTGATTGAGACCACACTAAATAGCCTGTAGGCGCTTGATATTGTGTACCCATTAGAGAATCAGAGATGAGATGTGGTATCGGACAAATTAGATGACCCTACCATGGACTAGAGTTAAAAAAAATACAAAAAGGCTGCCCTGACTGAAATGGAAAAGGCATGACCCTCCCCCATTTTCTGTCAGGTCCCCATTATGTACATTTAGAACCATCCCTAATGTGTGACTAGTCAAATCTGGGTTTTATTGAATTGAGCCCTTAATTGTGTCAAATAGAATTTAGCAAGATAAAGACACTTCAGCGGCTAAGGATTAACATAAGGCTTTTGAGGCAAGACAGCCCATTTCCTCGATGACACCCATGTTGCGCATAACTAAGCACTTTTACGCACGAGACCAAGCGTTTGCCAAAAACAGACAACTGTAAAATAAAGATAGAAATCATAAGATTTAGGTTATTGGTCTTGTACGTGATGTTTACATCACGCCTTAATGATTATTACAGCTTTCAAATAATTATGTAATTGAAAACATCTCATGGCGCGTAGGCTAGGCTACAATGAAACATAATACGATATTACCTACCTTTGACTTTTCCAACAAATAAAACTGGCACAGTCTGACAAATCCAAGGTGTAGCGTAACTTCTGTAGGTAAACACATAACCAAATACAGTACTGTAAAGACCCCACTTTCAGAACCCGAGCGTGACGTCTATGACTTCCCCATTCTGTGAATTCTAGAGTTACCCAACTTCCTTGACCCGGGCTACCAAACGCTGTAACACACAAGAGAGAAGGTCCCAACATATTTCGAGTACTTTCACACAAATTCTGATGACAACAGCTCCACTCCATGGACAAAATCTGTACACCCCAACGATATTAGCACCACACAGTCGTAGCAGCTATCTTATAACAACCAAAACATGCAGTTTTAGGGAATTTAATTCGTTTTCCTATCATCAGAAGACTACTATGGCAGCATGGAACGGCATTTGAAATATTATCCAGGCTACTCTAAATATGTCATCAGCTCATAATTAGTTGTTATAAAAAAAAAGAATCAATGGACAATTAAATGGACAGCATTGTCAGCAGATACATCTAATTCTTTTTTAATATTTACAGAATAAACATGGGAAAAAAATCTTGCTGACAATAGTTACCTCACAGATTGTTAGAGGAATGTGCTCACATATATCCAGCCCAACATCTAAAATCATTGCATGCTGAGGTCATAATAAATAGAGGAATACATTGTACAACATGTAATAAAAAGCCACGAACTAAAATATGTATAAATATAATCTGATTTACAAAAAAGATATGAAACCACAACTGAATATCAGGATTTGCAATTGATGAGGTCAGGGAGTGAAATAAGTGCCAATGTTTCCATTCTGAAAAAGTTTCCTAACTAACATCAACCCGACATAGATTTGTGCAACAATCTAATGGATGATTATTTCCAAAAGATCCTTCGCTTTATACATTGTGTCCTTTTCATGGGGCAGGTGACTTCAAAGTGTCAAATAGACCTTCAGGGACATAAGAATGAGATGAATTTGAAAATGCTGTGAAATTTAAACCAGGCTGCCTGCCCGTTGTTTACAAAAAAATGTAAACAATACACTTAAGGAAACAAAGAAGCATAGATGATACTGACATTTGAAATACAGTTGAAGGTGGAGCTGATGAACTCTGTAGCATCTAAAATGATACTTGACTATACATGTAATAATGTGACATTCCATGTAGCAGAGTGGGTATGTGTGTGTACTGGTATAACATACTGTATAAAGCAAGCTTCTTTTTGGCAGTAGAGCAGCCGCATGTGACATGTGTCTGTCCAGTGTCCAGGGAGGATTCAGGTTCTGCGAGGCTCCAGTCTATGGGAGAGCTGAGACAGTGTTCTCTGGTTGTCAATAACAGTCAGCTGGCGCACGTAGCTCCGCACGTCCGGCTGGTTCTTACTGGTCTGCGATGGCTCTGCACCTGAGAGAGGACCAGAAACACCCACTTTTACTAAAACAACGTCCTGTTGGAAGCCAGTCAAGTGAAGACTACACAGAAGAACCGTATGTTGACTTACCAAATGGTAGACTTCTGCAGTATCTCACAATCCTCACTGTATTAGCGATCATTCGCTGGAAGAAAAAAAAACACAACTGTTATCATTGTGAATTTACACAAATAGAGAGTCCCACACTATATGTAAGCTCCTAGTAATTTATTGGGTGAGACACCAACGTTTCGGCATCACTGTGCCTTCTTCAGGGTACCATTAAGACTGTAGACTTCCCATGTAAAATAATATCATGTACAAATATATATCATCTTGGAGGGCCTTACCATTTTCTCAAAATTGACCAAACTGTCAATGAACGTCTTGTTTCCATCATGAGTGAATGTCATGTCTGAAAAGATAATTGCAATATGATTACACACATAGAGAGAGCATATTTAGCCTGGCAGGTAGGAGCATTGGGCCAGTAACCAAAAGGTTGCTGGATCGAATCCCAGAGCTGACAAGGTAAAAATCTGATGAACTGCCCCTGAACAAGGCCATTAACCCCCTGTTCCCCGGGCGCCGTGGATGTCGATTAAGGCAGCCCTCCGCAACTCTCTGATTCAGAGGGATTAAATGTAGAAGATGTATTTCAGTTGAATGTATTCAGTTGTACAACTGACTAGGTATCCCCCTTTCCCAATTCCTAGGAGTGGAATTGACCAGAGCAAACAATATAGAAGCTACTGTAGTTACACTGTGTCGCAGGTCGACACTCCAAAACAAGAGGTCAAAAGTCGCCTCTCAATAGTCAATCAATGGGCGAGATAATGGGTAAACAACATGGAGGGTCATGAAGGCAGTGGAGAGAGAGCTGTGTTGTGTTGCACTGACCTTTGATCAGCAGCGGCATGAAGGGAATGATGGGTGGGTCCAGCTTGGCCACAGTGAGCCGGTACGCCCGATGGTTCCTGGACGGGTCCTGTGGAAACAGTCACACTGTTCTGAGATTTGCCATAACCATGTTAAGTGGGCACATCACAGTCACAGCCAAAGGTGGTGCTGCTCAATCCATACATTGCTGGATGACAAATGACCATGCAAGAAAGTTCAATATTTGAATAAAGAGAAGCTATAGAAAGCAAGGCTAGAGACTATGTGAGTGGATGAATAGTTGATATGGGGATAAAATGGTTCATGCTACTAACCATTAAGCTTTCAAATTCACTGTAAAATTTCTTGAATTTGCTGGGTAGTTTCTGTCAACACAAATAACAGGGAAGGTTAACAGACAGTTGAAATCTCCATATTCTTGGGCAGGTGCTAAACACAGGTGACTGTTGTTGGACAGACAGACAGACAGACAGACAGACAGACAGACAGACAGACAGACAGACAGACAGACAGACAGACAGACAGACAGACAGACAGACAGACAGACAGACCCACCTCCCAGGTCTGACTCAGTCTGCTCACGGCTGGGTTGCTCATGCCCATGATGATAGCGAAGAAGGAGTTGAGGTTCTTATACTCCTTACAGCTGTCACAGAGAGAAAATAGTCCAATGATTAATCAGGATCAAGTCACATATTACATGTGACTAATGTATGTCACCATAGAGGTCTGGAGAGGAAACACATGGTACACATACGTTCAGCCATTTACACATTTATTCGTCTTGACATATAGACCTTCCCCTTAGGGATGGATTGGGAGGGTTGCCAGACTGTACCCTACAGCTAAGTGTGTGTGTGTATGTGTGTGTGTGTGTGTGTGTGTGTGTGTGTGTGTGTGTGTGTGTTATTTCAGCTCCACTGTACACGTTTGGTTGCTTTAAAGAGCATCTTTATTTTTTGTTCCCCAACTGTACTGTACCACATTCATCCATTATGCGGAAGTAGAATCGCTTTGGTCCAGTTTTTCTCAAGTACTCCTTAAATTGTCGCTAGTGGTTGGACTAAATTACCCTCTAATTGCACTAGTTGCTTTTTGTTTACATTGTGAACATAGTCATTGAGTACATTTACATGCACACTAATGAGTCGGTTATAACTGATTATGGCAATATGGCGAGTATGGCATTAGCCATGTAAACACCTTACTCTGCATACGCCGATTAAAACAACTGGTTTCCTGAGAAATCTTTTGAATTACTAGGACATATGAAGGCCTTAATCCGAGTTACAGCGGTGTATTAGATCTGCGACTGTCATAACACTAGCAGCGCATGTTTCCTTCTTCTGCGCGAGTGAAGTGATGAAAAATGAAAAGTATGCATCTTAAAAATAGTTTTCCCGTACGACTTGTATATGTCCGAAATCCCCAAAATAACATGGTGGCTGTGGTAGAACTCGTAATAGAATATTTATTTTGATTTGCAATTTTCTGCATTTATTAAAGTCCCTGGTAGCCTGTTTTCAGATGTGTTTCCGTGTAAACAGGATTCATAGGGACATCGTTCTTCTTGCAAAGCATGTGAACGTTTAAATCAAAATATTATATTTAACTGACTATTTAACTGACTATTTCTCATTATTTCAATTCACAAGATATAATGAACGTGCGCGTCAGTCATCAAGAATTGAAACTCAGCCATTCTTGAGCTTGGACGCTGCCATTGGACGTGATGCAACGCAAGCACAACAAGGGCAGTAGAGCAGCTTTCATTTCTTTTCAAAGGAATCATTTCCTCAATGGCTGATGCCCCCGATGGCTGTAGAATAGCAGGGCCACGTGTGTGTATGTATGTGTGCGCCAACGTGCATGCGTGCGCGCGTGCATGAGAGAGAGAGAGAGAGAGAGAGAGGGCGACAGGACCACTGGGCCAAGGCAAGGGCCACTTACTGGGCAGCGATCTTGATGAACTTCTTGAGCATCTGAACACGCTTGCTGAGCTGAGCACACAGACAGATCTCTGTGATCACCCACAGCTGGATCTCATTGAACCTCCTGAGGAACAGGTCCATGTTGGCTGTGGTCTTCTTGAAGTTCTGCCTCCCAAACGTATGGTAGATCAGCTCATGCTGTAGAACAGGGCAAGAGAGGAGGTCAATTACCGTGTCCCTGATAGTTTCCATAATAATGTATCAATATATTGGTCGAAGAGTTCATAGCTAGGAGCCCCAAATGGCTCCCTATTCCCCATAGGGCTCTGGCTGAAAGTAGTGCACTATATCGGGAATAGGGTGCCATTTAGGACGCAACCGTAGAATCAAGTAGTTCCTCATTCCCTCAGTGGTCTGACACACCTCGTGTACACAGTGGAAGAGTTCCCAGTCATAGACAGTCATCTGGTAGGCCAGGTCTTTTGAGCTCATTAACTCAAAGCTGCCCATGGAGCCAGTGGAAGGCCCTTCCTGCTCTGGCAAGGGTGTCTGAAATATAGCGCACACTTAATATACAGTATAATTTACATGTGTCTGTATATCATCCTTCATCACACGTTTAACACTCGTGTGAAATAAAGGACCGTTTTGATGGATACAATGGCAGTTATACAACTATAACAAGTCGAAATTCAACAGTAGCCTCGGGCCAGTGAACATATGTCTGTTGATTTAAAACAAAATATTACATGAGCGAAATACATGAGAAGTAACAGCTGCAAGAGATGTACAGCTTGTAGGGGAACCTCTGGGAATCAGTCGGGTCGGTCTGAATGCGTTTTTTTTCTTCCTGAGGGGCATTTACACACCAATGAATCCAGTTGATCCCTGGGGCAGACAAACAGACGGCCGTTGATGCTGAGTGTGGAGAAGACTGAAATATCGTTGGGCTTCAGCACCACTTTATCTGAAGGAAAACAACAAACAAGAGATGGCATGAGACCAAGACCTCCTGTGAATGTGTACATATTTGATTATTTTTAAGTGACTGAATTATTACTATTTTTATCAGCTGTTTTGTTTTTGATAACATTGAGTCTTTGTCACATATATCTGGTAGTTTTCACCCACAAATTTGCAGATTGAAAGGCAGGTCAACTCTTTTTGAATTTGCTACTGTAGCTAGCAAGATAGTTGGCTAATGTTGTTGTTGATTCATTTTCTTTTTGTGTGATTCATCTTGGACACAGCGACCAGCTTATTTTGTTTCACCTGGCTGCTGGTTCCTGATCTTTTGAAAACATAATTTGAGGAGAACGAGAGATGCGGTAAAGGGATGCAGTGCTGCGGGTTCGTAAGGAGGACGACTGGCTACTACTCTGAACTGTGTGTGGTGAGCTTCCTGGTGCCCAGAGCTACTGAGGCTACGCAGACTGAAGGAGGAAAAGTTCCACTGGCTTCACAACTCAAGCTTGTTCCCAAAGTAGCCCTCTACAAGATCGTCACCAGACTTCTTCATCAACCATCTCTCTGACCAACTTCCTCTGATCACACCATGAACTGTCCCACTCCATCTATGGCCTCTATTGGTTGACCTAGCTAGATTCTTATAGGCTACTCAGGATGATGTATTGCTTGTTTGTTTGTTTTTTACTTTTGAAGCGCTTTCAGATTTCCTTCTGTTATGAAAAGCGCTATAGAAGTTCAATAAATTATTATTATTATCATATCAAAACATAAACATATTATTATGCTATGTTCAAAAGTCACACAACAAGGGTAAGATGCTAAAGATGCCCCCCGGTATTGCCCCCCAGTATTTGACTTATCCCTAATCCCAGGAGTAGATACGGTTACACTGCTACAGTGTTTAACTGGCTACGGTTGCCATGGAGCTCAGTCATCCTTGAACTTCATCATCAAAGAAAGTGGTCAAGAAGACTCTGAAGAGGCTGCATTATGTTTGCATTAGAACTGGCAATCATGCATTGAATATGACAGAACGGGGCATCCTTACTCATCTGAATCCTCAGCAGAGAATTGTGCCCAGATTCATAGCAGTGAAAACAAATGCCAGTAAATAACTAGATTCATGGGCAATATGATTAGGGTCTCAGAGACCATGGAGCAGCTGTGCCTCTGGCCTTACTTGGTACGGGGAAAGAGCAGATCAAACATGGGCCAGAGAGAGGGGTGGATAAGTACGCCCTGGCAGAGACACTGGAACATCCATCCTGCAAGTACCAGCCAATGGCAGCAACAAGCGGGTGTAGAATCTTATGAGTTGAAGCAAGAACAGCAATATTGCCCCAAGCTTTTCTCCATGCAGCTCTCCTGCAGGTCACGGTACTATCTTGAGCATATACCGGGTAATTGAATCCAGCACCAAAAGCCAATCATTCCCCAGTAAATCAGCCCCTGATTAATGAGCATCATAGCATCTGCAAATATCTATGCGTGGAAAGACTGTGTGGCGTCCACCGTCGTTTGATTAGCATGTGGCTGTGGCCCTTCTCACCTCCGGCCGAACTGAGGTTGACCAGGAGGAGGTCCTCCGCTGACCCCAGCTTGTCGGCCACTGCGCTGATGACCTCTCTGACTGAGGCGGCCACGGTGACCCGGATGGTGGTGTAGGTGTGGTCGCTGCAGTACACTTTGAACAGGACTGCATGGGGACAGAGCACAACTCAGGGTCATTAACATGAAGGAATGGGGGATGGGACAAAACACTGTGTGTGACTGCTGGCTGCAAGGCCAAAAGGCTCATACTACTACACTGTGCTTTTCTATAGATGTATAGCTCTCTTCTACCTCATATCCTGCATGATTTCACACATACACTACGCCACACTTACTCTCATCATTACTCTTGATGGCCTGTCGTTTCTGCAGCTTCTCATCCCCCATGCTGAACTGACGCAACAGGACTTTGTGCTGAAACAGGACAGACAGAAATGTATGTATAGCACGGGTTGACAATGAAAACAAAAGCACAGAATACGACTACAGTGCTCAGGGTCACAGCTGGGTCACATACCTTTTGTGGAGAGGATCTGGCATCGTCAGAGCTGAAAGGGTAAAGAAAGTGAGATTAACACCATGCTTAAGCCCGGGACACTAAAGACGCAGTAACAATACATTTACACACACTTACCTGTTTTTAACTAGCTTCTCTAACTCTGGGAGTTGATCTTTCAGAGCAGGAATCACACTGGCGTCACCAGATACAGACACAAAGAACTCCTGTAACACATGACACACTCACAATGAGGAGAGGTTCAAAATGAGCCCAAACTCATTTGGATTATAAGATGACGATCACTAATACTCTACAATTCACAGCAAGCTGTATCTTTTTAAACAACAAGCTGAATTCAGTACGCAAGAAAAAAGGGTGAGGAAGACGAGGCCAAAATGGCGCCCTATTCCCTTTGGGCTAGGGCCCTGGTCAAAAGTAGTTCACGACATAGGGAATAGAGTGCCATTTGGGATGCATACACTGACCTCTAGGAAGGCTAGTGAGGCGTCCTCCTCCTGAAGGTGATCTCCATGTACTGAGGCCCACTGGAGCACCAGCCTGATCACCCTCCTCTTGTTGTTCAAAGTGTAGTCCAGACGCTCCTGTTCTGAGCCCTGGGACGCCTCAGCGTGGTAGGTGCAGTGACGTTAAGGACAGAAACACATAGGACCTACAGCTTGACTCCCATTTACTCTAGGGTTGATTCAGGATCAGTTTAGCCATTTAAGTCACAACTAATATGATTATTTGGACATGGGGGACCTGATCCTAGATCCTGATTGGGTTTCCTACTCTTAGATGCCTAATACATACAAGATACATAAGGGATACTGATACACATTAGTAGAAATCCACACAAAAACATATACGCTCATATGCTATTTTCAGTGACTGAAAGGATATTGGGCCATGAGCACCGGGCACAACTGGCTGTTAGGGATGAAGACGCAGTGCATGAGCACAAAGTCGTCCAGAGCTGGGTCTGTGCAGAGCGAGAGTGCGAGAAAGAGCCAGAGCGAGAGAGAATGAGGCACCTGTGATGTCAGATGAAACGACGCCAGGCCAGCATGCTGACAGTATTATAGGCCTGATCACACATGGCTCTGTCACCGTGGACGGCTGAGGCATGAAAGCAGCCAGGAGAGTCCACACAACCAAGCGTAATTAGATAAGCACTGTTGTGCGCTGCTAATTATAGACATGAACAAACAGGTCAGCAGCAGCAGCACGGAGGATGGATGCTCTCTCTGTGAGGGTACAGAGGAGACAATCTAAACACGACAGCCATGACGAACACGACACATCCATCTACAGTACATTAGTCAATATCACATAGGGTTGAAATAATGTTCAATCGGTCCCTACACTGAAATACAACGGTACACAGTGGCCAGAGATGTTATTGGAGGGACAGAGTGCACTACCGTACCTGATTCGTTGAGGTGAGAGTCCAGTCGCATCATTTCCAGGAAGTGCTCCAGAATCTTCTCTGGTGCCCCTGACATCACAGTGTATCTGGAATGGCAGTGTCAATCAATCACCTAATCAATTAAACAAGACAGGTTCTTGCTAGTTCTCACTACTGTTCCTATTCCATCCACACTTCACTGAGCTGTGTGATCTGAATACCTGCCTGTGATTACTACATTAGATAATAATCCAAACTACAGTCAAAAGAGGTCCTGTCCCCTGTTTAAGATTATTATAAGGGGCTGGCTGGGGGAGAGAGGGTGTGGAAGCCTCTCCATAGGTAAACAGAAGGAGAGACCACCACTTGACCTTAAGAATCAACACAGTGCACAGCCAGGCCTGTTGTGATTGGTTAGTTAAGGGGAGACAGATAACAAGGTGTGTGTTCCCCAAATAGCACCCTATTCTTTCATAGGACCCTGGTAGAAAACAAAATAGTGCACTATATAGGGAATAGGGTGGAATTTGGGACAGAATGTGTGGCAGGCACTCCATGGGGGAAGGAGAGGTGCTTGGCACCCTCACACTCTTCATATGTGACTGGCACTGTAGTTGATTAGAGGCCAACCCTGGCAGAGTGATTGTAACCCGCGCGGCCTGCCTTCTCCCCGGGAGCACATCTCTCAGTCATTACCATTAATGTGTCTCTCTCCATTGCTGCAGCCGCGGTCACTGGCAGCAACCTCCATTAAGTCTAGTCTACTAGATAACACACGTCTGCAGCCTCGCAGTCACAGCCTTGGCTTACCCTAGAACTGATGCCCAGTCTCTAGGTCCACGCCCTTTAGCAGAGAATAACTCAAACTCACCCACTTCTTCCACTCACAAATCTCTTCAAGAGAGTATCTAATTCACAAACCCCACTCCCCTAACTGTGCCTGCAGGAGAGTTTCTCCTCCTCTTTTCTGAAGGGAGTGAGGTTAGTGTATCTTACACACCTACAGTCCCCTTTAACATCGTATATAAATCTACCTCTATTGAACAGGGCTGCTAGAGTAAGTGGTTTAGATGAAAAGGTGATTCAGACAGAGTTAGCTCAGTAGGCTACTTGTAGTGGGAGGGGGTGGTGGTGGTGCCGTGGGTAGAGGTCTGGATGCTGCTGGGGCTCTTCTCCAGGACCAGAACATCCTGATCATGTTCCTTCAGACGCACCGTGTTGGCCTCCACGTCCTGGACACACACACACACACACACAGGCACAAATTCATCATTATATCATCAGATATGTGATCCGTTTCAAGAAGCTTGTTGCTCCTAGACGTTTCCACTTCACAATAACAGCACTTACCGGGGTAGCTCTAGCAGGGCAGAAATTTGACAAACTGACTTGATGGAAAGGTGGCATCCTATGACGGCGTAATGTTGAAAGTTACCGAGTTCTTCAGTAAGGCCATTCTACTGATAATGTTTGTCTATGGGGATTGCATGGCTGTGTGCTTGATTTTTAACACCTGTCAGCAACAGGTGTGGCTGAAAAAGCTGAATCCACTAATTTGAAGTGGCGTCCATATACTTTTGTAGATGTATGTATGTATGTATGTATGTATGTATGTATGTATGTATGTATGTATGTATGTATGTATGTATGTATGTATGTATGTATGTATGTATGTATGTATGCATGTATGTATATATATATATACAGTATATATACATATGCACACACATTGGAACGTTTATTAGGTACACCACTCTGTTTATTAGGGACACCACCCAGACAGTCATCGAGACATTCAGTTATTGTTCGATTAAACGTTATAATGGGCAAAACGAGTGACCGAAGCGACTTTGTGGTGTGATCGTCAGTGCCATGAGCGCCGGTTATAGTATCTCAGAAACGGCCAGCCTCCTGGTCTGTTCGCGCACTACAGGGTTTCCCGAGAATGGTGTGACAAACTAAATGAATCCAGACGGCGGTGAAAACAGCCCATTGTTGAGTGGTCGAAGGAGAATGTCAAGGTAACAGACGGGCCACAAACAGGCGAATAACTGTGGACTACAACAGTGGTGTGAAGAACGGCATCTCGGAACGCTGTTCTGGAGGCAAAGAAGGGGTCCGACCTGGTACTAAATGGTGCACCTAATAAACTGGTGTGTATATACAGTGTTTATATATACTCTATATTATAATAATATATATCAGTAATATAGTACAAGGAAATCCTGTAGAATAGGCCTACAGTAGACACATCATGCAGCCAAAATAATATGGGGGGGGGGGGTAGTTGATATATTTATCTGAGTTAAATATGACCCCTGGTCTGGGGGGGGGTAGTTGATATATTTATCTGAGTTAAATATGACCCCTGGTCTGAGGCCAGACTACATCATCCCAGCAGGACTATGGTACTGTATGCCTGGTGGATTAGTATGCTAGTACTGACAGAGAGACTGGGAGGTCAGCAGTTTGACTGACGTATCATCCCAAATGGAACCCTATTTCCTATGTAGTGTGCTACTTTTGACCAGGGCCCATAGGGCTCTATTCAAAAGTAGGGCACTATATAGGGAATCGGGTGCCATTTGGGACACAGCCCGTGTCTGGCCTAGCAGCCCATCAGGCCAGAGCCAACAGGAGATTTACAGAGGATTGAGTGAGCCTATTACAGAGAGCCTGCCTCTGTGGATCACACAGATAACCATCATCCATCCATCCGCTTTTCAATAGACACAATCAAGACCCTGATGCCCTATCAAAGTCTGATGCAGGCTGCACGTGGGCCAGGCTAACAATAGACAGTGGAGGGAGAACGTAGAGAGACAAGAGACTAGCAGCTGATAGTTTGGCCTTAGGGTTTATACTGTACCTTTTCTACAGACATCTGTCGACATTGAACCACAAAGTTGATAGTAGAATACCCTTTAATGTTGGCATCATTGTGCAATGCTGAACCTCAACCAATAGAGGGAGACTATACCATTGAAAAAGGATAGTGGGACTTCACTGAGCAGAGGTGGAGGAGGGCCATGTTAACTTCCCCAGATAACTCACTCTGAGGATCCGGTTGAAGTCCTCCTTGTCCACACGTAGGAAGTGGCAGTTATCCTCTCGTAGAACAATGGAGGCGGCACGGGGGGCATCGTTGACCAGAGCAAGCTTCCCAAAGTCGTCTCCCTCATGCAGCGTGCAAACAACCCCCTTTGTGAAACAAGCAAACAAAGAATGTATGTGTGAAGCAGGGAAAATGAGATGAGTGACAGCATCTTTTAAATGATATAACTCTTACACACTCATATATTCTATAATAAGCTATGGTGATGAGCTG
Source organism: Oncorhynchus masou masou (assembly GCF_036934945.1). Taxonomy (NCBI): domain Eukaryota; kingdom Metazoa; phylum Chordata; class Actinopteri; order Salmoniformes; family Salmonidae; genus Oncorhynchus; species Oncorhynchus masou. Next base: position 15,732,726 of record NC_088221.1, on the reverse strand, counting down.
TACTGATCAAATGGGGATCAATTGTATGAGATGAAAAATTAAAATAATATATATATTTTTTTACCTTTCCATAAATGACAACGTTTACAGAGCCCTTTAGAATGATGTACCACGATGTGCCTTCCTCCCCTTGATTGAACACTGAACAAGTGAAAGATTACAACAACAAAAATGATATGTAAAGAGGTCATAAAGAGGTTTTCCACCAAAACATTTCAAAGAATTCCACTGAAATCGGCAAAACAAAGGATTTAGTATATAATCTGGGATTTTCTTTCTGCCTCCATGTAGATAATGCATTTATAAAATGACGTCTTGCGTGCAACGTTGATTAAGTTAAATCGATTTGAGTTCCGGTCATGGAGACAGTGTTGTACTACTTACAGACTGTTCCTGCTTTGGCATGGGACTCAAAGATCAGGACGCCGGCTAGTTCTTTCTTTACCTGTAGAAGCAGAGGAAAAGGTTAGAGGTGACGTCATATGGGCCACGGGTAGGCAACTAGATTTAGCCGTGGTCCGATTTATGCCCAAGCGGAGGGTCAGGGGTTTCGGAGCATAATTATAACCATCTGTACACTGCAAATTGACCACAAGTAAACCAAAAAAATTGATTGTATTTGAAAATAGCAATAATTTCACACCTCATTAGATTGAGACACGATCACATACTTATCTCTTTTCATTTGTAGGAATCCTTGGGAACAGATTTACTGAATACATTTTTATTTTTGCTGAATTCCCGGTGATTTTTTTGTCTTTTTTTACCCCCACAATTTTTAAAACTAAAATCATTGGGGACCAAAAAAAACAACAAAAAAAAACATCCAAAACCTGTTGCCGACACCTGATATAGGCCTACAATGGGTTATTATTGTAACCAAATTTGCACTCACAGTGGTGGATAGGTGCGATAAGGCCTTTATATGAAGCAGCTCCTCATAAATGATCTCCAAATCATCCGCTGCCCTCTGTCCTGGACTGGGGAAGGGGAAATATGCACCAATTAAAAAATAATTTGACCTCGACTACAATCTAATCGATTCACTTTGAACAGGATTTTAGCATCAGCTTTGCACTTAGCTTACATATCTTATATATCTTTCCTAACCCTGCCAAACCTGCAGATACTGTATATCTATCATACCAGCAGGTGGCGATCTCTGTGATTGGTCCTTACTGTTTCCTCAGGACCATGCGCATGTGGGCGTCAGGGCCGACCTGGGAGAGGAGGAGGAGGGTGTCCTGCAGCTCCTCATCGCTCTCCCTGGTCTCCTCCTCGGTGGGCAGGGGAGCGTCTTCCTGTTCATCCTCCAGGAAACGGTAGAAAAGATACTTGTCCTGGAAGGTCAGCTCCTGGTCCACTGCGGCACAATACCAACACAGATCCCACAGGTTTAGACGTTTAGAAATGGAGCCTCTTTTACATGCACTCACACACAGGCACACACACAGGTCGTTCCACCAATTCGGTGCCTTTTGAGAAGTAGAACTTGGTGGGGGGGGACACCCACACACACACACACACACACACACACACACACACACACACACACACACACACACACACACACACACACACACACACACACACACACACACACACACACACACACACACACACACACACACACACACACACACACACACAGAGGGTATCCTTAGCTACTGTCTACTGTACTGTTGTGGCTCACCGTGGTTGAGAACACCTTCCTCTAACAGCACCTGCCACATGCCCACTGCTTGAATGCGAGAGTAAACAGAGGAGCTCTGCTGCATCTGCCAGTCAACCAGCTCTGTTCCCACACAGCATTGCCTGCAGGAGATACACATCAGGAAATAAATACATGAATCCTACTACACTGTCTGCGATGCTCGTCGGATGTGGCAGGGCTTGCAAACTATTACGGATTACAAAGGGAAGCACAGCCGCGAGCTGCTCAGTGACACCAGATCAACTAAATTAGTTCTATGCGCGCTTTGAGGCAAGCAACACTGAAGCATGCATGAGAGCACCAGCTGTTCCGGACGACTGTGTGATCATGCTCTCCATAGCCAATGTGAGTGTGACCTTTAAACAGGTCAACATTCATAAGGCCGTAGTGCCAGACAGATTACCAGGATGTGTACTCCAAGCATGCACTGTCCAACTGGCAAGTGTCTTCACTGACATTTTCAATCGGTCCCTTTTTCAAGCAGACCACCATAGTCCCTGTGCCCAAGAACATCAAAGTAACCTGCCTAAATGACTACCGTAGCACTCACATCTGTAGCCATGAAGTGCTTTGAAAGGCTGGTCATGGCTCACATCAACACCATTATCCCAGAAACCCTAGACCCACTCCAATTCACATATCGCCCCAACAGATCCACAGATGATGCAATCTTTATTGCAGTCCACACTGCCCTCTCCCACCTGGACAAAAGGAACACCTACATGAGAATGCTATTCATTGACTACAGCTCAGCGTTCAATATAATAGTGCCCTCTAAGCTCATCACCAAGCTAAGGACCCTGGGACAAACCCCTCCCTCTGCAACTGGATATTGGACTTCCAGACGGGCCGCCCCCAGTTGTTAGGGTAGGTAACAACCCATCTGCCACACTGATCCTCAACACAGGGGGCCCCTCAGGGGTGCGTGCTCAGTCCCCTCCTGTACTCCCTGTTCACTCATGACTGCATGGCCAAGCATGACTCCAACACCATTATTAAGTTTGCAGACGACACAACCGACAACGATGAGGCAGCCTTTAGGGAGGAGGTCAGAGACCTGGCAGTGTGGTGCCAGGATAACAACGTCTCGCTCAACGTGATCAAGACCACGAAGATGATTGTGGACTACAGGAAAAGGAGGGCCGACCACACCCCCATTCTAATTGATGGGGCTGTATTGGAGCCAGTTGAGAGCTTCAAGTTCCTTGGTGTCCACAATCACCATCGAACTATCATGGTCCAAACACACCATGACAGTAGTGAAGAGGGTGCGACAATGCCTATTCCACCTCGGGAGACTGAAAAGATTTGAAATGGGTCCTCAGACCCTCAAAAAGTTCTACATCTGCACCATCGAGAGCATCCTGACTGGTTGCGTCACCGCCGGGTATGGCAACTGCTCGGCCTCCGACCGCAAGGCACTACAGAGGGTAGTGCGTACGGCCCAGTACATCACTGGGGCCAAGCTTCCTTCCATCCAGGACCTCTATACCAGGCGGTGTCAGACTCCAGCCACCCTAGTCATAAACTGTTATCTCTGCTACCGCACGGCAAGCAGTACCAGAGCGCCAAGTCTATGTCCAAAAGGCTTCTTAACAGCTTCTACCCCGAAGCTATAAGACTCCTGAACAGCTAATCAAATGGCTACCCGGACTGTTTGCATTGACCCCTCCCACCCCCATTTTACGCTACTCTCTGTTTAATATCTATGCATAGTCCCTTTACCTACATGTACATATTACCTCAATTACCTCGACTAACCTGTGCCCCCACACATTGACTCTGTACCGGTACCCCTGTATATAGCCTCATTACTGTTATTTTATTGTTGCTATTTAATTATTTGTTATTTTTCTATTTTCTTGTGTTTAAAAAAATGTTTTTTTACTTCAGTTTATTTGAGTAAATACTTTAACACTTGTTTTTCTTAAAACTGCATTGTTGGTGAAGGGCTTGTAAGTAAGCATTTCACTGTAAGGTCTACTACACCTGTTGTATTCGGCAAATAACATTTGTTTTGATACAGCAAAAAATCAGACCTAAAAAATACACGCACACACAGATGTACAAATTCTTTGACATGAGAGTAGCATGTACATGGTACTGTACATGAGATACTACAACCCACCTGTATGTCTTCAGGTGGTACTTCCTGTCTCGGATCATGTGGGGAGCTCTGGAGAGGATGGCATCACGGAGAACCTTCCCTGCTCGCAGGATCTTCTCAGATGGGACCTGTTGGGAGAGAATAGAAGGATGGAGTAGAGGCAGAACTTTACAATAGAAACAGAGGAGTTGGCCTTTACTGATGTGATGGTCTTTACTACCTGAGAAATGGGTTTAGGACGGAGTTTGGCTGGGCTTTCAATTAATGACTTCTGAAAAATAAAATGACATGACAATGACTGAAAAAAACACACAAGGAAACATCATGGATTGGAAAACAAAAGCACAAAATAAAGTACAGGCATGATATGGAAATGAGCAATGTTATGACATGATACAGACTGTAGTGAATGGTCACAGTTCCCTCCCTATGTTTTTCAAAGATGACAGATATTAGGTGTTTTGTAGAGGTATTCTTTACCCCTAACAACCTCCACTATCAACACGGCCCTTCAGGATTGGACCTTTTTTTCAATTTTCGCCTAAAAATGACATACCCAAATCTAACTGCCTGTAACTCAGGCCCTGAAGCAGGGATATGCATATTCTTGGTACCATTGAAAGGAAACACTTTGAAGTTTGTGGAAATGTGAAAGGAATGTGGTAAAAGATAATATAAAGAAAAAAACAACCGTTCTTTTGTATTTATTTTGTACCATCATCTTTGAAATGCAAGAGAAATGCCATCATGTATTATTTCAGCCCAGCTGCAATTTAGATTCTGGCCACTAGATGGAGGCAGTGTATGTGCAAAGTTTTAGACTGATCCAATGAACCATAATATTTCTGTTCAAAAGTTTGCCCAAATGTGCTTAAATAGTTTATTAATAACTTTTCATGTTCAAAACTGTGCACTCTCCTCAAACAATAGCATGGTAGTATTTCACTGTAATAGTTACAGTAAATTGGACATTGCAGTTATATTAACAAGAATTTAAGCTTTCTGCCAATATCAGATATGTCTATGTCCTGGGAAATGTTCGTGTTACTTACAACCTCATGCTAATCGCATTAGCATACGTTAGCTCAACGTCCCGCAGGGGACCCACCAATCCTGAAGAAGTTTAAATGGGCAGTTATTTACGAGATTCACAAGCAAGTGTTGGTGCTTACATCCCAACCCCTTGGATCCACAGCACAGAAATCACCTTGAACTTGTCAGGATTTGGCCAGGGTTGTTCCGGGTTTTGGTCAGTAGATGCCCCCATTGTGCTTTTTGTCCTTATGTTTTTCCCTTGATCCCCATTATTATTTGCACCTGTGCCTCGTTTCCTCTAATTGTATTTAAACCCTTAGTTTCCCTCAGTTCTGTGCTCTGTGTTTGTATGTTAGCACCCTGCCCTAGTGTTCTGTGTACTCTTGTCGATTCCGGGTGACGCTCTTGTGGTATTCTGTTTTTTGTTTTTGTTTATTTTTTGTGAGTTTCTTTTGAGGCCTTTTTGTGCTTTTCCTACCACCTTTTGGATTTGCCATTTTTTGTATTTAAGGATTTTTTCTTTATTAAATACACCGTCTTAAGTACTGCTGTGTCTGCCTCATCTTCTGGGTTCTGCTGACTATTCGTGGCTCAGTTGGTTAAGTGACTGTTTCTCACTCCGGAGACCCAGGTTCGAAACCGGGTCCTGACAGAACTAGTCCTGTATGGGATGTGGTATTCATGAGGTAAAAGCATCAAGAGCAGAGAACAATCAAACAGAGACTAGGCACTAAACCAGCACACCATGCACCACAGAGCGGACATAATGACTGCTGTTCAACCTCTACATAACCTCTTTTCGAACATCATTACTCTCACAGCCATGACCAACAGTTACATAGATGCTTAACCACCCTACAAATTCATCATCAACTCTTTCACCCTACGATGAGGGTGAAATGCACTAACGCCACAGCCCCCTTTAACATCTTGATTCAAATGTTGCTGAGCGCTGCTCTTTTCTCGCCGCAGCGTCTTATGGCGGCCATGAAATGACACCAGCGAGGACGAACACAAGGATGCCGTTCAAAGGAGGTCCATATACTGTAGGTGACGCTTCAAGATCTTCCTAATATGCATCACTGATCATTTGGACTCGTGAAGAATGCATAAGAGACAGCATGTACATGTACCGTACACGTCAGCGAGGACTCTGGATTCCCTTCATTCATGTATTACTGTGGGAATGTATGCATTCTGTGCCTGTAGGGTTTGGGTTCACTGGTCTACGATTCCTATAGATGGATGAATTACACAACAAAAACAGCGTCGCCACACTTCTTTTTTCTTCTGTGACTGGAATATGTAGAGCCGTCGAGTTTTGCCAACAATTTGCAGACAATACAACCGAAGACACTCAATTATACTGTCCTTGTAGTTATTTATAGTGCACATGTTTTGGCTGGTCTGAAAAGAACAAAGTCCAAGCCGCAATAAATAGTGAAATCCCCTCCAGAGTAGCACCATGTTATATGCATGGAGGTAAGGAAGTCCCAACGGGGTGAAGAAGGTGGAACGGGAACTATTAAGGACGTGATGCACACCAACGGAAGCGAGCAGCCCTGTTTATATTTAGTCAAAGTTTAAACAAACTCCACATTCCAGACTTATTTCGAGCTTCTGGCAACTGCAGAGGATGTTGTTCGATCAGGATCCACGTCAGCAGCAAAAGCACATATGAGTAAACCACCAACACTTTACCACCCACTGTCACTCTGCCATTCACAACAGTGTTCAATCTGGATGATACTCACTTGACATAAAGTGGTCACTAATCTCTCGTAAACGGATGAGTGGCTGGTTGTTTACGCTAGATATTGTCTCTGGGCTGCCAAGATTACATGGTTATTGCCACATCATACAGTGCTTTTTGGATGATGATGATAGTGGACAATGTTTGATGGTGAAACTAAATCATTATGATATATGATGATGAAGTCTCCGTTTTGTGTTCAGGAGAGACGACCGTACCTTATTCAGATGTTTAGATATGGATCCAAAAGAGTTGTTGCTTATGTTCTCTTTGTCAGACATTCCTGAACAAGAAAATAGAAAAATGACACTTCATTCCCATACTCTACATCATTCCCATACTCTACATCAGCACTTGTTTATCTACAACGATTGGTGCATGTTCACAAATATACTTAGACAGATGTCAATACATAATCTCGATGCTATGTTGAATGTAGATACAGTATGTGTCGACTAGAATCTCCTTGAGGAGTGAGTTACATAATATCATCAGACAGTCCCCAAGGGAGATTTGTACAGTCAGAAGTGTGTGTGTGTGTGTTTTAGCCTTCAGGAAAAACATCATTAGTCATTTCACTTCAAAACCTTATCTGTGGGGAAGATACCTGGCTGTTCTTCGACTTGACTTTAAGACTGCTGATATTTCTTATTTCATATTAAAGGCGAGAGGTAGGCCAGTACGGAGCATTGTACGGTAGGTGAACATTACTGATGTCACTGTAGTTCTTGTACTCACTGTCAGTGCTACGTCCACCACTTTCCATAACTCCATAGGGTGGGGCAAGCAGTCCAGCCATGCACTGACGATATTTCTACAGAGACACAGAAGACAGAAGAATGGTCAAAGTGTGTCGATAACTAGACATGGTGGAACCAGCCACAAAAGCCAAATCCTAAACACTACAAGGTTCATTTTAGTGTGTCGATGCAATTCAATTCAAGATGCAGTTCATTGTCAACTACTGTCACCTGTTGATGTCAATAGAATTATTTGGATTGTAGTGTTATGTGTCTGTGTTTGACCCCCTCCCCCTCTTGGTGTGAATTCATGGCTGCCAAAGGAAGCCAGTCTTCCCCAAAACATTTACCAAGAAAAAAAAAAACATAAAATAATCTATCTTTCCTCTCTCTGTGTTTCATAATTTTCCTTCAATTCGCAAGAGGCTGAATGTGTTTCACCGGAGAAAGCATCCAAACGAGTAAAACAGCGCCCCTCTCTCTCTGTATGTGTAGCCCATCAATCTGACGCTGTCTGGTCAAAAAGAGCATGACATTGTTGCAAGGAAAGCCATCGAGCATTTGGCCTGAGTGAAACTGAGCTCATCTGTGAATGGTCCTGGTGCACCAAAAGAAAGTGTCAGGGATGCCAGGCTGGATTTGGCTTCACACCAAATCACAGCGCATCAAAGACAAAACTTGATTTTTTGCATCTCATTGTGTTGTTGTCCTCTGGTGGCTAGCTAGCTAAAATGATCCCTTTCCTAAATTAGCCATGGATGGAGATAGGTATTTGGACTTGTGGTTGTACTTAACTCTCCGTACTAGCCAATGATTATAAACTGAGATTCTGATTAGATGATGTTGAAATGTTGAAGTTGACATGGTGCAGGAATAGTGGAGGGAGCTTCTGTTCGATTTGCGGTAACTCTCCGTGGTTCTAAATCAATAGTTGTTTAGTAGTCCGAAAATGTCGGAAATATTAACTTGCTTGGCAGTGCTGTTTGTTACATGCAATATGCTAAGTGGAATTCACCGGACAGAGGTTGCTGTGATGAAACAAAAGTGTGGTTGAATTTATTCTGCCACTGTCTCTTCTTATTGCCTCTGCCTTAGGCGTATATATCACGGTGGCAATGCATAATGAACTAACAGGTTACAACGCAAACAGCGCCATCTTTTTTTCTGTCTTGGCTTCCCCGGTGATTTTACCCATGCACCGCTCCTGCTTGGCCCTGTACTCTCTGTATCAACATGGGCCATTGAGGACTATGTAAATACACAGCTGAGACCTCCAGCTGGCAGTTATGAGCATTCAGAAGCTTTACAACTGCTGCAGCCTCATTTAAATGAGCCTTCATCTCACAAAAAGCTCCACAGTGTCCCACTGCATTTCAAAGGACAGAGCAAAATACACGTTTCATGTCGCTTCATTTGAAGTAAAAGCCTATCGCTGTAGGCCACAATAGCCTAACGTGTATACAGGACGACAGGCTACAAAACCACAGTAAGGAATCAATGGTGAGACATGGGCAAATGTTCAACTATCTACGCTTGCTTTCCATGCCATATTTGACTAATGATGGCATTACTGGGGGATGAGCAGATTGTGGCAGAGAGTAGTTGACTTACGAGTTGATCAAATCGCCTCAATCTGTGGTCTTTACAGATAAGAAGGCATTACAAACAGATTACACCAAGATTTAACAAGCCACACACAAAACGCATACACAGACACTCACACAAGAGGGAAGCGTCCAAACCTCTGAAAATAAGTCTCTTTGCACTGCATTGATATTCTAGCGTGTAGTCCCTCCCACCAGAGCACAGGCACACGCAGCTCAGATCAAGTGGTTTCTGTCTGTACTGCAGATTAGGCCTATCTATGTACGCTCCACAGACTCCTACTACCTGGCTTTAGCCTCAACCCATATCTGTCTGTAAGCATTAGCGCATTCATCCTACCTGTGGAGAGATCCTCATTGGTCCCAAACTTTTTATAGTCCCGCACCCCTTCAAACACTCAACCTCCAGCTGCTGTAATCCTCTAGCGCCGGGGTCAGCACACTCTCAAATGTAGATTTTTTTTTACATCATTGTAAGCTTGCCACACATACACTACACGATACATTTATTAAACATAAGAATGAGTGTGAGTTTCTGTCACAACCAGGGGTGTGGGAAGTGACAAAGAGCTTTAATGGCACAGGTCACAAATAATAATATAATAATAATCCATAATGTTGCTCTTTATTTAACCATTATTCATATAAAACCTTATTTGTTTATCGAAAATTGTTAATAACTCACCACAGGCTAATTAAAAGGGTGTGCTTGAAAGAATGCACAAAACTCTGCAATTGGGTTGTATTGGAGAGAGTCTCAGTCTTAAATAATTCTCCATAGTCTGTGCCTTTATTTAGCTAGTGAGGGCCAAGAATCCACTCTGACATAGGTACGTGGTTGCAAAGGGCATCAGTGTCTTAGCAGCACGATTTGCCAAGGCAGGATACTCTGAGCGCAGCCCAATCCAGAAATCTGGCAGTGGCTTCTGATTAAATTCGATTTTCACAGAACCGCTTGTTGCAATTTCAATGAGGCTCTCTTGTTCAAATATAGGTAAGTGGATTGGAGGCAGGGCATGATAGGGATAACAAATCCAGTTTTTTGTGTCATTCGTTTCGGGAAAGCACCTGCATAATTGCACACCCAACTCACTCAGGTGCTTCGCTATATCACATTTGACATTGTCCATAAGCTTGAGTTCATTATCACACTAAAAAATCATGCAATGATGGAAAGACCTGTGTGTTGTCCTTGTTAATGCAGACAGAGAAGAGCTCCAACTTCTTAATCATAGCCTCAATCTTGTCCAGCACATTGAATATAGTAATCCTAGATTCAGATCATTCAGGAAAGAAAAAAACATCACCCAGATAGACCAGTCGTGTGTCACGCCCTGGCCATAGAGAATCTTTTATTCTCTATTTTGGTTAGGCCAGGGTGTGACTAGGGTGGGCATTCTATGTTATTTTTTCTATGTTTTTGTACTTCTTTGTTTTTGGCCGGGTATGGTTCTCAATCAGGGACCGGCTGTCTATCGTTGTAGCGTAGGTAGCTCTTGCCCACATGGGTTTTGTGGGTAGTTGTTTTCTGTATGGTTAGTTTCCTTACAGAACTGTTCGTTTTCCGCTTTGTTGTTTTTTGTTCTAGTGTTCTGATTTTAAATAAATATCATGAACACGTCCCATGCTGCGCCTTGGTCCAGTCATTCACAGGAAGAGGATCGTTACATTGTGTGAGAAACTAGTCATCATGCAAGCGGTCAGACAAGTGAAAATGATGGTCAGTAAAGAAAACTTTAAGCTTGTCTTCTCGTTTTTGCGCCATCAGTACAGATACCAACACATCTTGACTAACAAAGTTAATTTGATATCACAAATCTGTCCAGTACTTTAAAAATATCCTCTCCTGTTGTCCTGGTTTGCAGAAGGTGTCTTCCTTAATTGACCCCCCATAAACGTAACAGACATATACCAGGAGCTGTGCCAGGCCTGCCACATCTGTTGACTCATCCAGCTGTCACGCATAGAATTCATTGGCTTGTATACGAAGCAGTAATTGTTTCAAAGCATCTCCTGCCAAGTCATTGATGTATTGTGAAACAGTGTTGTTTGATGAAGGCATTGTCTGTATAGTTTTTTGGGCCTTTACCACCAGCATTGTCCCAGCCATATCCGCGGCAGCAGGAAGAATGAAGTCCTCCACAATAGTATGGGACTTGCCTGTCCTAGCCACTCAGTAGCTCACTATATAAGACGCTTCTAGCCCATTCTTCTTAATGGTATCTGTTGCTTTTATACATGTCTTACTACTCAAAAGTTGTCTTAATTCTCGCTCAGAAAACTCCTGTGGCTTATTTTCCAAATTGGCATGTTTTGTTTCTAAATGTCTGTGAAAGAGTGAAGGTTTCATAGAGTTGTGAGATAATATTTTTTCACATATAAAACACCGTGGCTGAGGAAAGGCACTATATAAGTGAACCACAAAATCAATATAGTTATCATATTTGCACCTCTTCGATGGTCCAACGTCCCTGTCTGTTCGGTGCTTTCCCGGGTAAAGGGGGCAGTAGCTCTTCTGGCTGCATCAGATTCACAACTGTCAGTGTCCATGCTAGCTGGGCTAACAACAAATGTAGAATTACTGATGCTAGCATTGGATGTGCTCGTGGAAGCAGAACAACTTGTGTTGGTGACAGGTGCAGGTGTCATACTGCTGGTATGTGTCTCTATGGACGCGGGCCACATTTTTTTTAACCATTTATCAATTTTCGAGCAAACGGAATGAGCAGCAGCTATTTTTGGCTACATATGGACCGTTAGTGGAATTCCTGTGAGAGAGTAACGGTTAATGTGATTGGATGTTAATTATTTGACTAGGCTACCTGTATTTGACATTGTGTTGTTATTTCACTGAAAACTAGATGGTTTCATTTTATTTTTGGCAGTGAAACGAGGCTACTCAGGCGAGGAAAAAACCTTATGTCACACCCTGGTCGAAGTATTTTGTGTTTGTCTTCATTTATTTGGTCAGGCCAGGGTGTGGCATGGGTTTTTGTATGTGGTGTGTTTGTATTGGGATTGTAGCTTAGTGGGGTGTTCTAGTTAAGTCTATGGCTGTCTGAAGTGGTTCTCAATCAGAGGCAGGTGTTTATCGTTGTCTCTGAATGGGAACCATATTTAGGCAGCCATATTCTTTGAGTGTTTCGTGGGTGATTGTCCTTATGTCCTTAGTGCCCTGATGTCCTTGTTCTGTGTTTATTTATTTTCGTTACGTTCTTTGTTTTGTAGTGTTTGTAATTGATTCGCGTTTTACGTTTGTTTATTAAACATGGATCGCAATCTACACGCCTCATTTTGGTCCAATTCTCCTTCCCACCTAGAAAGCCGTAACAGAATCACCCACCACAACAGGACCAAGCGGCGTGTCAACAGGCAGGAGCAGCAGGAGAAGCAACAGCGGCAGCAGGAGTTACGAAATAAGGATTTCTGGACTTGGGAGGAAATCCTAAACGGAGAAGGACCCTGGGCAAAGCCTGGAGAATGTCGCCGCTCCAAGGAAGAACTGGAGGCGGCAAAAGCGGAGAGGCGCTGGAATCAGGAGAATCAACAGAGGCAGCAGCAGCAGCAGCAACAGCAGGAGAAGCAACAGCAGCAGCAGCAGTAGTGGGAGAGGCTGCATTACTTGGAGAAATGGACTTGAAAGGAGATCCTTGATGGAGAAGGACCCTGGGAACAGCCTGGAGAATATCGCCTCCCCAAGGAAGAACTGGAGGTGGGGAAAGCGGAGAGGCGCCGGTATGAAGAGGCAGCACGGCGACGCGTATGGAAGCCCGAGGGTCAGCCCCAAAAAATTCTTGGGGGGGGCTCAGGGAGAGTGTGGCTGAGTCAGGAGTCAGACCTGAGCCAACTCCCCCTGTTTATCGTGAGGAGCCAAGGAGGAGACCAGAACCAGAGCCGGTGATGGAGGTGAGCGAAGCAGAGACTGTGAAGGGGTTAATGGGGAAATTGGAGGAGAAAGAAATGAGGGAGTTAAAATAAAATATAAATATATCCCATTTAGCAGACGCTTTTGTCCAAAGCGACTTACAAGTCGGCTGGGGCCACTACTTTTACATATGGGTGGCCCCAGTGGGAATCGAACCCACGACGCTTGGCGTTGCAAGCGCCATGCTCTACCGACTGAGCCACACAGGACTCGGGATTGTAGCTTAGTGGGGTGTTCTAGTTAAGTCTATGGCTGTCTGAAGTGGTTCTGAATCAGAGGCAGGTGTTTATCGTTGTCTCTGATTGGGAACCATATTTAGGCAGCCATATTCTTTGAGTGTTTCGTGGGTGATTGTCCTTATGTCCTTAGTGTCCTGATGTCCTTGTTCTGTGTTTATTTACACCAGTATAGGCTGTTTCGGGTTTCATTACGTTCTTTGTTTTGTAGTGTTTGTAATTGATTTGTGCTTTACGTTTGTTTATTAAACATGGATTGCAATCTACACGCCGCATTTTGGTCCGACTCTCCTTCCCACCTAGAAAGCCGTAACACCTTACCCAAATGTATAGCCCCGTTGGAAAATATAAATGGACTGTTTAATGTGAATTACATTTGGGGGGGGTACCCCCCCCGACTGCATTGCGCGTATCCCTGGGGGTACTTATATGGCAGTTTGGGAATACCTGCTCTGAGGAATCAGCGTATGACTAAGGCTGTAAGTGGCTTATAGTGTAGCTGTGCCATGCAGCATGACTATTATGTAACAAACAATGCAGTGTAGGCCTAATATTGAGTTGTGTCCTCTGATTGGCACACATACTGTACAACAACCCATGTCTCAATTGCCTCAAGGCTTAAAAATGCATCTTCAACCTATCTCCTTCCCTTCATTTACACTGATTGAAGTGGATTTAACAAGTGACATCAATAAGGGATCATAGCTAATGTTTTGTACACTCAGTGTATATCACTTAAATAATCAAAAAAAATGCATGAAACCATTTGCATGTTTAATTATATGTGAAGAGCTTCCATATCAAGGAGAGTGTGGTAGAGCTCTGCTTCTCTGTCAGAATATGATTTTTCTTCTGCTAAGCATTTATAGGCTAATTCTGTCTCCCTACTAATAGACCCTGAGGTACAAAATAAAATACACAAAATCAAGGGTCATTTAGAGCAGTACTTTGTCTCTGAATCAATTGTCTTGAATTATTGACACAATAAGAAACTAGAACACTAGAACAACCATAATCTAAATTAAAAACAGAAAATACTATTTTAAGTGAAAACTAGGCATTGGTCTGAAGCCTAAAAAGAAAGACAATTCACATGAACACCACAATGCCTACCTCACCCATGCTCTACCAAGGTTTTCCAGCATACAGCTTTTACCTACTACAGTAGCTACAGTGACTTCGGAAAGTATTCAGACCCCTTGACTTTTTCCACACTTGGTTACATTACAGCCTTATTCTAAAATGGATTAAATACAAAAATATCCTCAACAATCTACATACAATAGTCCAGAGTGACAAAGCGAAAACAGGTTTTAAGAAAGTTGTGTACATTTATTAAAAGTAAATAACAGAAATACCTTATACATAACTATTCAGACCCTTCGCTATGAGACTCGAAATTGAGCTCAACTTCAACTACAACTTGATTGGAGTCAACCTGTGGTAAATTCAATTGACTGGAGATGATTTGGAAAGGCACACAACTGTCATTATAAGGTCCCACAGTTGACAGTGCATGTCAGAGCAAAAACAATGCCATGAGGTCGAAGGAATTGTCTGTAGAGCTCCGAGACAGGATTGTGTCGAGGCACAGATCTGGGGAAGGGTCCCCAAGAACACAGTGAACTCCATCATTCTTAAATGGAAGAAGTTTGGAACCACCAAGATTCTTCCTAGAGCTGGCCTCCCGGCCAAAATGAGCAATCGGGGGAGAAGGGCCTTGGTCAGGGAGGTGAACAAGAACCCGACGGTCACTCTGAAGGGCTCTATAGTTCCTCTGTGGAGATGGGAGAACCTTCCAGAAGGACAACCATCTCTGCAGCACTCCACCAATCAGGCCTTTGCAGTAGAGTGGCCAGATGGAAGCCAATCCTCAGTAAAAGGCACATGACAGCCCACTTGGAGTTTGCCAAAAGGCACCTAAAGACTCTCAGACCATGAGAAACAAGACTATGTGGTCTGATAAAACCAAGATTCAACTCTTTGGCCTGAATGACAAGCATCACATCTGGAGGAAATTTGGCACCATCCCTATGGTGAAGCATGGTGGTGGAAGCATCATGCTGTGGGGGTGTTTTTAAGCGACAGGGACGGGGAGACTAGTCCGGATCGAGGCAAAGATGAACGGAGCAAAGTGCAGAGAGATCATTGATGAAAACCTGCTCCAGAGCGCTCAGGACCTCAGACTGGGGTGAAGGTTCACCTTCCAACAGGACAACGACCCTAAGCACACAGCCAAGACAACGCAGGAGTGACTTCAGGACAAGTCTCTGAATGTCCTTGAGTGGTCCAGCCAGAGCCCAGACTTGAACCCGAAACAACATCTCTGGAGAGACTTGAAAATAGCTGTGCAGCAATGCTCCCCATCCAACCTGACAGAGCTTGAGAGGATCTGCAGAGAAGAACAACAAAGTACTGAGTAAAGGGTCTGAATACTTATGTAAATGTGATATTTCTGTTTTTTATTTTTAATAAGTTAGCAAAAATGTCTAAAACCCTGTATTGTGTGTAGATTGATGAGGGGGAAAATTGAATACATTTTCCAATAAGGCTGTAACCTAATAAAATGTGGGAAAAGTAAAGGGGTTTGAATACTTGAAGGCACTGTATGTTGGTCTATTGTACTTCAAACAATGTGTATGCAGGTTGCTTAATATTCGAACCACAGACAGACCCAAGAGAAGAAGAGAGGGGGGGGGCAAACCTGGTAGCTGGCTAGGAACAATGGTAAACAGTGTCCTTGGCCCCCGCCTGTAGAGCACTTTTCCCGTAGTTCTGTTAACGACGGCAAGGGCAGGTGTTCGGCAGGCATCAGTGAAAGACACTGGGTGCTAGCTAGTTAGCTAGCTAACTAGTACTCCAGTACACAGAGGTGTAATAAGTAGCTAGCTAGCAAGCTAGCTAACGATAGCAAGAAATCAATAGACAGTGTTCTTTTCCCCCGCCTGTCGGCCACTGCTTTCCCGGAGTTATGTTGACGATGGTGGGGGGCATCAGGAACACCCCAAATTGCGGGCCGCAGCCCCGCAAGAAACGCGCAGTAGTACGCACACCACAGTCCTTGTCCATTGCCACTCAACGATGCTCTTTTAAGAGCCACCTAATAATTGAAAATAAGCACACAACGTGCGGGCCAGGGTGTGTGTATCGGGAGAGGGGGGTGTCAAAACTATACATGAAAGAAAATGGTCAAAATGTCTCCTCGCAGAGGCAAACCCAAGACCTTAAGACGTTAACGCTTATGCTACAAACCCTGCCATGAACGCATTATCTTAACACTATTTAAATGGACAGTCTGGTGATGACAGGAAGCGTTTGTTGTTCACTCACTCAGTACTAATTGAATGTTTTCTTGCTTGGTTAAAACTTCTTATGTATCAGGACGCTAGCGTCCCACCTCGACAACTTCTGGTGAAATTGCAGAGCGCCAAATTCAATTTAAATTACAAAAAATATTTAACTTACATGAAATCACAAGTGCAATACATCAAAATAAAGATTAACTTGTTGTTAATCCAGCCGCTGTGTCAGATTTCACAAATGCTTTACGGCGAAAGCAAACCATGCGATTATCTGAGGACAGCGCTCACCAGACAAAACATTACATACAGTTACCAGCCAAGTAGACTAGTCACGAAAGTCAGAAATAGCAATAAAATTAATCACTTACCTTTGATCTTCGTATGGTTGCACTCAGAAGACTCCCAGTTACACAATAAATGTTTGTTTTGTTCGATAAAGTCCCTCTTTATATCCAAAAACCTCCATTTTGTTAGCACATTTTGTTCAGTAATCCAATGGCTCAAATGCAGTCACAAGAGGCAGACGAAAATTCCAAATAGTATCCGTAAAGTTCGTAGAAAAATGTCAAACAATGTTTATAATCAATTCTCAGGTTGTTTTTAGCCTAAGTAATCGATAATATTTAATCCGGACAATAGCGTCGTCATTATAAAAGAAAAACAACAAAAGGCGCGCTCTCGGGATTGCGCACCAAACAGGTTGGGGACTTTCCACTGGCCTCTCAAAGAAACTGCTCATTCATTTTTCAGAATAAAGGCCTGAAACAATGTCTAAAGACTGTTCACAGCTAGTGGAAGCCATAGGGAACGCAATCTGGGTCATAACCATTTATATGGTGGATAGACTTTCAATAGAAAAACACCCATTTCAAAATAATAGCACTTCCTGGATGGATTTTCCTCAGGTTTTTGCCTGCCATTTCAGATCTGTTATACTCACAGACATTATTTTAACAGTTTTGGAAACTTTAGAGTGTTTTCTATCCAAATCTACAAATTACACGCATATCCTAGCTTCTGGGCCTGAGTAGCAGGCAGTTTACTTTGGGAACGCTTTTCATCCAAAATTCCGAATGCTGCCCCCTATCCTAAAAAAGTTTCAAATTGTTGAAAACAGGTGATGTGTTGAAAACAGTCACATAGCTAACCAAGTAAGCAATAATGGCTTCTTCTTTTGATTGCGCAAAGGTAAAGCAAGCAAGCAATGATGTTGGTGTTGTTTAACCTGGGTGCACCCGCACCCCCTTGGCTATTTTTACTTGGATGGCGACTTCAGGTTTTCAGAAATACATTGAAAATCAACTTGACACTGTATCAATCAGTCAGCGCAAATCTGGATTATAATAACAAGAAGAAAATTGCACTGACAGAGGAGTGAGAGTACTGAATAAATGCATAAAGTAATGGCTGTAATGTTAGCTCGCTACATTGCTAGGCAAGCCAGATTGACTAGTGTATGGAGTAACGTTAGCGTTAGATGAGCAATGCCCATTGCTTCTATTATACATTAGCAGCATGGCAGTTTCCCAAAGCTTGATGTTGACTAACTTTACTTACTAGCTAGCTAGCTAGCTGTGCTTTGTGGAAGAAAGTTTATTTAACTGACTTGCCTAGTTAAATAAATACTTTTTATTTTATTTTTAAGATTAAGTTGTGCTGGTGCATTGCGATCTGTCCATACTGCTAATGTTACAGCCTTGTTGGCTTGTAGCTAGCTAGCTAACGTTACTGGCTAACTTAGCAGCCAAGGATGTTTACTATCTTATTTGTTTGTGCTCTGATTACACACAACTGTCAAGGCCAACAGTTTACACAGGTGATTTCAGCCATGTGAAAACCTTCCAAAGCAAAATATAGCTAGCTTCCTTTGCTTGTAGCTTGCCTCTCATCCGACTGGTGTTAACTAGCTACTAGCACTGTTGCTGTGCAACCCAAGTGTTTTGGTCCGGTTTTAGAAGTCTGAGATTTGGCTGAAAAGATGTTAGCATTGTCAGAAATGCTACAAAAGGGTAGCACATCTCTGGTTCTTAATGGACAGAAATGAGCACATGAGAGTGACAAATTAAAAATGTAATCAAACCTGTTGCCCCTACAAACTTATTGATTCCGAAAGGTGGCAAGTCTAATGGTCACTTTATAGACGCTATAGTCTTGTTCTTAACCACCTAGATATCGAGCTAGGTCGGGCAAGAAATTGCTTCTTTTTTTGTTTTACTAATGCTAATGACCCTGTTAAAAATTCGGTATGTGGTTCTCTTCTCCCGGGCAGCTCATGTCGAGAGGAGGGGAGTGTGTTATGTACCTCCAATCAAATTGATTTGCAAATGATCATCATCATTGGTGTCATATTGGCTTAGATACTGTATGATAGTAGGGAGATTTTGAATTTCACATTGAGCTTCAACCAATGCATATACTATTGTGGGGCCATTAGCATTCCTGGAATGGATCACTGTTAAATCAATACCCTATAACAACATGTGGCAAAGGGCTTTCAACAACAGGTCAATGGACACTAGCATAATACAATGGGCTAAGCGCCTAAATGAACGGTGGGGCTCCGTAGAAGCTGGTTAAGGAGCATTTAGCAACATATTAATGCTGCCTGTCATCCTTTGTATTTTTGGTCACTACAGACCAAATGAAAGCCAAACTGACAGAGTCATTTGTTACCAGATGTCAGTTTGCTCCCAGAGGTCCAATTCTAAATTCAATTCTACCCAGAGCTAATCACTTCAAGACCCCCTCAGAGGCAAACAGCTTTTCCCCCCAATTAAGAAGCCTTTTGAAAATGTCTCAATGACTTCCGATTTTAAAAGCATTTCCCTTACTGTAATCCAAAGCTCTATGCTCTTTGAGAGTTACCAAGATATGAGCAAAAATTGTATCATAAACCATGAGACTTACATTGTATGTCAGCATGTATTCAATCTTAGAACTGACCTAATCATCACATTTGTCTGAAAAAGCATATAACAGCATGCTTTTTCGATCAATTATTCAATGTAAATAGAAAAAAAGCCTCCAGGATCAGTTACTGTAAACATGCCCATCTTTCTTTGTTGAAAATGAAAGGGCTTGTGCTTGAGAGGAGCACTTAAACTGAGCAACAAATAAGCATTCAGTGCACATGAGATGTCTTCAACATTTAAATGACCCTACTGGACCAATAAGTCTCTCCCCAGAGGTACTGGCTGATGGAGAAAGTGCGGGGTATTGGAGGGTGGGTGGGGGTGTTATTTTAGATGGGGATTAGTGCCCACATTTACAAAATACTATAGTGTATACCATGGTTGATATTTCTCAAAAACACTACAGTGAATACTGAATAATTTAATGTAATATACTTTAGTATACTGTAGTATTTACAGTTTACTATAGTATAAATACTGTAGTAAAAAAAAGAGTATATACCATCGTAATTACTGCAGTGTTTTCACGGACTGTATTATACTGTAGTATTTACTATAGTGTTCTTGCGAACTGTAGTGTGGTATACTTATAAGGCACGAGGGCGTGTGGTATATGGTCAATATACCATGGCTAAGGGCTGTTCTTATGCGCGACAGATGCAGCTCTTAGCCATGGTATATTGGCCATATACCCCAAACCAGAGAAGTACCTTATTGATATTATAAACTGGTTACCAACTTTATTAGAGCAGTAAAAATAAATACGTTTGTATTACCCTTGATATACCACGGCTTTTAGCCAACCAGCATTCTGGGCTCGAACCACCCAATTTACAATGTAGTATTTACTGTAGTGTTTTTGGGGACATTACTGTAGTATTTATTAATGTGTTTTTTGTTTTATTGTCTTTGACATAGAAGTGGGGGGCTTTCTCTGTGAGGAAACCTACTGGAGAAATACTAAAAGAGCAAATGTTCCATAACCTGTGGCTACTGTAGGTAGGACTGGGTTCTGAACGGAGAGTTCAGAGCTTCTGCTATTTTCTATAACCATAGGGAACACAATATATGGTCTATACTCTCCGTTCGTAGATATATCGTAGATTTCTCACTTACGGGTGGCACAAATTGGGATATGGAGGAGGGGAATGGGCAGGGTGTACTACACACAAATTAAATACTGTAGTATTTACTATCGTTAAGAAAAGTGTTGTTGCGGACTGTAGTGTATTTACAAAATACTACACATGATTGAGAGATACTACAGTGTGTAGTATAGTATATTACAGTTTACTACAGAATTCTACAGTAAGAACTGTAGTATTCTATAGTAAACTGTAGTATTTTGTTATGTGGGAGGCGTGTCAGAAAACACTACATTTACACAAAGCGACACTCTCCCCCTGTGACCTACTGCACTTGCTTCTACAGGAAGCTTTTAGCAATACTGATGAGGAACAATCAAATACAAGATCAATGATTTATAAAATATGCTCTCCTGACAAAAGGAATATAGATACAACATCAAATATAATGTATGGTATATTTGATTGCTCTTCATCTATGAAAACAGTGGGTAGAAAATGTATTCATCAGCTCACTAAAGGCATCTGCATGCTTCCCATCCGAAACAGTTTGTTACAGTTTCAGCATATACTGTATAATGACAACATTTTGATCGTTTTAGTCTTCGGCAAGGTTTTTTTCCAGCTGGTAGTGCACACAGGTTGTTTTCGAGGCAGGCCGAATTTCGGTAGCCGAAGTCTACACCCCTACATCGGTCATTGGTCAACAGTAGTGATTCTTCAATAAAGTGTTTGTTGTCATTCAGCAACTCATTTTCATGCACATTTTTTCACTTGAGAAATACTGCATCCAAATACTTAGGTGTACACTTTTGCGGCTAAAAAGTCATGATAACTTTCCTGAGTTATCTTAGATTGGTTCTGACTATTGTGAGGAAGTGGCTACCGTGGATAAACAAAACCATTGTCGCTGTTTTTGTTCTCATTTTTCAAGCGAATGTCTTTTAAGGGAGTCTGCAAGCACGCTCTATCTGTTGCCCTAGCCGAGTTTGGCTAGGCGCCAGCCGAACCGAAGCGTATGGAAGAAAGCCTTTAGACACTCTATCTCAGCTCATCTTACAGTAACACAGTAGGAGTTGTGGACCAACTGAAAAATAGACTGTTCCCGACAATGCAATTGACTCTCGCCCATTTCCCTATTTTCTTGTAACTCTAACCCCTTCATTTTATTAGATAGACCAAATTCCATCAACAGAGATCCAGCTCTGTAATTACAAAGAGCTCTTCACAACTGCAATATCCATTAGAATGATCTCTCAAATTAGCCTCCATTATTTCAACTCACAGAGGATTACATGGACAGTATCAATTCATTTTTCACATACCAACTACTGCAGAATGATCTGGGTTGGAAAAACACTATGATCAGCTCTGTCTGTTGCGGGTAATGGTTTCACATAATGGTTGGTCCAGTTAAACGAGACCATTCCAGTTCAAAACAACTGAACTACTGGTAAAGTTGTGCACCTTTCAACATTACATCATGCCGGTCAAAACCGCAAGCCTCATTCACAGCAGATAGATAAACCACATTATTCATATGAAAGTATGTGCCACTACACAACAAGCCAACCATCAAAGATTTGATGCAACAGGACATGACAGGCCAACAGAGCTTCATTGACGGCCTGGCTGACACACCTACCACGGCATCAAAGGAAGTGTCCTAATCACCGTGTCAGATTACCTAGCCTGCTCTACTGTATTACTTCACTGAAAGAGGCTTTCTGCTGTACATTAGGAGCACTACTGTATTTAGGCTATATCAGATTGAGGAGATAGGGGTCAAAGGTTTGCATGAATCACATGCAAAAACCTATCCATCCCACCTCCCACAGTGTCAGACACGAGGTGCAAGGTTCAGCAGATGATAAGAATTTCAAGATGCTAAATGGTTTTCACGTTAAATATGACTTTCGTCGATGCAAATAGGACTGTCATGTTGGGGTAATGTCGTTTACGAAAGCTCAATCAGGAAGGCCGCTCTGAAAGCTCGTTTAACTTCATCAAGTAAGCACAACCTCAATCACGTATTTTCCTATTATATGGGCATAGTGGGAATGAATAGCATCTTGCTTCTTCTCTTCTTTCCTATTAGCCATGTGTGGAAGGTCATTCACCTATTTTCCAATAGACCTCTAAGCACGGCACGATCATTGCTGTTCAATCTACTGCATGGGCTCACTCTTGCAATTATCACCTTCCTCTCAACCAATGGGCATATATCTTGGGGTATATTTATATGTCAACATACCATTGTTCTCTCTCTTGCTGTTTTTTTTAGCAACAGTTGTTGACGACCATCTTCCTCCCCACCACCACCACCAGCTATAACAACCTTAAGCCCCCTCATTGGAACTCCTTTCCCCCAGCGGGGGGTTTTGATGCCAGCTGCCCAGCAAAGGGCTACCTGTCATCAGCATCTGGCTCCGAGGAGCATTCATTGGAAACGAGGCCATACCCCAAACTATTTAATAAAACTCCATATTGCATTCCGTCTCCGCTGTTCGTTCAGATAATCCTGTAGTCGAACTATAGAAGGGTCTGTCACTGATGTCTAATCCAGAATCCAGTTTAACCTCCAACAAAGCAGTCAACAGGATTAGCGTTCACCATTCAAAGTAAATGCAGTCTTTGGAGGCAATCCCTGTCCAGAAATCCTTAAAGACCGTTTTACGACAAGGCAACAGCCAAAACCAAGGTTTAATAGTCAAAATGCTCTTTGCCTGATTTAACTCAGAAAAACTAATCTTAGTCTTCCTCCAAATAATGAAACCGTTTTGTGATCCCATCAGAGCAGTAGGCTTAGGAGGTTATGATTAGAAACATTGTTCGAGTGGATTTACTTTGAGTTAATGAAAGGAATTAAAGGCATACACAGGAAACAACACAGCTGTTCTCTGAATAGGAGGACATGATCGAACCAGATCAAGTAGTTAGTTACCTGGGATTTGAGTCTGGGAGAAGGGAACGCAAATTACTGTGGAGGAGTGAATCCAACCCAGATTACAGAAAAAAAATGACTCCGTATCATATTGTGCAAAAACTATTTTATGCAATTAAATAGTGACATGTCAAGTATAAACACAGACCCAAAAAGCCCCATATCTATGTGATAATACACTCATAAGAGGAGTGAAACTATAACTCTGTGACTCGCCATAACCATCACTTAACCCTCCATACAAACAAAGGCTTTATCAATGGAGTCTGCAATGACAGATGTGTCAATTCTCATGTGCTTTCCCTCTGGGGGGAGAAGTGGGAGGTCTGGGAAACTACTATCTGATCTGCCACATCCACTCTGACAAACTGATGCGCACTGTTGTTCACAAACACACACACATGATCCACTTCACCTCTCCAACCCTTATGGCTTGTCTATGTTAATTTTTTCTATAAATACATGCGTTAAAATACTATAATGCTTAAAAAATGACTATGCATTTGTTCAAATTATACAGAATAAATTCTAAATGAACGCTATGGATCCAATAGTGGATCTTAAAATCAAGGTTCAGAAACACAAAAATATAACATGTCACATTACTAAATTCACAGGTCATGAGTACATTTGGCACTCTGCGCATCATTATGCATGGATGCACACTTGTATGTTGAATAATTCACGTCAGATTACATAACATGCATAATACAAACTGCTGCCTGCTCTCAAGACGTTTTATAAACTAGTACATACCTTCTACTGACTGGCAGACTTCAGGCTCCTTAGAAAAGAATTCGGGGAAGCCCCTCCCAAGAGTTTCAGTTCAGTTCTTCAGCTTTAGGTTCTCACCAAACAGAGACATTTCAAGTATCCAAAACATTATAGTTATGCACATTATCCTTGTGATACGTTTCTGTACAAATGATAAGACATAATTAAAATGTTGTCAAATTATGTATTACAATGTGTTAACGTATAGAATATCATCCCATTTTTAAGCCCCACATTAGCATTACACAGACGCTTGATAAAGCAAGACTCACCTAAAAGTGTTCACACTGTCCCATGTGCAGACAACTGTTACTGTATAGTTATCTTAAAGACACGATTCCCTTCTTCCACAGTCCCAGTAATAGACTCCACCTTTTAAAGTCCCTGTGTCAGTAACTGGTCTAAACCCCCCCCCACATCCCCTGGTTGTTAGTGTGGTCCAGTCCTGGTGCTCCAGCCTCCATCCCTCTCTCAGAGCAGAGCAGAGTGAGTTGAGCCCAGCCTCCCTTTGACCAGCAGAGTGCCTCCCTCCCTCCCTGCTTCCCTGCCTGCCAGCTTACTTCCCCCACGCAGCAGTTGCTAGGCGATTACTCTACTCCTCCAATCATCATGCGCTCCTGAGTGGACGCTCGGTCCATCGCAGCGCCACACAGCTACAGTACACTACGCACACGCAGCGCAGACACAGTTCTACTGTAACTTGCTCACGTGGTCCCAAAAGGCAGTGACAAACGGGAGCTTTACTCGATTATTTAACCGATTTTAAAGTCGTACTTACACAGAAAATACAGATGTGTACCCTAAGTGCCATCTAACCTTGAAATGTGAACACATAAGACTGGAACACTGATCATAGTAACCTTTCATGCAGTTATCCTTCAATTTGACACCTGCTCAACTTGAAGATTTCATTATTTTATATTTACATTGGAATTGTTGTTTTATATGCTGTGGTTCATCCACTTTGTATGCAACAACTGTGCATCTCTCTTGTCGAGAGTGATGTCTAAATTCCAACGTACCAATGGTTAATGAAGGCATATTACATTTACAGCACCCAACTTGCCATTTCGCACGCAGGGCATTCGTGAAATTGACGAATTATTCAAAATTGCATGTTCAAAGCTACAGTTGAAACTAAACTGATCGGACAGTATGGTATTGTCCAGGCACACTGGGCCTGCAGCAGGGTATTAAAGGACGTTACATCCAGAGCAAAGCAGAAAGCCAACCGCAGTAATAGCTTTTTGGACTCAGGAATCGCTCTTGTTCTCCTATTATCCAGGGGTGGCAGGGTGGCATACAAGGAGCATTATTTAAGGCCCTGAATCCTTTCTCCTCTATTTCGTGAGTTCTGACCCCGAAACGTTCCGTACATTCAGTACCCCTGGTTCTACTACTTAGCCTCTCTGCATTACATCAAGGACAGTGGGCAGATGGAATCTTATCTTTGACCTTTCTACTGATTACAGCCACACAGGTATGCAGCTTTTATCTCTGTTCTGGCCTTGTAACCAACAGCCACACGGCATCCAATAAGTGTTTTTGACAATATTGTTAGGTAGTAACATATTTACAATCTGTCACGTCTGCTCCTGCTCCTCCCCTCCAGCGTACGACGTCGCCAGTATACTAACCACGGGTCCTGGGATTCATCATTACGCACACCTGGCACTCACCATTACGTGCACCTGTGAATCATCATGATTCACACCTGGACTCCATTACCTTCCTTAATTCCTCCCCTTTACATGTCCCTCTCACATGTTCACTCACCAGGTTGGTATTGTTCTTGTTTATCGGCGTACTGCCTTATGTTAGTGTCGTGTTCTGGGTTTTGTTGTTTTATTAAAACGTTTCACCTGCTTCTGACTCACTGCCACATCATTACAGAATACCAACTCAAAATATGGAAGCAGCAGGACAACCGGACATCTCCCAGACGATCAATGAACAAGGTGACCTTCTTCGTCAACACCATGATAAGCTGGCTCAACTGGGGACAGCCATGGAAAATGTTCTCCGCAGTCTACAACGTCTCAACAGCGGAGGACATTCTAGAGCCAGTCTACCCAACGAGTCAGCACACCAGCCCATCCAGCAACCCGCTCAGGTCAGCAATGCCCGTCTATCCCTCCCGGAGAAATATGACGGGACACCATCCAAATGCCGTGGCTTCCTTCTTCAGTGCTCCCTCTATTTCACACGTCAGATGGGAGCCCCCACCACCGAGAGGACTAAGGTTGCCACGGTTATTTCTCTGCTGACTGGGCGGGCCTTAGAATGGGCCGTCTGGGAGAGAGGAGAGAAGGAGCTTGAGTCTTATGAGGGGTTCATGGCTCTGTTTAAATGTATTTTCAATCCTCCCGCAGAGGGCAGAGAGGGAGGTAAGCGTCTGCTTCAGCTCCAGCAGGGGAATCAGACGGCTGCTGAGTATGTGCTTACCTCCCGGACAATATCAGCTTCCAGTGGCTGGAATGAGCCGGCGCTGAGCACGTTATTTAGAAGAGGTCTGCGCGAGAGGATAACCTCCTCTGGGCGCGTCGGCATCTCCATCGCTTCTCTCCCTCCTTCGCCGAGTGTTCGGGATCAGAGCCTGAACCCATGGCGGTAGGGGTCACACGCCTTCCCGCGGCGGAATGACGCAGACGGATCCAGCTGAGGCTCTGTTTGCACTGTGGCCAGGGAGAGCACAAGCACCAGTGGTGTCTGTTACTTCAGAATCTGTGATCCACTAGAGCAGAGGGACGGTCGCGTGATGTTACATCCCCTGGACCAGGAGTGAGTATTCCATCTACTGTTCTTCCTGTTAGACTCTTTTTAGTACCCATCACTCTGGCTGACTGTCCCTCATGCCCTGTGTCGACAGCTTTAGTGGATTCTGGCGCCGCGGGGAACTTTGTTGATCAGACCCTTGCCTCCTCTCTCAATATTACTACTTACCTGTTCTCCTCTCCATTTACGGTTCAAGGTCGCGACTGTTGGCCTCTAGGATCCGGACCCATCACACACATCACCAAACCACCCATCCTCACTGTGGAGCCCAATCACCAGAAAAACATTGCCTTCATCACCAGTGCACCAGTTCACAAGATCATCCTCGGCCTACCTTGGCTTCAGCGCCATAACCCTACCATCTCATGGTCGA
This sequence comes from Oncorhynchus masou masou, assembly GCF_036934945.1. Taxonomy (NCBI): domain Eukaryota; kingdom Metazoa; phylum Chordata; class Actinopteri; order Salmoniformes; family Salmonidae; genus Oncorhynchus; species Oncorhynchus masou. The sequence continues at coordinate 15,705,447 of NC_088221.1, read as the reverse complement.
GGATGAGAATCACCGACTGGTCACCTGAATTCCGGAAGACCTTCTTTCCTGTCCCCTGTCGTTCCACGTCGGTTGAGAGTCCTGTGGTTGCCCTCCAGCCCAACATCCCGGAGGAATATCAGGATCTAAGGGAGGTATTCTCCAAGACCCGCGCTCCCTCCTCATCGCCCCCACAGTGCCTACAATCTAATTTGCTTCTGGGAGGGGGATGAGTGGAAGGCGTTGTTCAAATCAAATCAAAGTTTATTTGTCTCGTGCGCTGAATAGAACAGGTACAGTGAAATGCTTACTTACAGGCTCTAACCAATAGTACAAAAAAGGTATTAGGTGAACAATAGGTAGGTAAAGAAATAAAACAACAGTAAAAAGACAGGCTATATACAGTAGCGAGGCTATAGAAGTGGCGAGGCTACATAAAGACACCGGTTAGTCATGCTGATTGAGGTAGTATGTACAAGTATATATGGTTAAAGTGACTATGCATATATGATGAATAGAGAGTAGCAATAGCATAAAAAGAGGGGTTGGCGGGTGGTGGGACACAATGCAGATAGCCCGGTTAGCCAATGCGCGGGAGCACTGGTTGGTCGGCCCAATTGAGGTAGTATGTACATGAATGTATAGTTAAAGTGACTATGCACGATGTCTGGTCAATATGAGTATTTGGTTATGCCCTTTGGCTTAGCCAATGCTCCGTCAGGGTTCTAGGCATTTGTCAACAAGGTGTTCAGGGACATGCTCGGACGTCAGGTGATTGTGTACATCGATGACATCCTGATCTTCTCGACCAACCTGGAAGATCACATCACTCACGTTGAGCAGTCCTGGAACGCCTCTTGGCTAACCACCTGTTCGTCAAGGCGGAGAAGTACCAATTCCACCACAGGGCTATCTCCTTCTTGGACTACCAAATCGGGGAGTGAGGATGGAGGACAAGAAGGTAGATGCGGTAAGGTCATGGCCAGTCCCAACCACCATCAAGGGATTACAACGTGTTTTGGGATTTGCCAAATTTTACCCCACCGCTTCATCAGGCAGGAACTTCAGCGCCGTCACCACCCCTCTAACCTCCCTCCTCAAGGGTGGGCCTCGTAGGTTGTTTTGGTCTCCAGTAGCTGACGAGGCCTTTCGTCTCCTCAAGGGGCGTTTCACCTCCGCCCCCTCACTAAAATACGCAGATCCCACACTACCTTTTGTGGTTGAGGTAGACGCATCGGAGGTGGATGTGGGGGCAGTTTTGTCACAAAGACAGGGGGACACCCTAAAATTGTATCCTTGTGCTTTCTTGTCCAGAGAAATATCCACCGCAGAGAGAAATTACGACGTCGGCAATCGGAAGCTCTTGGCGGTGAAGTTGGCATTAGAGGAGTGGAGACACTGGCTGGAGGGTGTCAAGGAACCATTCATCATCCTCACCGACCATCAAAACCTTGAGTACACACGGACAGCGAGGAGACTGAATCCGCTCCAAGCCAGGTTCTTTTTTCTTTTTCACCAGGTTCAACTATCGCCCAGGTTCTAAGAACATCAAGGCCAATGCCCTGTCCCATATCTACAATTTGGGAGAGGCTCTTGTCCAGAGGGCACCCATAATGGTAGATGTGGACATCCTCCAGGCTCTAGAGAGGGAGCCCGCACCCCACAGAATTGTCCTCCCGCGCACATCTACGTTCCCACAGGGATAAGGGGTCAGCTGCTGACATGGGCGCACACAGCTGTCGTCGCAGGACATCCAGGTATTTCTCACACCATCCATTCCATCACTGAGAAATACTGGTGGCCCACTTTGGTGCAGGATGTTACATGGTACGTCAAGTCCTGTTCTGTGTGTACTCAAACCAAGTCCCACCGGGAATGCTCCAGCAGGGAAGCTACTGCCGCTTCCCGTACCTCAGCGACCTCGGTCCCATCTATCCATTGACATTGTTACTGATCTTCACCCTTCTGATGGTTTGACCATTCATCATGGATAGATTATCCAAGACATGTCGATAAATCCCTCTTCCTGCCTTCCTGTCTTCCCACTGCTCTCCAGGTCGCTGAGGCACTCTTCCAACAGGTCTTCTGGTATTATGGCCTCCCGGAGGACATCGTTTCGGACTGTGGCTCCCAATTCATATCCCAAGTATGGAGGGCCTTCTTGAAGAAGCTCGGGGTCACGGTTAGCCTCCCTTCCGGGTATAGGCCTCAGTCTAACGGACAGGTGGAGAGGATGAATCGGTAGCTGGGGAGGTTCCTGAGGAGTCACTGTCAGGACCGGCAGGGTGAGTGTGCATGTTTTCTTCCTACATCACTCCTCCACTGGGTTGACCCCCTTCCAGTGTGTTTTGGGTTTCCGGCCAGCCCTGGCCCCGTGGGCCCCTGACCAGACCGTGGCTCCTGCGATAGATGAGTGGTTCCGGCAGGCGGAGGAGGTGTGGAAAAATGCGCACGTGAGACTCCAGCGAGAGCCGTCCATCGTCAGAAGGAGCAGTGAGACCCCTGTGCTCCATCCTGGGGGTCGCGTCTGGCTCTCTACCAGGAACCTCCCACTCTGCCTGCCCTGCAAGAAACTGAGCCCCCAGGTGGTCGCCCGCCTTTGAACACTGTCTCTCCACTAACCTGCAGCACAGATATACAGTGTGTAATATAACAGAAAATTGGGCGACAAATAAAATCCTGGGTATGAAAATCATTCCTATGTGCATCAAGGACATGGAACAGACAGCGATAGACTGGCTCTAAGCTACCGATACAGATTGTGCTGTCGTGCAAGAAAATAAGAAGAGTGGGGAAAAGCAAAGCACAAATCACAATTGTGTTGTTCCAATCTCAGTGGCCGGTGGAATCAGGAAAAGTGTATGGGAAGTTGATGATCAGGTCATTGGAGCCACAGCCAGTTTTCCTGTGTGTGAAGAGCCCAGCCCATGTCTTCTCTGTCAAACAAACAAGCACACCGCCTGCCTCAATAACATAAGTCAGACTCTGATATGTGCAGAGCGGGAGCCATGCCTGATACACTCTTAGGTTGTAGACAGCACATTCTCCATAGGAGAACCCTTTTGAAGAACCATTTTTGGTTCCAGGTGGAACCTTTTTTTAGGGTTGGTTTCTCCTATTGGGACAGCTGAAGAACCCTTTTGGAACACATTTTCTAAGAGTGTAGACGTGACAGTTGATATTGTTGTTGAAGGCGGGGTCAGGGGAATAGAGAGCAATGAACAGGGCATGTTCCAGAGGTATTTCTGTGGCTCCGCCACAGTCAAAGTCAAGCTGAGTGCGACAGTATATCACACCATAATCACAAACAGTTTGTGTCCCATTCACTTCAGCAAGCCACAAAACTGGGAGCAAACGTGGAGCAAAGGCCATCAGTGAATATACACGTACTGTCTGGACATTTGTTTTTTTTCATGATGCTTTGAAGTGAGAAGGCAGAGACTGGATGAAGAATATGTTCTGAACACTTAACATGGCAGCCATGACTAAAGAATCATTCCCAGTTCATACAGGCAGTGCTGTTCTCAGTCTGCCACCACTCTATAGGTGTTGAGCTGTTCTGTCTGCCACCACTCTGTAGGTGTTGAGCTGTTCTCAGTTTGCCACCACTCTGAAGGAGTGTTGAGCTGTTCTCAGTCTGCCACCACTCTGCAGGAGTGTTGAGCTGTTCTCAGTCTGCCACCACTCTGCAGGATTGTTGAGTTGTTCTCAGTCTGCCACCACTCTGAAGGATTGTTGAGCTGTTCTCAGTCTGCCACCACTCTGAAGGAGTGTTGAGCTGTTCTCAGTCTGCCACCACTCTGTAGATGTTGAGCTGTTCTCAGTCTGCCACCACTCTGTAGGTGTTGAGCTGTTCTCAGTCTGCCACCACTCTGAAGGATTGTTGAGCTGTTCTCAGTCTGCCACCACTCTGTAGGTGTTGAGCTGTTCTCAGTCTGCCACCACTCTGTAGGTGTTGAGCTGTTCTCAGTCTGCCACCACTCTGCAGGAATGTTGAGCTGTTCTCAGTCTGCCACCACTCTGTAGGAGTGTTGAGCTGTTCTCAGTCTGCCACCACTCTGCAGGAATGTTGAGCTGTTCTCAGTCTGCCACCACTCTGTAGGAGTGTTGAGCTGTTCTCAGTCTGCCACCACTCTGCAGGAATGTTGAGCTGTTCTCAGTCTGCCACCACTCTGCAGGAATGTTGAGCTGTTCTCAGTCTGCCACCACTCTGAAGAAGTGTTGAGCTGTTCTCAGTCTGCCACCACTCTGTAGGAGTATTGAGCCAAAGGCTTTCTGCTCACTTCTCAGATCTGTGTGGGTGGAGGTCTGTGGTGTGTGTGTGTGTGTGTGTGTGTGTGTGTGTGTGTGTGTGTGTGTGTGTGTGTGTGTGTGTGTGTGTGTGTGTGTGTGTGTGTGTGTGTGTGTGTGTGTGTGTGTGTGTGTGTGTGTGTGTGTGTGTGTGTGTGTGAGCTTGTGTGTGAGCGTGTATCAAGGTCTCCCTCAACCTAAAAAATCTTCAGGGGATGTACCTGGGGCTCGGACGACTCCGTTCAGCATCACCTCAACGTGACCTCTCGCTCACAGATCGGTCTGTGCTCAATCAACTCCCAAAGGAGCTACTAAGGCAACGACTACTCTTTGATTTTTCAGACAAATAATGATATACAACACATACATGGTTGAATACTACTGTAGTCATGGCCTGAGGGAGATCATTTGCCTTTAATTAGCTTTGCGTTTGACTCAATCAGAAAAACACACAAGGTGAAGTTGTCTATGCCGCAGGGAGTTAGGTTGCATTTACAATCAACTACGGCCCAGTACAAGTGATGTATCGTAAACAGGCAGGGAATAAACATTTGAGAAAATGAAGAATTTCGAAAGCCCTCTGCTGCTAGTAACAGGATATCAGGGGCACTTTCTGCATTGCGGCACGTCTGACAGAAATAAATGGGCACCCCTGGACCGTCTCAAACCAAGGCTCCACAGGTGAGCACCAGCATGGCTAAATAGTCCTATCGCACGTTGTGTCTAGCACCTTGACGCTGAGCAAAGAGGAGATTCTCAAAAGAATTGAAAGGGATCAACGAAATCCGGTGATCGTGAGCAAAACACTGAGTGACGGGCATGCCCAGTACACAACCCAAAGTCACAATCGAGACACGCTAACGCCATCATTCATCTAAAGCTTGTCGAGGGGCACGTTCACAGGGTTCACTTTTGATAGCAGTTGAGTCACCCACAGCTTGTGTGACAAAGCTAACGCAGCACGGCAAGCAACAATGCCACAATGGAGTGATGTTTCGCGGAACCAAATGGCCGTCATGGGCATTGGCTAGAGTGGCAGGGGCAAGAGATTGCTTTCACTGAGCACTATTGACAGCAATTAAGCAATGGGCTGTGAGTTGCTACAGTCTCTCCAATGATTTGGCTGTGTTAGTAATGAAATAGGAGCACGTCAATGAGGCACTAAACACTTACCTCATAGTGAGGGAAATGCAGACGCTTCTCTCGACACTAATGTATGTTATTGTTGAATCGTTGCTGTTGCATCGTTTGAAAAGGAGTCGCTGGACATAACTACACAATCATCCAAGGTTCTGAGCTGAAACCCATCAACAAATCCAACGGAAAGCCCCAATATAGAAGGCCATTATACCACTCAGTACTCCTCTTATCCCCGCTCTAAAAAGCTAACCACGACCGTGGGCACAAAGTATTATCTTAAGACAGGACAAACACATGTTCCATCAATGAAGCATGAGCAAATGTACAATGATGGTGCTCCTGTCTGGCAGCTAAAAGCCTCCCCCCCCCCCCCCCCACCCAAGAGCGGCTCACCTCAGACCGACCTCTCAGAAGAGCTCATCCTCTGACTAGAGACGTGTAGTATTTCCACGTGGTTGTCCACAGCATACATTCAAACTGGGCTCAGATTCCAGTGTGAAGGACCAGTGAGTGACGTAGAGTCCATAGCTTTAAAACTAACAACCCCCCCCCCCTTGCCTGCCCTCCGCTCTCAGAGGAAAGGAAGCCAGTGTAGTGGCTCCACCAGGACAGACAGGGGCCTTTGGACAGCGTGGCACCTCCTATCCTGGCCAACTCGCTCACTCGTGCCTTCCTGTACGGCTGAGTGGGTGGAGGGATAGGGGAGAGGGGAGCTCCTCAGGGCAGCAGGGAGGGACAATTTGGCAAGGGATATCATTTTCTAACCTGGTAATGACAAGCTCTACTCCTTTAGTCTTAAACCAACATGGGTGACACTGACAGACATACAAACATCAACACTGCTCTTCCAAAACAAATCCCCATGGAAATACTTGTGACCTGAGCACAAGGATCCATCTGTCATAGATATGGGGAGAAAAATCTACCCAGCGGTAAACTATTATTCCTACACTAATTATTCAAGGGAAGAATGGCTCTAGATGACCGCTTAAATGATGGTGATGACGCCAGCGGTCTAACCACAATTGTAAAACATATCATGGAGATCGGTGAGCCCACACACAACAGGAAGTGCACCGATTGTCAATAACACTGCACTTCCCCCTAGTGGTCAAAATATCTAAATGATACTGCCTCACAATGGAACTTCAAACAGATGTTTCAAGAAGAGAAATACCATCCCAATTAACATATTACAAAAAGGATATTTCTTGTGGTATATATAACCTGCTTTGCATTTTCATGTCCTCCTCACGTGATGTAAACACATTGTATAAACACAACTTAAAATCCACTGCCTCAGTGACACACCTCAAAGAATGTAAATTGCATTAAATCACCATCCCTGCACGCTTATTTTGCAGATATCAAAGAAAATCCAAGAACTCCCACAAAGCCTCATTATTTCCAGTGTGGGTATCATCAGTCCACTGATACAGATAGTTACCAGATAGTTACAGCCCACAGGAGGTTGGTGGCACCGTAATTGGGGAGGACAGGCTCGTGGTAAATGGCTGTAGTGGAATAAGTGGAATGGTACCATGTGTTTGATGCCATTCCATTCGCTCCGTTGCGGCCATTATTATGAGCTGTCCTCCCCTCAGGAGCCTCCTTTGCTACAGCCACTATCTGAGGTGAGTCATACTGGATGGTGTATTGAAAGCTGAATCCACAAAGGTAAGGCGTAATGCTGAGGTGCTTACCTCCCACAGAGACTTGAACTCCCTCTGGTCGATGCGGAGGAGTTCACTGAATTCCCGGGTGACAATGGTGGCGTGCCGAGGGGTGTTATCCAGGATCGACTCCCCAAATGCTGTCCCAATACCCAGAGTGCAGATTGTGACAGCATCCTACAAGAGACACTGAAAATGATCTCTGCTTGGATGGTTCCTCGTCGTTTTCAAAAGAGGAAGAGACAGGGCGGAGGTAGGGGGACTATGCTAATCAAATGTTTTTAATCCCCTTAAAAATGGGCCTTGCCTTAAAAAAATGGGACTGAAAATGCTGGCTTTGGCAGTGATCAGATCACTCCCAAAGGTGGGACGCAATCTAGCAGATCTGAACACTTGCATTAGACAGAGGGCTTCTAAAATCACTCCAATCTACAGAGGGCCGCCAGGCAGACTAGAGCACATGGGGAGCTGGTAATTATAGGAAAAGACTCCTGGTGTCCCCAAGGTTACCAATCTCAGAAGATACAAATCACTGTGAAGAAGAGTGCCCTTTCTAGTTGGCTCTTCAGATGAGCTCCAGGGTTAATGTACATCTTGATCTCCTCATGCACATGTTACAGTGCAGTTCATCCTTTGACGTGAGAGGAGACCAACTAACTAATAGAATCGAAGGTATTGAAAATATTTTCTCCCATGTCAGGCAATTAGGGTTGCAAAATTCTGGGAACTTTCAATAAATTCCCTGGTTTCACAGAAATCCTGGTTGGAGGATTCCGTATTTCCTGGTTTTTAACTTCTGATTCCGGGAATCTTCCAACCGGAAATTAGGGAAAACCTGAGAATTTATTGAAACTTCAAGGAATTTTGCAACACTACAGGCAAACCATAAGGAATATTAATCATGTATTGATTGTAGGAAAGTGGACACACCTCTGATATATCTCATTTGGTATTTAATGATTGTATGCATAAATATTAACTGTTGCTATAGTACAATTTATTTTGGAACCAAGGAATGGATTGAATACAATACAGGGTAGTGATTTATATTACACAGAAAAGTAATTCACAGTAAGGGAGGTCATTTCAATCTGCCGTTTCATTTTGCAATCTTGTTCATTTGCTATTTTTCATGCCATCTACTGTTTTTTAACATCTACTCAATAAAGTATATCGCTTTTCATTAAAGGCAGTGTTTCCCCTATATTAATTTAGCAGCAGCATGATAGCTGTTCCTGTAGAATTCCAGTCAATGGCTTGCAAAACTACTCTCAACTTCCTTCAAACTACACTGACTTTGGGTAAATCAAAATCTCCCACTGTCCCTTTAAGATCAGAGTGAAGATCACAACTTATATTTGTAGCAAAAGAGCGAGCAGCGGCACGAATGAGAGACACAAGTGCACAGCCACCTATAGTGCTGTGGCGCACATCAGTTATATTTCCGATGGTGTCAACATAATTACACTTTTTTTTTAAAGTGACCAGAAGTGACCTCAGTAGTTCTACAAAAAAAATCTCCCGGTGGTCACCCCCTCGGCAAAGAGCAATAGAGCCCCATATTGGAAGTGTCAAAATACCCATAAAACATACAGGTCAAACAATAAGGGCTGTGTTTCGTGTAGGCTAACCCTGGCGTAAAGATTTGATAACCTTGTAAATCTCTCACAGACAAGTTGACTTTTATCAATATATTTGGCTCTATTTACTCTCCGATTCGAAAATGCTAATGAGCATGAATTTAGACATCATACAAGACTATAAATCCCTGCAAGCTCCTGCATGTCATCACTAGCTAACCCCTTTGCTAAACGGTATTGTGTCAATTGAAAACTTGCACAAGACAGTTCACAAATAAATGTATCAAATTTGTTTGTTACTCCATTTAGCTAACATTAGACAGTTAATCCAAGATTCGAGCCTTTGCCTTGATTCGGCAGTCTCATGCAGAAAATAATGGTATTTGTAGTTCTTTATGATAGCCAATTAGCATTTCATTTTGGGAGGGAAATGGGAAAAATGAATGGTGGAAAAACGATTGGAACAATTTCCCTGTTTGACCGCTAGGTTGTTATGACTAATACTGTGCTACTCTATCAACTCCTCCTCCCAACAGTCTGACGAGGATATCCTCAAAGCTTTAAAGCAGTAATATGTAACTTTTTGGGCGACCCGGCCAAATGCACATAAAAATGTGAGTTCTAGATCTGTCATTCTCATTGAAAGAAAGTCTAAGATGCGGTAGATCTGTTCTATGTGCACTATTTCTATGGGTCACATTCGTAAGTTTTGTTTTTGAGTCTTTTATTTTTGGTTTTGTACACCAGCTTTAAACAACTGAAAATATAATATTTGAGGTTATGTAAAATATATTGTTTGTCACAGCGGTTTAGATACAATGATTATCTACGCTATACATGCGTGTTTTGTCAAATAAACAGAAATGGGGTGAACTATTCCATTTTTTTGCAAGGAAATGGCAAAGGGATTTCTGCATAGTGCATCTTTAATATTATTCCTAACCACCTGTGGTTTAAAGTCTCGAATATAAACAACAAAAACCTAGTTCCAGTCTCCACCAAACCCTAATCCAGCAGGTGGAGGAAATGCACCATCTGGTTTGAACTCCACCATAACCCCCTCCCAATATACCTGATGATTTGCTGTCTCTGACACTTTGACATCAAGTGAGCCAGAGATGACAGCATACCAGCTGGTACCAATATCTCCTTGACGGTATACTGTAAAACAAAATACACGAGGTGAGAACAGATTCTCATATTCTAGAGCCTTGTTTTAGCATACAGGTCTTTTGAACATGAAGCCAAAACTTACATGTGATACCCTTCTCTAGACATTCGTAGAATCCACACAGGCATATCTGCTGTAGAAGGCTAGGGTGGAACCGCTCAAAGGCCTTCACACATTTCAGCCTGGTCAGGATGATGTCCACATCTTCCCTAGAGCGTTCAGCAGGTCTAGATAGATGGAGAGGACATATCCTATTGGTCAGTTATTCTGCACAACGTTAGAGAATTAGGAAAATAATTGTTTGTGACAATTCTCCCTGGAGAGCACCCACCCGTCAGACATTCAGCTTCATTCATATCCCCTCAATTAGAGTCAAAAACAGATTGAAAATGTTTGCAAAATGGTTGTTTATGTTACGTATTCAAACTTACTTCTATCGCTTAACATGTCAAACTATTTTATACAAAAGTTGTTAACGTTGTTTATTCGAATTTAAACTTTAAAGTTAAATAAAATCGACGACTTGTAGCTTACTCACCACAGCGGATTGTTTGTGTACTGATTTGGAGAGCACATGCCGACCCAGACCACATAGTTATCCAGAAAGAATGTTCTATGTCAGTGGCATTCAAACTTTTTCAGCAGGGACCCCATTTCTCCCGACATAATTTCTGGGGGCTCCATTTTCTTCCTGACAGAATTTCTGAGGACCCTATTTTTCCCCCCCCAGAATGTCTTGCGATCCCACTCTAAATTTAACAACCTTAAAATCGTTAAATTTAGATTTTTACATCAACAAATAACCTTCAATTCATTGCATTTTCATCTCTTATCAAAATGAAAAGAAACCAATAAATACATTTACTCAATAAAATTGCATCTTACAAATTATCTTTCTCAAAAACGTTTGTATATTGTCCCATACGATAATCTGTAGTCTTAATATTTTGTTCCTTAAAACCTCTTAAGGATTAGCCCCTTTTTTCCCATTTTCGCCTAAAATTACATACCCAAATCTAACTGCCTGTAGCTCAGGCCCTGAAGCAAGGATATGCATAGTCTTGGTACTATTTGAAAGGAATGTAGTAGAATATAACACAATAGATCTGGTAAAAGATAATACAAAGATAAAAACAACCATTCTTTTGTATTTTTTTGTACCATCTTTGAAATGCACGAGAATGGCCAATATGTATTATTCCAGCGCAGGTGCAATGTAGATTTTGACAGCAGTGTATGTCTAATGTTCTAGACTGATCCAATGAACCATTGTATTTATGTTCAAATGTGCCTAATTTGTTTGGTAATAACTTTTCATGTAAAAAATTGTGCACTCTCCTCAAACAATCGCATGGTATTATTTCACTGTAATTGCTATTGTAAATTGGTCAGTGCAGTTAGATTAACAAGAATTTAAGCTTTCTGACAATATCAGATATGTCTATGTCCTGGGAAATGTTCTTGTTACTTACAACCTCATGCTCATCGCATTAGCCTACGTTAGCTCAACCATCTCGTGGAAGAGACACCGTGCTTATTTCAGGAGAGCTTGGGCTGGAGTGACATGTTGTCCCAGCGCTCTCAGCCTCAGTGGTGTAAGAAATTATTGACTGTCAAAATTATAGGCACTCTGCCTTAGAAGCCAGTAAATTATCTGTTATTTTTCAATTATCTGTCTATTTGTCAGTGTTTGTCAACGTCTTGTAAATATTAATGGATCCAGCTCCCCTTCTGCCCCTGTAAATAAATACCACCATTTTGCACCTGATTCTTCGCACCCCCTCACAAGACCGCATTGGATCCACTATCTTACTTTCACATTACACTGTTGAATTACTTGCCACAGGTAATGTGTATATATATAAAATACAACATATTTCACTGACCTATAGCCTGGGGGTAAAGTGCGGGAAAAATATATAATTTTTCTGGCACACTTTCAACTCCCTAGCGGTGTGATAACTTCCCAATACTGATAAAGTGTAACAACATGACTGGACGCAGATTTGGGAAGATACTTCCTAAATGTGAGGGACACAGCTGCATATTCAGCTATTCCTATTTCCTGTCGTTCCCTTCCTACACACCGGCAATCAATATTTTAAGCCCCAAATTGCATCATGTGAGTTAAACATTTTCCTCGTGGCATATTATAGCTGCTTGTTCTGTACCTTACTAGCCGACTATGGGATAATACATATTTGAGAGACAACCAACTGTCTTGGTAGCTGGTATAGGCCCTTTGATACCTGTTGTGTTTAATGCAAGACCGAGTATAACAATGTGCATATGAAATTCTACATTTAGACATTCACATTGTATTTGCACTTAACATTTGGTGGGGAAAGTGACACAACCAACCAAAGTCAAATCAAAAGTCTGTACTGTAAATGTCAAATGTCTACATCATATGGCAAGTCATGTTTGCCGGCAGGGGATAATGAGCAACACCAAAAGCAACTCATTTAAGCTGCACTGCCTAAAGTGCCTAGTACTCTCTACAGTGACAAAGGGACATGTATTGTGTAAACACATCTGGCAAGCCGTGATGGCCGTGTGGCTAATGCACTTTGAACCTGCCCTTAGAATGGTTCTCTCTCTCTCTGTCTCTCTGTCTCTCTGTCTCTCTGTCTCTCTGTCTCTGTGTCTATGTGTCTCTCTCTGTCTCTCTGTCTCTCTGTCTCTCTGTCTCTCTGTCTCTGTGTGTGTGTGTGTGTGTGTGTGTGTGTGTGTGTGTGTGTGTGTGTGTGTGTGTGTGTGTGTGTGTGTGTGTGTGTGTGTAGAGAAGGAGGTTTTCTGGAGCATTGGAGCCTCTTTCTTTCCTTTCTCCTGCAGCCTTATCCACAGCTCCGTATTTAGAGCAGAGGGCCCAGAGAACCCCCGGGAATAAACCATGTCAGCCCCCGCATCATCTCCTCCCTGTGTTACACGTTATTTTCCAGACAGGTAACGTTGCATCATGCTCCTCGGGGGCAAAGCTAGAATGGCACGTTTAAAGCTCTAGACTAAAGCAATCAACAGTGAAACGACCACAACCTCCCACCTGTATCACCTAATAGATGTCTTTAGTGATTCAACACATGCCCTTTCTATTTGCTGTTAGAAAGCACATATAATCCAAGAAGTATTCACTTGTGTTTACAAATTGTCACTGGACAATAAGAATCAAATAAGTCAGTGTAGAGTATTTCTGACCTAAGGTTATATTCTGCATGAAGCTCAGTGCAGTAGAAGCAGGAATAGAGCAACATTGATTTCTAGAAGGATCATCCCTTGGTTTCCAACTCGTGACCATCATGGGGAGTTCTGTATCTGTCAGTCATAAATAGAGGATGAACATTCAACACTCAATGACTGATATTTCCATCTAATAATTTACACAGTGGTACACCATAGTCACTCAATAGACCGCATGGGGTGCACCCACAGTGGGGGACCATAGCATAGCAGTGTGTTTTGTAAATACATCACTGGTTCTTGTCCATCTTCTCGTGACATTTGATGTAAACGATCTCCTAATTAAAGAGCGTAGCCTACTATTACTTTCAGAATCATCAGTTAGTAGTATTATATGTTAATTAGGAATGTTGGCAAATCCACGCTCTGAATCAGTTCATATCGTGTTTAGAAATTGTCTGTATCTAGAATATAAACATACGTAGGCTAGAGCAGTGTTTCATATGGCATATTTATGAAGGCATATTATAAAGGCATAAACCTAGCAGTATTCACTGTATCAAATTCACCCGTTAGACAACATATGGTAGCCTAAAAAGAGAGCATTGCGGAGGATAACCTGCTTCTGTGAGGCAAGTAAATAGGCTACACTGGTCCCATTGGAAGGAAATGCCTAAAACGTAGGAGTCATCTCCAAATTCAGACGAAAACACAGCGTAGTGTGAAAAGTATGAAGTTGGTTTCAAAATACATTTGAAAGAAATGTGGAATTACCTTTTATCAAGGCAAATAATCCAATCTGCAGAGGCAGAGGAATGACCAGAGGTGTGCGCTGCTACCATTTTCGGAGAGATCATAGACCCGGTGAAAGGAAGACTTGCATCAGCAGCTCTTTTTATTGGTCTATTCCCTTATCCCTCCTGCTCTTCAAATGCATCGTTGCATTTGACGCCTTTTTGTGATCCCTTTTCACGCAATACGTTACTTGAGTGGAAAGTTAATGATGGTTGGGAGACGCGGCATTATATTCTGAAAACAATTTATAGGATCGTTTTTAGCCTACGAGTTACAACTGTAAAGCTGGCAAGTTTCCCAAAAACAATACAGACATGGGAGCTTTTGCCAGACTTCAGCTCTCCAGACCAGTTTACACTTTTTGGAAAAAATACCTACTACAATACAAAAACAATAGACTGTGCGACAACATGTGACGCAAGTAAGGTTCAAAGTAATTTAAGAGGAAATCTGCGATTGGTACACCCAGTGTTGGACTTTTAAATTAATGATAATTAATTTAACAGCCATTGATTCTTGAAGCATATAACTTATAAATAAGCTTACATACCCAATACACACCCCATTAAAACCCAAAATATGAGCTTGTTTTATTTCATTGTTCGTAAGCAATGTAATTGTAAACTTACATTGTATAGCATCAAAACATGATTCTATAAGGGCACAAGGCGAGACCCATATGCAGACACAGAAGGCAGATTGTTGAGCTCCGATATTTATTATAACACAAGGGGTGGGCAAAAAGGCAGGTCGGATACAGGCGAGAGTTTATAAACCAGGTCAGAGTCCAAAAAGTACAAGGCATTAGGCAGGCTCAATGTCAGGGCAGGAAGAATTGTCAGGCAGGCGGGGTCAGTGTCAGGACAGGCAAGGGTCAAAACCAGGAATACTAGGCAGAACAGAGACTGGGAAAAATAGAAGCTAGGAGATAAATTCGGATTGACTTGAAAAACAAGACGAACTGGCACAGAGACAGAAAACAGGTATTTACACCCGGGATGATGAGCGAGACCTGGGGGGTGGAGACAAGCACAAGGACTGGTGAAACAGATCAGGGCGTGACAGGTTCAAACTACAATTCGGATGATGGATGGTCAGTCCTTCAATCCGAAGCTCTGTATATGCATTTGAGAGTTTTTACATGTCTACAGCCCCATCCCTCAGCTGTTCACCAAAGCAGTGGTGGGCGGCTGCTTTTTTGTTGTTTGCATTGCAGATTGCCCCTTTTAAAGACAGTCTTTGCAATAGCTCAGTGTTTACAACCTTACCTGGGACCTAAAACAGTGGCAGCGTTGACAGCCAAGGTTTGATGGAAATCGGTTACAGTGGTGCCGTGACTCGTATCTCCAGAGAGCTGATATCGGTCAGCTGCTGGGGTTGCTGCGGAGATGAGGAGGTGGTCAAATGAGCTTGAATGTAGGGGTGAACGTAACCGAGGTAATGTGCTGGGTTGTCACCTTAGTGGTGATGAATAAAAGAAGCCAGCTATTTCCTCCGGAAAGGAAGCTACTGTGGCTTGGAATAATTATGTTCAGATTTTGTGGATACAAAGCCATTATGACTATGGTGGTTCGGTTGCAGTAGATTATACAAACACTGTAAATGCACGGCCACCAGAGAGATGCTACTGAGTTGATGGGATGACAAAGCAAAGCAGACGAGCAATAAAAACCACAATAGCTGTGAAGGCCAGTCACCACGGTGACAGCACTGCAGCAAAACGAGTGGGAGGATATAGAGGGAAACAGTTAAATGCTTTTATTTCCACGGTAAGGAAGAACCTGCAGTCAGCCCATGGTAGGTCATGAATAGTCAATATTGGAATGACACACGGGTACACTGTGGATAATGGGACAATAAAAGTGTAAATTTCACATTCATGTAGGCTAATGCCTGCTTTACATTTGGCAACCTGAGAGAGATTCCTGTGTTTTTGCAAAAATATGTAATTAACATCAAACTGGTTCACTCAAATCACTCTGGCTTCCAACCGTCTCTCTGATTGATTTGGAGAACTTCTTGCACTCTGTGCTCAGGCATTCAGATGAATAGGAACCATAGGAGTCCTAAGGTAGCTAGATGCAGGCTCTGCCACTCTCACTCCACTGTAACACACACTGACTACAACAACACCAAAAAAGCAACTCAAGACCAATGGGCTCTTTGGATTGGCAGGAGGGGACGGTTCCACATCCTGCAGATGTATCCCATATACAATATCCGATGTCCAGACGGTGTGTGGGCTATACCCAGGGAATCAAGTGGCAGCAGCTGCTGAAGACAGATGTGCCAAACAGCATGATTTAAATGGCCAGGGGAAGGGGAATTCAGTGCTAAAGGGTATTAGTATGCCATGCAGGGAGGCAGACGTATAGTGTGATATTTGGAGGATCATACAGGAAGGGGCCGGTGAAGTCAAGTAACAGGAAGCTAGTACAGGCAGGGAATAACATTTGCTTCTGTCTGCTCTATTTTATACTTTGGCTGCTATAATGACGGCAGAATCCATTTTTATTCACATTGCACACCGTTTCTTCTCCTGAAAACAGTATCTAATCTCATTTATGCACCGTTGGAGCTGTGCCTTTGACTACGGAGAAGAGAAAGATAGAATTCATAAACAGTATCACATTGATCACAATGTTAAGTTGTTTCTTGTCCTTCCCTTTAACAGTTGACTTGGAAATGTGAAAGTAATGGCTATGTTGTTATCTTGCCTCATTAGATGTGGCAGTATTTTGTTTTAAATCCACTATGTGTTTGTTAGCTAGACTGTAATTCGTGTTTGAAAGTTCCATCTGACGGCAGTTTTTAGTCCAAAAGGACCTCACTGAACTGGGAATAAAAACTATGTGCGGTTTATATTAATTAACCAGGGAACTTACACAGTATAGATGGCAAAGTGGGTGGGGTTATATCCTTCCTGTTTGGCCCTGTCTGGGGGTGTCATCGGATGGGGCCACAGTGTCTCCTGACCCCTCCTGTCTCAGCCTCCAGTATTTATGCTGCAGTAGTTTATGTGTCGGGGGGCTATGGTCAGTTTGTTAAATCTGGAGTACTTCTCCTGTCCTATCCGGTGTCCTGTGTGAATTTAAGTATGCTCTCTCTAATTCTCTCTTTCTCTCTTTCTTTCTCTCTCTCGGAGGACCTGAGCCCTAGGACCATGCCTCAGGACGACTTGACATGATGACTCCTTGCTGTCCCCAGTCCACCTCCAGTTTCAACGGTTCTGCCTGTGATTATTATTATTTGACCATGCTGGTCATTTATGAACATTTGAACATCTTGGCTATGTTCTGTTATAATCTCCACCCGGCACAGCCAGATACCCGGCACACCCCACATAGCCTGGTTCATCTCTCGGTTTCTTCCTAGGTTTTGGCCTTTCTAGGGAGTTTTTCCTAGCCACCGTGCTTCTACACCTGCATTGCTTGCTGTTTGGGGTTTTAGGCTGGGTTTCTGTACAGCACTTTGAGAAATCAGCTGATGTACGAAGGGCTATAAAAATAAATTTGATTTGATATAGATGATTTTTTAAGTTATTATTTTGACATGAGATTATCATTGTCATCATCATCATTGCCATAATCACACTACTGATATGATTTAGGATCATTTCTGATCTATCTCACCCATGGAGGAGGTCAGAGACTGCCAGGACAACAACCTCTCCCTCAACATGAGCTAGACAAAGGACACGCCCCCATTCACATCGACGGCGCTGTAGAGCAGCGGGTCAAGAGTTTCAAGTTCCTTGGTGTCCACATCACCAACAAACTATCATGGTCCAAACACACCAAGACAGTCTTGAAGAGGTCACGACACCTTTTCCCCCTCAGGAGATTTGGCATGGTTCCCCAGATCCTCAAAAAAGTATACAGCTGCACCACTGAGAGCATCCTGACCATCACCGCCTGGCATGGCAACTGCTCGGCATCCAACCGTAAGGCGCTACAGAGGGTAGTGCGTACAGCCTAGTACATCACTGGGGTCAAGCTTCCTGCCATCCAGGGCCTATATACTAGGAGGTGTCAGAGTAAGGCCCCAAAAAATTGTCAAAGAATCCAGTGACCGAAGACATAGACTGTACTCTCTGCTACTGCACAACAAGCGGTACTGGAGCACCAAGTCTAGGTCCAAAAGGCTCCTTAAAAGCTTCTACCCCCAAGCCATAAGACTGCTGAACAATTCATCGAATGTCAACTCGGACTATTTGTATTGACCCCCCCCCCCACACACACACACACACACACACACACACACACACACACATATAACCGGTATCCCCTGTATAGCCTTGTGATTGTTATTTTATTGTGTTACATTTTTATTTTTTATATTTTTTATTTAGTTTATTTAGTCAATATTGTCTTGACTCTATTTTCTTAACTGAATTGTTGGTTAATAAAGAGCTTGTAAGCAAGCATTTCACGGTAAGGTATACTGCTGTTGTGTCTTTTGCACGTGTGACAAATAACATTTGATTTGATTTGTTCCCAGCAATTGTATTTTCTCTCAGAAGATGGCAGCATTGACCGTTTCTTCTCGAAGGTAAACATATCAGGGTTCATTCTGTCCAGTAACATCATGATATCCTTTATTTTCTAACTTTTGAATACTGCTTACTTATCCAACTGGGCACAGACCACAACTCACAACTCACATACAACTGTCAAGTCTGATCTACTGTTGTAGATTCGGTCTAACTGTTGTGTGATGGCGACAAACCACAAGTTGTCTTTCAGGAAGGCAATTGCCATCAACTGAAGGGAAAGTTTGCTGCCATCCCCATAGTTACTCCTTCTCACCTGAGGTGGAATTTGTGAGTTGGTCAGGAGGATGGAGTCATGTGAGCAGTTTCTGCGCAGGCTTGGGCATGCAGTGCACCCTGCATATTAACGCTACACCACACTGCCTATATAGGCTAGAATTTGTGATCACTGTCGCCAAGTTCTTATTTTCAATTAAACAGTCAACCACGTTTGTTACATAATATATAATATGTTTAAGATATAGACTACATCATGTAAAATGGCTTGATGAGGTGGATAATCATCTTCCAAGGCTCATCAACCACCCGTGGATAACACAGTGAAACTGTTCAGAACATTTTATGTTTAGAATGGAGTATGATTTGCTTAATGTAATTGAACATTAAAAGGATCGTACAACACATGCTGCATATTTCCAGTCAAGAAGCCAAGGGTGGAAATCTGAAGGGCGTCTGTGAAGTTTTACTGGCGCAATTTTAGTCATGAAACTTCTGGCAGAGATCTGAAACATTGAGGAAAATTTTTATTTTTTTATTTTACTAGGCAAGTCAGTTAAGAACAAATTCTTATTTTCAATGACCGCCTAGGAACAGTGGGTTAACTGCCTGTTCAGGGGCAGAACGACAGATTTTGTACCTTGTCAGCTCGGGGATTTGAACTTCCAGTTACTAGTCCAATGCTCTAACCACTAGGCTACACTGCCGCCCCAAAATAATCAGTAAACACTTCAGAGATTTGATCTGTGAAGAACTCGTAGATTTGTATGAAATGACTAAGAAGTTCCCAACAGAACAAAAAAAAATCTGTGGTGCTGGAATGGAAAATAGTTTGTTCCAGAGGGCCTTAGTCCACATGTGGAGGATTGATGCATGTCTGGTTTTTTTTGCCAAAAGACTACATGAATTATCTGATTTGTGTATCTGAATTTATTGAATTACTTTAGGATCTAGTCACTTGACATTTTACTGTAACTTCTCGCTTGCTGAATACCAACACGGCCCACTTCATGGTACCTTGGTGAAACTATTCTCTTGAATTCATAAAAAATGTGCTGAGAAAACCTTCATATGTCGAATAGACTGTATCTCGGAGAAGATGTCAATGGATTAATGCAGCTAATAGAACACATGAGATTTACAACAGAGAGTGAAAAGGTGCTCTGAGAGGAAACGCAACTAACCTTTGTTTCCGGATTCATGGCTGTATTTCATGAGTTCTCTGGCAGTAAAGGGGTAAAAGAAGGATCTACATACAGTTGAAGTCAGAAGTTTATATGCACCTTAGCCAAATACATTTAAACTCAGTTTTTCACAATTCCTGACATTTAATCCTGGTAAAAAAAACATCCTTGTTTTAGGTCCGTTCGGATCACCAATTTATTTTAAGAATGTTAAATGTCAGAATAATAGTAGAGAGAATGATTTATTTTTAGCTTGTATTTCTTTCATCACATTCCCAGTGGGTCAGAAGTTAACATACACTCAATTAGAATTTGGTAGCATTGCCTTTAAATTGTTTAACTTGGGTCAAAAGTTTCGGGTAGCCTTCCACAAGCTTCCCACAATAAGTGGGAAGTTCCTCCTGACAGAGCTGGTGTAACCGAGTCAGGTTTGTAGGCTTTTTCAGTTCTGCTCACACATTTTCTATGGGATTGACGTCAGGGCTTTGTGATGGCCACTCCAATGCCTTGACTTTGTTGTCCTTCAGCCATTTTGACACAACTTTGGAAGTATGCTTGAGGTCATTGTCCATTTGGAAGACCCATATGTGACCAAGCTTTAACTTCCTGACTGATGTCTTGAGATGTTGCTTCAATATATCCACATCATTTTCATTCCTCATGATGCCATCTATTTTGTGATGTGCACCAGTCCCTCCTGCAGAAAAGCCCCCCCACAACATGATGCTGCCACCCCCGTGCTTCACGGTTGGGATGGTATTCTTCCGCTTGCAAGCCTCCCCCTTTTTCCTTCAAACATAACGATGGTCATTATGGCCAAACAATTCTATTTTTGTTTCATCAGACCAGAGGACATTTCTCCAAAAAGGACAATCTTTGTCCCCATGTGCAGTTGCAAACCGTAGCCTGGCTTTTTTATTTCGGTTTTGGAGCAGTGGCTTCTTCCTTGCTGAGCGGCCTTTCATGTTATGTCGATATAGGACTCGTTTTACTGTGGATATAGATACTTTTGTACCTGTTTCCTCCAGCATCTTCACAAGATGCTTTGCTGTTTTTCTGGGATTGATTTACATTTTTCACACCAAAGTACGTTCATCTCTAGGAGACAGAACGCGTCTCCTTCCAAAGCGGTATGACGGCTGCGTGGTCCCATGGTGTTTATACTTGCATACTATTGTTTGTACAGATGAAAGTGGTACCTGCAGGTGTTTGGAAATTGCTACCAAGAATGAACCAGACTTGTGGAGGTCTACAAAATTTTTTCTGAGGTCTTGGCTGATTTCTTTTGATTGTCAAGCAAGGAGGCACTGAGTTTGAAGGTAGGCCTTGAAATACATCCACAGGTACACCTCCAATTGATTTAAATTATGTCAATTAGCCTATCAGTTGCTTCTAAAGCCATGACGTCATTTTCATGAATTTTCCAAGCTGTTTAAAGGCGCAGTCAACTTTGTGTATGTAAACTTCTGACCCACTGGAATTGTGATACAGTTAATTATGAGTGAAATAAACAACTGTTGGAACAATGACTTGTGTCATGCACAAAAT
Source organism: Oncorhynchus masou masou (assembly GCF_036934945.1). Lineage (NCBI taxonomy): Eukaryota > Metazoa > Chordata > Actinopteri > Salmoniformes > Salmonidae > Oncorhynchus > Oncorhynchus masou. Next base: position 15,684,142 of record NC_088221.1, on the reverse strand, counting down.
AGATGTCCTAACCGACTATCCAGAACTATAGTTTGTTAACAAGAAATTTGTGGAGTGGTTGAAAAACGAGTTTTAATGACTTTAATGAAGTGTTTGTAAACTTCCGACTTCAACTGTATATAGGCCTAATGGAAAATGGCTTACAACTGGGCTATTATTAAAACATGTGATTTCTGGCCCTTCAGAGGGCTGAACATATTCATGATATCATGTGAGCTGTCTACCTTGTAGTATGATTTTAGAGAGCTTTGTTGCCTGTACAATGTCCTGTTTTCCCTTGATTTGAAGATACTGGTGCGTTCAGACATGGTTTGAGATGTTGTCATGGGGACCATGGGCTTGACAATGGCCTGCTGCGATTTTACCCCTGGGAGGGAAGCTTTCAGGGCCCATTGGCCCACCGTTGCTAGGAGATAATCCAGCGAGCTCGTAATAGTAAACACACACATGCAGACCTCATGTGCACACGCAGCATCATTTCAGATGCTGACAAGCATTCGGGAAGCTGTTTGTCACAGCTGGTATGTAGTAGATAAGTGTCCATGTCACCCACTACTGAAAAAGGCAATACTTACGTCATTTTCACACAGAATAAATAATGTTTTACCTTTCTTTCAAGGTTCCACACACCGTGGATCTAGACATGAGTTATGACTGAACGCTAAGTGCTAAACGGCAAGGGAAATCAAGTCAGCGCCATCAATCTGCTTCTTAATTTAGATCATCGAGACCTTCCAACCTTCACCTTGTTGAACCCATAACCAATTCCTATGGGTGACCAAATTTGAAATCTATCTATAGAAAAGAAATTACAATTAAACCAGAAGCACATGTGGGTTTCTGTGAGAAGCTTTATGAAAACCTCCTACATCAGATAACTGTCTAAAATGGAATGTGAGAGCAGATAACTCCCCAGGAAATGCCTGGTGAACAGTCAGACAGCACAGATCCCTTCCCTAAATGTAGCTACTGCTACATTAACATGTCGTAAAACAGTGTTTTGGAGCTTTGATAAGCTTTACTGAACTTGTCAGGAAATGCATTGGGTAGGCCTACTTTGCACTGCAGTGAGTGAGTAATTGGGTAAAAGATTATGTTGGTGGAGAAACATGTTTGATGTGTTTCTTGGTGTCAACAAAGGTTAATTTTTCATGTTTCACACAGTTAAATATGTATGGGTTCACTCCCGGGGCGATTGAAAAAATTACAAAGCTCAAAACTTTGGCCTGCTAAATAGATCACCATCTGTTTATGCATTAGCTGCCAAGTGTATTTCATATTTCATTCAAAACAAATCACTTGTACCCAGATGAGTTTATCTGTATTAATTTTGCAATACAGAATAGTTTTGGAATGAGCACCCAATGAAGCATCAACATATTCTAACTGCATTTTGTTATCTATGATTAGCTTGGGTAGACTGTTCTACTCACAATGGTTACCAAACTGTGGGATGACATTATTAGTGCAAAGCAACAAAAAAAATGGAATACGTTTTCAGGATGGAAAAAATGCTTTCAGTGTAAACATAAACGACTAAAACCAAATCGAAAGTATTTAGAAAAGAAAATTGGACCTATATATTTCTCAAAAAATTACCTATATCTTTGAAAACTTACAATAAACAAAACATTCTAGACAATTAGTCCCCCATTGACTTTATTATAATGTTTGAGCATAAGAACACAGGATTGGCCATGTAGAATTATAGAAAATGTGCTTAAAAATTGCAACAATTTCTCTCAGCTCCATGGCAGGATGTGTGGAATTGCAGGAGATTGTTTTTTCACCTTTCAACCCTCATGGTGGGTCACGACTTAAAAAGGCACGTCAATTGGCTGGTTACGAAGGAAAAAAGTTTGGGAATCCCTGGCCTACTGCACCAAGACGGGCATTGGGCAGGAGTTAATGCTCTACAAAATAACTACTGTTAAACAAATCTTGGCTCAGTACAGCAGAGCCCTGTTAACTTTCACTCAAACATTTCAAAGATGATTCAGAGATGTCATTAAAACTTCCACTTATCAACGTTTCTAACATATCTAGTTAGTCTTGTACGTTCAAAGCCCTTTTTTATTCAACTGTTCTTTCCCCCTTTCTATTTGATTGGTTGGTATTTTTGAAAACTAGGTCCTCGGGCCACTTGGGAAATGTCACTAAACTCTCTTTCTGTGAGTCTGTGGCTGAGCTCAAGAACATCAGCAAATTCTGATAAGGCTATCTTCGTAATTTCACATTAGAATTTACAAATGTCAAATATTTGTCTGTATTTACAGTGAAGAAATGAAAGTATATTTTGGTGCTACTTCGTACACGACTACTGTCCCCAAGGAGGGAACCAGTTTTTAAGTGCTGCATGGTAAGTAGTTGCTCCATTTTCCACATGAATGAAGTACTGTATTTACCCTTCTGCCTATATAACAATCCAGCCATTGCATTACAATGTGTTGTACTGTTAAGTCTAAAAAACAATATGACTGCCATTGTATGGATTGTGTGGAAACATTTGGCAGGTATAGCCTAATTTACCAACTTCATTTCCCATAGTAAATATCTCAATGAATAGTTAACTCTGTTGAGTGTGAAGTCATCTTCTCCATTTACTAAAGTGTTATGGTGTGTTCTCCACAGAGAAGACGAGCTCTCTTTACCGTACCTGTGCAAACACCACCCGTGTTTATGTTCTCGTTCTCCTGTCACACTGCACACATCCTTTTCACTGTACTTTTCCATCCTCATTAAGCAAGCACCGAAGCACTAGACAGTGCATCTAAAATTAAAACCAGTCATGTTTTCTTTGAGACAAGCTGCACAGCCATGAATGCTGCTGAGAGAGAGAGACAGAGAGACACAGAGAGAGAGAGAGAGCGAGCTCTGTGATGGTGACCTATTTGCTTTGTATGAGGGAGACTAGTTTGGCTTCTCTGCAAGGCAGCATAGTTCCTCAGTCAGGAAATCATGCCTTTTACTAAGCTTTTTTGAGTTTCTTTACAGGTCAGCTATTCTGGAACAATGTTATTACACTATGAACAGAGTTGACACATACACAGTCAGGATTAGGTTGTGTGATATTTTGGTTGAGTGTCACTTATCTGTCAGTTAGAGAGTCATGCAGGTGACCATTTAGGGAGGTGAAGTCTGTCCAAGGGGTCAGATATCGCAAGTGTCATAATGCCAAGCCTATTTCACACAAGATCTCACTCAGATTATTCACCAAAATCGCAGCAACTGAAATATCAAATATACATATTGCTCTTGAGAGACATTTACCCTCCAAACAATACAATCACTCCCTAAACAATACTACCACTATCAGATAGAGCAGTTGAAGACACATAGCCACCTATAATAATAATAATTTTGGGGGAGGCTTATTTTTGCCTTTTTACACACAAGCGTGTGATTGAAATGTGTTTCTTACATATCCCAACTCCACCTAAAGCACCTGCTGGGAGTGGCGTCACAATTGTCCAGCACCACTGGAGCAATTGGGGTTAAGAGCCTTCGGCAGCCCCAGGATTCGAACCAGCGACCTTTATGTTACTGGCCCAATGCTCTAACCGTATATCGGTCAGATGTTGGTTTGAGGAATTTTTTTAATCGTTTTTCCAGAACCCAAGTTCTTCTTTCATATGCACCAGTGCGGTAGGTGAGTTTCTCCATGAAGTATACCGTACTTCTCTTTCCACGACATTCCCCAAAGCTCTCATATGTCTGCGCAACCTGAATGCACTCAAGAAGAGGGTGGGGGTTTCTAGTCCTGGAATGTGTCCGTGTGCGCGCCCCCGATCTTGTCTGATCGTGTGGCGCGCTCGAGGGCGAGGGTTTGCGCGGTAGCGCGACAGGTCTGTGTCTGGAGTACAAGGAGGGAGGGAAACTATGGAACGGGGAACGATGGCGGTGAAGAAATGACAACTTTGGGAGTATACATTTCACAAGAGTTGTCTACTGAGGAGTCTTCCGCGCATAGGACGATGAAACAAGTGGCTATCGGAGGTAAACATGTAAAGTTAGTTCATCTGTGTGCGGGAAAGCTCCGATGTTTTGCTCTCGATTTACTTTGAATTGTTACAATGAAACTGATCACCGCTAGAGACACTTTGTATCGAACGTGTTCCTCACAGGCGCAGTGGAAACTCTTCAACTGACTTTATTATACATTTGACCGGTTAAGAATTGGATACTTGAAAGCCCATTCAGTTTAAAGAATAAAATCGACTGTAACCTGTTGTAATTTATAGCATATCTTTACGCAATAGCCTAAAATAAGCTAGTAAACTCATAATGTTGCAGCATGGTGTTTTTAAATGGTTACTAGTGTTAGATAAAAATAGATGTTTTGAAATTCAGTGTGGCTAAATTGATTGATATCATTTTATTAAATTAAAGAAGTTGGTCTACAACGATGTACAGTAGTGGTGGGGGGGATCCTTTACTATGAAGTTGCCCGAAGTATACGAGGGCTACATAAAGTTAATATGACACTGGTTTTGACTGGATAGGCTCGGATTATTCTTACCGCTTGGTTTTGAACGTGTTTTTTTGCTATTTTCTTTGTAGATGGCCACCACATTACGCATGATTTGAGGTAAGGGTGCCGGCGAATCTCAGCGGGGCCCTTGGCACTGGTCGAGAGAGAACAACAATAGTGGAACAAGAAACAAGGAAATACTTAGTTATATCTCTTCCCAAGACACTCCCTGTAAATTTTTGAAAATGATAAAAGCTGAGAGCAAAGGAGAAAGGACTCTGAGGAGTGCGTCGCCGCATAGAAATGCATACAAGTCGGACTTCCATGCTATCAAGTGCTCATTTGATGGGACGAAATCCGAAGGCGCTGCAAAGACGTATGCAAATGGTTCTGGCGACACCCGGGAGGACACGAGGGGGAGGCCTTTTGGCAATCGGGTGAACAAGATAAAGAATATTTTCCTGCAAATGGATGGTCAGCAGCAAGAGGGTCAAGAGGTGAAATCTGATGTGGTGCTGGTCTCCCCACCAAAGGTACCATTTGCAGTCATCGCACACAAAACAAGCTTGAGCAGTGCCACTAGCCCAGAATCTCAATGTTTAGACAAAAACCCCAAGGGAGAAGACGTTGAAATTGACAAAGCAGCTTTGGCAGAGAAGTTTTGCTCGACCAGAAAACTCTTTGAGAGGAGCATCAAAGAACAACCCGCAGCGGAGAAGTCTCCCAACAGAGTTGTAAGCCGGGTGTCCCTGGGCAGTGTGTCTGATGGGGGGAAAAGTACCAGGAGATTGTCGGGGTCTACTGAGACGAGCAACATCAAAACAGAGCCTGTTTCTATACCATTGGTGAAAAACCGTCTGGATGAGCGGAGCGATACTGATGAGACAAAACACGTGTCCAGGTTGTCGCTGAATGCCGGACCCATGTCCAAGCGGCTAGACAACTTCATTGTGGACAGTGACGACGCGGCAAAATCCACAGAGATGTCATCTAAAGTATGCGGTCCCACTGATCGCTCACTGCCTACTTCTCTGACAAGGGAAGGTTTGTATAAATCCACCACTCTAACTAGTGACGCCACGAACAAACCCACCTCCATCGTTACCGGTGTCATTCTCAAACCAACCTCCCCAGTCACCAACGCCACCCGAAAACATATTTCCCCAACAGCCAATGCCACCCAAAAAACCATCTCCCCAGAGCCCATATCCCCAGGTGGCCAAAGCTCTTACAAGCGCTCCCCCTCAACCAGTGACGGTTTTAGTAGACCATCTGTGAGTAGCGATGGAGTAAAACTCTCCAGCCCATCCCCCGGGAATCAAAAACAGACTACCATGATTGCCAGTAGTTTTTACAGTAGCAACAGGGCCAAAACCTCAGACAGTGCCAAGAGTGATGGGCATGTGGCACAGAGTCTCACCATGGAAAACTCACCTGCCCAGGCCTCATCTCTGCCTGGTATGGTCCGGGCTGAGCTCGTAGTGGTCCAAAATGAGTCATCCGAGAGCGAGGAGAACGAAAATGAGAATGTCGAAGACAATGTTTTTGAGGAGACGAACGTGCACCCCCCAAAAGAGCTCAAAGTTGAGCGAAAAGAATCACCACCCAAGGTGTTCGGGCAGGATGACGACCCCCATCGGCAGATCTTAGAGAAAGATGAGGGCAAGGAGACTGCGAGGACACTGGAGAAGAAAGGAGGAAGTCGAGTTGAGGAGTTGCAGCAGTATGAACTGAAAGAGGAGAGGAGGGACGACACAAGTCCTGCAAATCAAACTGGGGGTTGCAATGAGGAAGAGGTGGATGAGGAGGTTGCTGAGGAGGAGAGTGAACAGGTGGAACAAAGAATCAGGGGCAAGGTTCCCCCAGTGGTGTACGGCATAGAGAACGCAGCTTTTGTGGACGATAGAGATACTGACCAGATCCTCAAGGAAGAGGACGAGGAGGAACAAGAGCAGGAGGAGCAGCCTGGTGAGGAGAAGTATGAAGAGGACTTTGAGGATGCCCCTGGACTCTCGGATGAGGAGGAACCAGAACCACGGAGGAAGATTAAGTTCTCAACATCTCCAATACGGGTAAGAATGTATTATTTAATTACATAAAAAAAAATGAAATGTCACCTTGTTAATCTAAACTGAAGTTCATGATAATTGCTTTGATTATTCAACTCTTCCAGAATGCAAACCTTACAATAGGGTTTCATAGCTGGCTAACTCTTGTCTGACCTTTTTAAAGGTCTGAGAGAGGTCGGTTGTATATGTTTTAATACACTGGACAATGTCACCGTTGGTGCCCTTTTGGATCTAACTTATTAAGCATTAACTTCGCTCGGTGTTGAAATATTTGTGGAGGGCATTCTTTGGTGCGTTGACTGACAGATCATACACAAAATGAGTATCTTTGTCCCACATGCTGATGTTGTTATGGCTGCTGTAGTAGTATAGTATCAGGCAAACCGTGTAATGGATGAAAACCCAAACTATGGCGCGTTTTTAAGCTTCTGTAAATACTGAGACATTGCCTAAAGCTGATGTGTCTGAGTCACACATTTCTCCTATTAAAACTGCATAGGATCTAGGCTAGTAATAGTGGAGACATATTTGCGGATGTCAGTCCGGAATGCTCCTAGGGGTATTTTTGGAAACATTGTTGACATTACATAAGGGCTATGAATGAGGACAGCCGGGAGGGAACTGGAGTGACGTGTGGCGGAACCTGACTTTTACTGTACAGTGTAAACAACCTTGTCGTGGCTCCTCCAGTGACTTGTAGGGTGGTTGGTTATAGGCCTCCTCCTTGAGAAGGATTCTTTCCATTCACTGTTCATCAGCCATGCATACTTGTGAACATGTAAGGGACTTTTTTTTTATTTTTTTTGCCAACGTGTAGATGTTCATTCACTGGTAAGATCTGATTTACAGACCGGTTCCAAGTCATTTCATGACAGTGGTATGTATGTATGTATGTATGTATGTATGTATGTATGTATGGAATTCTTGGTTTTTCTATTTAATCTCTACCTTTTACGAGCAGAATGTAAATCCCTTTTGGGAACAAATGACACACTCCAGAAATCCCACCCATCTATTGTGTTAATGATCCGCCAGGTCTATATGCTCAGTTGGTTGCCGGTGAGTGATTTAGAGATGGTAAGCTAGTGGGTATTATTATTTGTGCCTGTGCCTGGCATTACCAAACAAATGTTGTCATTTATTTGATTTTTTCCCCCCCATTACCACTGGTAATCATGTAAACAGCATTAACATGGAGTGGGCTGGGTTGGGTGCTATCTCCTATAATCACAACATCTAATCAACATTTTGGTAGAACAGGGATAAACAAATCACTTCAGGGCTTTCCACAGCCTGTGATCTGGTCAATGTTTGTCCAGAGCCTTGAATGTGTTATCTGAGGGTGTGTATGGCCCCAATTGGCCTGGTAGTGGTTTTGAGGAAGGAGATCCTGGAAAAAGGGGCCAGTAGCTGGAGGACGACATGAACAACAGTGCGCTGCATCTGTCCCAGGGATGACATGGCAAAGATTGGCCCGAGCTTTACACTTTACAACAATGTGTTGCATTGTCTTCCTCCTGCTCAGTAACAGTTCACATACTGACAGAGCTCAATAACCAGTCCCTCCAGGATTTTGCAATTCTGCGAGAGCTCGCAATTTTAACCAATCACTGCATAAAATGGTTAAATCAAGCAAAACGTCGTCAAACTTTTCCCCTCGTCAGCGCATTTTCATGATAATTTTGACAATCGTTGCAAAAAGCTAAATCAAGCATTTTGCCTCCAACTCTTTAAAACATTTTTTTTTTAAATGGCACAAAATCCTGGAAGAACTGAGTTAAAGCTCATTTATGCTTTATCCGGCATACGATCAAGAGGCTCCATACAGAGAGTGTGACACAATTGTGAAGCCTCCGGAGGCTTGCGGATGCCAAACCAAGCTCCGGAGCACATCGCTGTGCACCTCCCAAATGTCAGAACAATGTGGAGAGCTCCGTATGGCTCCACATTGACATGATTGGTTGACGGTAGGTGGGGGCGGTACGTCCTGTACTACCTTCTGCAGAGGCTGCATCGCAGTAAATGCTGTACTCCCAATACGGACGCGGAATGACCATTAATCGGCTTTAGTACTGACGGGGGAAAATTATCGGTATAGTTATATATCACAGTATTATTTTGGATTATATATTGATATAATCCAATATCCAATATCAATTAGTTTAAAACAAATATATATATGTATACAGTATCAGCCAAATGTTTGGACACACCTACTCATTCCAGGGTTTTTCTTTATTTTTACTTTTTCAAAATAAGCCTGGAGGTGTGTTGGGTCCTGTTGAAAAACAAAAAATAGTTCCCACTAAGCGCAAACCAGATGCGATGGCATATCGCTGTAGAATGCTGTGGTAGCCATGCTGGTTAAGTGTGCCTTGGATTCTAAATAAAACATTGACAGTGTCACCAGCGAAACACCATCACACCTCCTCCTCCATGCTTCACGGTGGGAACCACACATGCAAAGATAATCTGTTCACCTACTCTATGTCTCACAAAGACACGGCGGTTGGGACCAAAAATCTCAAATTTGGACTCATCAGATCAAAGGATGGATTTCCACCGGTTTAATGTCCATTGCTCATGTTTCTTGGCCCAAGCAAGTCTCTTCTTATTATTGGTGTCCTTTAGTAGTGGTTTCTCTGCAACCATGAAGGCCTGATTCATGCAGTCTCCTCTGAACTGTTAATGTTGAGATGTGTCTGTTACTTGAACTCCGTGAATCATTTATTTGGGCTGCAATCTGAGGTGCAGTTAAGTCAAATGAACTTATCCTCTACAGCAGACGTAACTCTGAGTCTTCCTTTCCTGTGGCGGTCCTCATGTGAGCCAGTTTCATCATAGTGCTTGATGGTTTTTGCAACTGCACTTGAAGAAGCTTTCAAAGCTCTTGAAATGTTCTGCATTCACTGACCTTCATGTCTTAAAGTAATGATGGACTGTCATTTATCTTTGCTTATTTGAGCTGTTCTTCTGCATACCAACCATACCTTGTCACGTCACAACACAACTGATTGGCTCAAACGCATTAAGAAGGAAAGAAATTCCGCAAATGAACTTTTAGCAAGGCACACCTGTTAATTGAAATGCATTCCAAGCGACTACCTCATTAAGCTGGTTGAGAGGATGCCAAGAGTCTGAAAAGCTGTCATCAAGACAAAGGGTGGTTACTTTTAAGAATCTCAAATATAGAATGTATTTTGATTAGTCTGACACTTGTGTTATTTCATAGTTTTGATGTCTTCACTGTTATTCTACAATGTAGACAACTGTAAAAATAAAGAAAAACCCTTGAATGACTAGGTGTCCAAACTTTTGACTGGTACTGTCTATATAATATATATAAATATATATATATATATATATATATATAACTTCCGACTTCAACGATTCCTGTAGTTCTTGACCAGGTTTGCACACACTGCAGCAGAGATTTTGGCCCACTCCTCCATACAGACCTTCTCCAGATCCTTCAGGTTTCGGGGCTGTCGCTGGGCAATACGGACTTTCAGCTCCCTCCAAAGATTTTTTTTATTGGGTTCAGGTCTGGAGACTGGCTAGGCCACTCCAGGACCTTGAGATGCTTCTTATGGAGCCACTCCTTAGTTGCCCTGGCTGTGTGTTTCGGGTCGTTGTCATGCTGGAAGACCCATAGCCTGGCTTTTTTATGGCGGTTGTGGAGCTGAGCGGCCTTTCCAGTTATGTTGATATAGAACTCGTTTTACTGTGGAAAAAATATACTTTTGTACCTGTTTCCCCCAGCATCTTCAAGGTTCTTTGCTGTTCTGGGATTGATTTACACTTTTCGCACCAAAGTGCGTTCATCTCTAGGAGACAGAACGCGTCTCCTTCCTGAGCAGTATGACGGCTGCATGGTCCCATGGTGTTTATACTTGCGTACTATTGTTTGTACAGATGAACGTTGTACCTTCAGGTGTTTGGAAATTTCTCCCAAGGTGAACCAGACTTGTGGAGGTCTACAGTTCTTTTTTGAAGTCTTGTCTGATTTCTTTTGATTTTTTCCAATGATCTCAAGCAAGAGGCACTGAGTTTGAAGGTAGGCCTTGAAATACATCCACAGGTACTCCTCCAATTGACTCATATGATGTCAATTAGCCTATCATAAACTTCTAAAGCCATGACATAATTTTCTTGAATTTTCCAAGCTGTTTAAAGGCACAGTCAACTTGTGTATGTAAACTTCTGACCCACTGGAATTGTGATACAGTGAATCATAAGTGAAATAATCTGTCTGTAAACAATTGTTGGAAAAATGACTTGAGTCATGCACAAAGTAGATGTCCTAGCTGACTTGCCAAAACTGTAGTTAAGAAATTTGTGGAGTGGTTGAAAAACACGTTTTAATGACTCCAACCTAAGTGTATGTAAACGTCTGACTTCAACTGTACCTGCCCCAAAGCACCAGTATTTTTCAACCTAGAGCTTGTTCTCCAGGTCCTTTTTAAATAGTGAGCCAACATGTTTTCAGCATTTTTTATTTCTATGACTGATCAAAACATATTGCGTTGCACCTCTTTTTGCCCTCAGAACAGCCTCAATTCGTCGGGGCATGGACTCTACAAGGAGTCGAAAGCGTTCCACAGGGATGCTGACCCACGGTGACTCCAATGCTTCCCAAAGTTGTGTCAAGTTGGCTGGATGTCATTTGGATGGTGGACCAATTCTTGATACACACAGGAAACTGTTGAGTGTGAAGAACCCAGCAGCGTTGCAGTTCTTGACACACTCAAGCCGGTGCCCCTGGCACCTACTACCGTACTCCATTCAAAGGCGCTTAAATCCATTTGGCTTTTTTATTTTATTTTTCTTGAACCTTATTTAACTAGGCAACTCAGTTAAGAACAACTTCTTATTTACATTGATGGCCTACCGGGGAACAGTGTGTTAACTGCCTTGTTCAGGGGCAGAATGACAGATTTTTTACCTTGTCAGCTCCGGGATCCGATCTAGCAACCTTTCGGTTACTGGCACAACGCTCCAACCACTAGGCTACCTGCCTCCCCATTCACCCTCTTAATGGCACACATACACAATCAATAGTTCAGTTGTCTCAGGGCTTAATCCTTCACCAACTTTTTCGGCAATTCAAACCACTGCAAACACTGTTTCAGTAAATAATGAATGAATGCATTTCTTAAACTCCTGTAATAAAGATAAATGTATGATCACCAGTGTTTTTGTCCCGATAACACGAAGATTAGAGGGTGTCTCCGTGTTAGGACTAAGCCCTCAGTGTGATGAGGGAGTATCTCTTACCAACACAAGGATGAGATGTCTCCTGCTATGTGTTGACTCCGAAAGGGAACGCACCAAATGGAAAAACATCTTCAACGATTAGATTGCGAGCAGGAATGGGTTTCTCTTACAATACTTACCATTTTGTTTCCAAAGTGTGGCCTTACAAGGTTAGAAAGTCAAGTTATGTGTGCTGTATTCGTTGCCTCTCAAATTGAGTACCACAGCATGAGTCATAATACCCATAAGACCTGGCGGTCAAACAAGGAAATGGTTCCAATCGTTTTTCCACCATTTCATTTTGTTTCCCCATAGGGATTTTTAGAAACACTTAAAATAAGGGCTGTGTTTCGTGTGAGCATACCCTGTTGTGGTGTTTTGGTAACCATTTAAATCTCTCTAGGACAAGGTGATGGGCAACCCTCCTGTAGGATTGCACATTCAGCAAATCAGCGGGAGTGATTCCCTTTGAGTTTACCATTCACTGTGTTGGTTGTGCTCATAAAGTGAATCAAAACTGCAGAATTGGCAGAGCGACCACTCTGGAAATGTTACGTACTTGTAGACTATATTGTTCCAAACGATCTTGTCTTTTAAAATGGAACAAAATCTAAAAGAATAGTTGAGATATGAAATAATGTATAAAGTCGGTGAAAATGTGTCTTTCTGAATCTAGACATACTCCCTATGTTAGAGCACACTGTGTGGAGTATAATGACACCAAGATGTTGTCTGCATTATGTACGGTTAATTTAAGAACAAATATTTATTTATTTCACCTTTATTTAACAAGGTAGGCCAGCTGAGAACAAGTTCTCGTTTACAACTGCGACCTGGCCAAGATCAAGCAAAGCAGTGCGACACAAACAACACAGAGTTCTCACACAGGATAAACAAACGTACAGTCAAAAACCCAGTCGAAGAATCTATATACAGTGTGTGCAAATGTAGTAAGATTAGGGAGGTAAGGCAATAAATAATAGGCCAATAGTGGCAAAGTAATTTCACTTTACTATTAACACTGGAGTGATAGATGTGCAGAAGATGAATGTGCAAGTAGAGATGCTGGGGTGCAAAGGAGCAAAATAAATAATAACAACATGGGGATGAGGTAGTTGGGTGAGCTATTTACAGATGGGCTGTGTACAGGTGCAATGATTGGTAAGCTGCACTGACAGCTGATGCTTAAAGTTAGTGAGGGAGGTATAAGACTCCAGCTTCAGTGATTTTGGCAATTCGTTCCAGTCATTGGTAGCAGAGACCAGGATGGAAAGGCAGCCAAAGGAGGAGTTGGCTTTGGGGATGACCAGTGAAATATACCTGCTGAAGCATAGGGTCTTACAGGAGGCATGTAGAAGAATAAAGTGGCCACTTTCATCACGACATGAAAAAAAACTATTGTTTGTGATAGATGTAAAAGGCATGTTAAATATTTTACCTCAAAGTTAAATTCCTAAGTGAGAATTGCCTGAACAATCGGGAGATACCTGTGGAATTGCCCATTTGACAGTTTCATCTTCATCCTAACTGAAGCATCTTTCCTTTGCATCTCCAACACAAGTCTGTCCTCGCCTCCAGCGGCACATTACGAATGACGTCCTAGTTCCCTTTTACTAGTAGTGCTTGACTGGGGGGCTTCCATTGACAATGGTTCTCTCCCCTACCAGTCGTGCCCATCCTTTTCCCTCCAACAGTGTGCAGGTCTGAGCTGGCCCTGTCACGGCGGACCACTCTGGAGCCCTGGCCGGCTATCAGAGGAGAGACAAAGTGCTTTGTGCTCCAGCCTGCAGCAGGATTAGGTCTCTGTGTGTAACCTGAGCCTGTACAGAGAGGTTGTCATCTGAAGAAGAAAGGTCATCTTTGTCAAGCTGCTGCTGCAGGAGACTTCCATTTGGAACATGTCCCCTAACCAAATTCAAAAGGCACTTTGCAGTTACACATGTGGATAGACTGTTTGTTTCCCCCTGTTTTTTTTAATAGATTGTAATTCATTCAGGTGAATTGTTTGAGAGATGCATGCATTTATCATCATATTACATTAACTCTAGTTCATCTGTTTGTTCTGTTTGATACCGTCTTAGAGGTAGTCGGATGTTTTTACTTAGGGAATCCACAACTTTACATGATGCTCCTGACCCGCGCTCATCAGAAGCTGAGTATTCCAAGCAGAAGAGCCATATTGATTTAAAGGTTAGGCTTATCGATCTTACTAGGTGACACTAAGGACCCTTTAAAAAAATGTGTATTCTCAGTCTGCTGTACTACCCACTGGCTTGTTGACACGTGCACACTCATTCATATTCCGACAGTATATGCCAGGATGCGGGGCGGACTGCTGCTCCTCGATTTACTGCAGTCTAGATCGCTGTATTGCTGAAGGTTCCTCAGTCTGTCCGTGCGTTAGTACAGTGGTGGGGAAATATCCTGGTAGTGTTTGTCTAGCGGACCACTTTAATGGGGCGTTGGATATACTGCATTCCCATTGCAGCTGTGTCAGTAGTAATGTACTGCAGCAGCAGCCCCATGACCGACGGTACAGGCCTCGTGGTAAATATTCATAAAACAAGGGGCTTGCGCCTTAACATAGTCTTTCCCGCACAGTTGCTTTCGTTCTGAGATGCCTCTTGCACAATCTATCGTTTTAGGTGTTACTGTTCAAAAAATATAAACGCAACATGCAACAATTTCAAAGATTTTACTGAGTTACCGTTCATATAAGGATATCAGTCATTTGAAATCTATGGATTTCACATGACTGGGAATACAGATATGGCATCTGTCACAGATACTTTTTTTTAAGTAGGGGAGTGGATCAGAAAACCAGTCAATAACTGGTGGGACCACCATTTGCCTCATGCAGTACAACAACTCCTTCGCATAGAGTTGATCAGGCTGTTGATTGTGGCCTGTGGAATGTTGTCCCACTCCTCTTGAATGGCTGTGTGAAGTTGCTGGATAATGGCGGGTACTGCAACATGTTGTCGACCCAGAGCATCCCAAACATGCTCAATGGGTGACATGTCTGAGTATGGAAGAACTGGGATATTTGTGTACAGATCCTTGCGACATGGGGCCGTGCATTATCATGCTGCAACATGAGGTGATGGCGGTGGATGAATGGCACAACAATGGGCCTCAGGATCTCGTCACTGTATCTCTTTGCATTAAATTTACCATCAATTAAAATGCAATTGTGTTCGTTGTCCGTAGCTTATGCCTGCCCACATCATAACCCCACCGCCACCATGTGGCACTCTGTTTACAACGTTGACACCAGCAAACCGCTCGCCCACACAACGCCATACACGTGGTCTGCGGTTGTGAGGCTGGTTGGACTTATTGTCAAATTCTCTAAAATTATGTTGGAGGTGGCTTATGATACATACATGAACATGACATTCTCTGGCAATACTTTGGGTGGACATTCCTGAGGTCAGTAAGCCAATTGCGCACTCTCTCAACTTGAGACATCTGTGGCATTGTGTAGTGACAAAACTGCACATTTTACAGTGGTCTTTTTCTTGTCCCCAGCACAAGGTGTACCTGTGTAATGATCATGCTGTTTAATCAGCTTCTTGATATGCCATATCTGTCAGGTGGATGGATTATCTTGGCAAGGGAGAAATGCTCACTAACAGGGATGTAAACAAATTTGTACACAACATTTGAGAGAAATAAGCTTTTTGTGTTCATGGAAAATGTCCAGGATCTTTTATTTGAGCTATTTTTGCCCCGTGTAATATAGCTTTGCTTTTAGTGGCACTTCCAAGCGCTTTTGAAACATTTGGTTGCACCCGTCAGTAGAGGTAAGGAAAGGGTTAACCCCTCTACACATTCGGAAAAGTTTTTCTAGGTGTGTCCTAATCTGAGGAAAATCATGGAGTGGTGTGACAGAGCTATGTTCAAACTGAACCACAGGGCTTACATACAGCACACCCGGCTATGTGTGTCTGCTGGAATTCAGGTTCACCTTGACACCAATGCAATGACCACAGGTTGGAGAATTATAGTAGAGCGGTAACAGTGCCAGGTGTGTTATTATCCTGTTGTAGATGCAGTGTAGTACAGAGGTATTATGTACACTGTAGTTAAGCAGTTAATTCACTGTCCAAAGGAGCTGGGGTAACTATTGTTCTGCACTGCACATCGTGGTTTCAGCCCGGGTGGAGTTGGTACAGTTAATCATCAGAGAAAAGTAAATGGCAGTAGGAACCAGGATGTGCACCTGCTGCTCTCACACTCTGCCCCACCCCCACCGCGCTGTCACAGGAAGTACCATGCACTGACTCGGTCAAGTAAACACAGACCTTGCCCCTTCCCTCACACACAGGGTGTGGTGGATAAGACTTTTGATAGGGCATTGTAAATAAGAATATGTTAGTCGTTTGCTGGCTAACTTTTGTGTGTACTGCGAACTGCACTCAACATGGATTGGTTGCAGAGCATTTTATGTCTAGAGTACTTTTTCCTTACTGGCTTAACTATAGTCTCAACTTTCTATACTGTTAGACACTGTACTTTCAGGAGTGTACTGTTCGGTGTATGTAAAGTTGAAGTCTGAAGTTTAACATAGACCATAGCCAAATACATTTAAACTCAGTTTTTCTCAATTTCTGACATTTAATCCTAGTAACAATTCCCTGTATTAGGTCAGTTAGGGTCACCACTTTATTTTAAGAATGTGAAATGTCAGAATAATAGTAGAGAATGATTTCTTTCAGCTTTTATTTCTTTCATCACATTCCCAGTGGGTCAGAAGTTTACATACACTCAATTAGTATTTGGTAGCATTGCCTGTAAATTGTTTAACTTAGGTCAAACGTTTCGGGTAGCCTTCCACAAGCTTCCCACAATAAGTTGGGTGAATTTTGGCCCATTCCTCCTGACAGAGCTGGTGTAACGGAGTCAGGTTTGTAGGCCTCCTTGCTCGCACACACTTTTTCAGTTCTGCCCACAAATTGAGGGATTGAGATTGGGATTGAGGTCAGTGCTTTGTGATGGCCACTCCAATACCTTGACTTTGTTGTCCTGAAGCCATTTTGCCACAACTTTGGAAGTATGCTTGGGATCATTGTCCATTGATCCCATTTGCGACCAAGACATCCTGACTGATGTCTTGAGATGTTGCTTCAATATATCCACATAATTTTCCTCCCTCATGATGCCATCTATTTTGTGAAGTGCACTAGTCCCTCCTGCAGCAAAGCACCCCCACAACATGATGCTGCCATCGCCGTGCTTCACAGTTGTAATGGTGTTCTTCGGCTTGCAAGCCTCCCCATTTTTCCTCCAAATATAACGATGGGCATTATGGCCAAACAGTTCTATTTTGTTTCATCAGACCAGAGGACATTTCTCCAAAAAGTACAATCTTTGTCCCCATGTGAAGTTACAAACCATAGTCTGGCTTTTTTATGGTGGTTTTGGAGCAGTGGCTTCCTTGATGAGCGGCCCTGAGTTTGAAGGTAGGCCTTGAAATACATCCACGGGTACACCTACAATTGAATCAAATGATGTCAATTAGCCTATCAGAAGCTTCTAAAGCTATGACATAATTTTCTGGAATTTTCCAAGCTGTTTAAAGGCACAGTCAACTTAATGTATGTAAACTTCTGACCCACTGGAATTGTGATACAGTCAATTTTAAGTGAAATAATCTGTCTGTAAACAATTGTTGGAAAAATGACTTGTCATGCACAAAGTAGATGCCAAAACTATAGTTTGTTAACAAGAAATTTGCATAGTGGTTGAAAAACAAGTTTTAATGACTCCAACCTAAGTGTATGTAAACTTCCGACTTCAACTGTATCGGGAAGGCATCAGCCATCTCTGTCATGTTGTAGGCTGTAACAGCGTTCCTTCGTGCCGACTGTGTAAGGGACAAACGTCTGCCAGTGGTGACGGTATGTTCCCCTCTGTCCCCCTGCTTCTCTCCGTTTTGCTTCAACCCACAAGCCCTGAAAAGGAATTCCTCGTACCAGAGGCTGTGTGATTACTCATGTATGTTGTAAAAATCTGAAACGGATCCTTTGTTCACAGCAGCGGGCTGTGCCACTCCTCTCCTTCCCACTTTATTTTCTGTGTGGGAACCCTGGGAAGTGAATGAGGCTAGATATAGTCCGGGCCCACCACTGTGGCCAGGGGAACTCCGAGAGGGGCTACTCCATACAGCATGATAGAGGCCTCTAGTGGCCAAAAGGGTATATTAGCATGGGTAGCGCCATTGAGGGTTTCCACAATTTTAATGTAGTCAACTGGGCGGGACTTCCAACTTCATTGCCTGACCCCTCCTGGTGACCCTGTTAGAGTCATATCCAACCAGGTCATCGGCAGGGATAAGCCAATCTTGAAGAAGAAAGCCTCAATGGCGCTGCCCATGCTGTCACAGATGCTATGATGGCACAGATACAAAGTTGAGTCCTCTTTCGCTATGGGCTACTCCCTTCCGTCCCATCCACAAAGTGTTATGCTTTCCATTTCCTATCTCTGTTTGGTGGCAAAAGGAATGTGTCTGACACACACCACCTCTCATCTAGCCAGCAGAGAAAGGGAAAGGGGGATACCCAGTCAGTTGTACAACTGAATGCATTCAACTGAAATTTGTCTTCCGCATTTAAGCCAAACCAGCATAGCCTGAGAAGAGAGTGAGGCCCGGCCAGGATCTGGGCTCTCTCCAGCCACCTGGGCTGGAGACTGGAGGGATGGGCCCTGAATACCAATACAGCTGCCTCAATGCTGCCTTTTAAGTTCTTTGGCACAGTGAGAGACTGGCTGGTCTGGGGCTGATTGTGATTGCCTCATACTGTGTTTCATTATGCGATTACAAATAAGTACATCAATAACTTGTGTTTTCAGCGCTGCAGAAGACGAAGTGGTATCAGATACTTTTTAGCCGCACGGCAGGACACAACGAGGTTAATCTGAGTCTGCGGGCCATGTGTAAACAAACCTGCTCAACTCGTCTCAACCATGCTCCTTTGATTTTATGTGACCGACCGGCTCCATTCAGTCTTATGTTAAATTGTGTTTTTTTTATATACATGGGATAAAAGTAGGTGATAACTACAGCAATAATTTATAAAATTGAATATTTAGATAAAGCGCACATTTTATTTTACCTTTATTTAACTAGGCAAGTCCGTTAAGAACAAATTCTTATTTTCAATGACGGCCTAGGAACAGTGGGTTAACTGCCTGTTCAGGGGCAGAACGACAGATTTGTACCTTGTTAGCTCAGGGGTTTGAACTTGCAACCTTCCGGTTACTAGTCCAACGCTCTAACCACTAGGCTACCCTGCCGCTCTAACCACTAGGCTACCCTGCAGCCCCTTCATACACTCACTTGATAGTGGGACAAACAAATACAATCACAAGAAAATGGTATATCATACACTACAGTTGAGGAACAGTGGGGAAAGTAATTCTGCTTTGAAAGTTGATGAACTTGTAACCTCACTTTTGAGAAAATGCCCTTTGAATGTTTTGGTACACCTACTGGAGAGCTTGTCTTTGTCTTCACCCATGCAGCATAATTTACAGCATGTTAAGCTTTAGCCCCAACCATCTCTTTAACGATTCACATGTGAGGCTACTGTATGTACTAAACAACCAAAGATTTCAAGACTAAAGGCTGGTTTATACTACTGGTGTGTTCGTCAATTTAATCTGGAGTGCCAGAGTGTGCTCTGGGCGTTCATAAACTTAAGTGTGTTGTCAGATTTGCCGTTTGTAAATTCAGAGCGTTCAGCTCTCGGAGGGGTTCAGAGTGCACACTGGACGCTCTGGCTGAGGAGTAGGGTTGATCTGAGCGTACGGACCTAACAGCAGTCAAGCACCCAAGCTAACTGACTAACGTTGGCTAGCTTGCTAGCTACTTCCAGACACAAATGAGAGAACAGCTCACTCTGTCCATTTTACTTGCCCTAGCAGAGCTGGTTAGGCTGTTTTAATGTTATCCAGAGTGTTGGTGACTGCAACTGTGCTGCTGGCAACAATTGAATGACGCTTTTTTGCCAACATTTATTGATACCGGCCGTATTCAACGGCTGTTGAGTGTTCGTAAATTGGTCAGTTATTCTGCGCTCTGGCACATTCAGACGAAAGTGCTCTGAAATCAGAGTAGATAGCCAGAGCAAATTT
Organism: Oncorhynchus masou masou; assembly: GCF_036934945.1. Lineage (NCBI taxonomy): Eukaryota > Metazoa > Chordata > Actinopteri > Salmoniformes > Salmonidae > Oncorhynchus > Oncorhynchus masou. The sequence goes on along the minus strand of NC_088221.1, from coordinate 15,664,207 downwards.
ACCAGCTATGTCTATCAACAGCTGTTGCAGTGACATCATAAACATTCTGTTGAAGTAGTTACTTGCATAATGTATTTTTAGACATGTAGCTAGCTTGCTAAACAATTAACCATAATCCAAACTCATAACGTTACTATCCTGCATGAATCTGCAGGTAGCTAACCAACCAGGTTCAATATTAGCTAGCTAACGTTAGGCTATAACTAGCAAAGCAAATGGCTCTGAGATACAAATAATATTACTACACAGATCATACACGTAATGTTAGCTAGCTGACAGTACACTTTAACTTGACATGAAAACCACTTTGACAGAATTAGAAATGTGAGATAACAGAAAATGTAGCTATCTAGACTCTCTTACCCATATATATGGATGGATACTTCTCCTTCTCCGTTATGGTTGCCCCTTAGCTTGAAGATGTAATCCGTAGACAAGTGTGTGTGTTCTCTTTTCGACGCTGATTGCAAATTTGCAGACAATCTCCTTAGCCATCATACTCTAATTCCACTGATTTCAAAACTCGGCCCTCCAGAAAGTGGAGAACAGCACTTATGCAGTTCTACGACGTGATATATTTCTAAAAAAGCTGCGTTAAAAATGATTACCTACACATACTGACCAGCTCATCTTATAGACAGATGGTAGACCAATCCAAACTCATCTCTTGGCATTATCTCAGCCAATCATGTCTAGCGGGAAGGTTGCTGTCCTTTTTAGCTAGTAATTTTAACAATTTTATTCTTATTTGTTATTTGTACAAATTTCTTATTAAGGCACATGAAAGTTCACATGCTCCAGAAGGCATTTCTGACCAAAAAAAAATGCAGTTTGATAAAATAAAATAAAAATGGTGCTCCTGTGAAGTAGTGATGTGCGAGTCACATGTCTGATTCCAAACTGGAATTACGCTGCATTCTATTTTTCTCAGACCACATCACCAAAAACAGGGTTAGGGTTTGGCCTCTTTGTCCCAATTAAACAGCCAGTCAGTATCTTTCTTTTCCAGAGTGATTCATTCATTGTTTATTTCTTCAAAGGTAGAGTTCAAAAGTAGGCCTACCTTGACATAGTTTTTGTTATCCAACCAATGTATATGTTTATCTGGTCCTATGTTTTTGTAGAGCATGCTAGCAGGAAATATTGGGCCGATTCTGTGTTCGGTTTATTCAGGACTGAATAACTTGGTGGCATGCTTTCTTTCCTAATTACTGTACGATCCACTCCAGACCCCTTTCCCGTTCCCACAGCATGTTTTCATTTGTAGCTGCTTACGTAATGTGCTCCTCCCGATCCAGTGCTCTGTGCTCGCTTTGGTACCCTGGTGGGGTGCTGCATTCTCTGGTTAGTTTCTCTCTCAGCTGCTGACTCATTTCCCACAGTGGTATTTTTTTTGGGGGGGGGGATAACTGGAGAGGGGAAAGTTTTGTGTGTGTGTGTGTGTGTGTGTGTGTGTCTACAGCAGCCCTCTATGCTGGTTGAAGGTGGATGACGTGCATTAATCAAGCCAGGCGTGCTGAGAGACGGGCTTTCACAAGACGTGGAGAAAGAGAACATAAGAAGCAGATGGCACTATGGCTTACCAAGCCACTTCACAGCTTCTGCCACCCCATTAAAGATTTAGAGGCACAACAACAACAAAAACTAATGCTACATTAATTGCCAAGCTTTCAGCCAAGTAGTCAAAGGAAATGCAGTGAGCTTGACCAATTGATTTTGAATCTGCTTGTCCTGGTCGGTGTATGCTAAGTGATGTTCACTGAAAGTTGGGCTTCCAGAATTGGAACCAATGGTGATCCGTACCTGCCCAACCACCAGGCCTGCACACAGAGATAAAGGTAACTGGGGGTTTCACATGGTAACTGGAGATCGGTGATAACAACAGCAAGCTGTGTGTGTTTTTTTTCGGGTCTAATAAAGAGATTTGATTTCTGAGTCTTTTTCTTGTGTCTACCACACAACACAGTGCTTGAGTGATTAGGTTTCAGCCGCAAGAGAAAGGAACGTTGTTCCGAATAGCTGGAAGTATTCCATGGCAACAGGAAAGTCGGTCCAGAAAAAGTGCCAGGGAAGAAGCCAAGCAAAACCACTTCAGTGCTGCAGAGTCCAACTGAAGCCTGGGAATCATCAGTGTGTTCCCTCCGTTCCACAGTTAGCTTTTCTATTACGTTTTCTCCACCTAATTACTGTAAACCCCCAAAACCAAGCCTTTTTCATCTTTTAATGACATTTTCTGTCTGCTTTCATTTTTATTGATTTGTTTGGATTTGAACTGGTTATTAAATCCCCAAACTGATCTGCCTGGTTGTTCATGTAAATACGGACGTTTGTAGAGCACATTCTCAACCTTTTTTTTTATATGTGTGTGTGCGTGTGTGTGTCAGATAAACCAAGGACTGATGTGCTTTGACTGAACTGTTTTCATTTGAAATACCAGAGAACATTTGTACGCCCTGTATTATTTGGCAGATCCACTCTAATCTGAATCCTTCATGAGATGGCCTTGCCTTTTGAGGAGGAGAGGATAGTGTTCAGCTAAAACTAAATTATACCCAGAGACACGGTCGAAAGCTAGCTCTACCTCTGATAAGATGACGAGGAGAATAGAGCTGGGCTTCTAGGAGAGGGATGAGGCTTCATAAATGGCATTCTTCCATTCACCACAAAATTGCAGTAGTGTGTACACACCCTTTTTAGTTTCCAATCTGTTTACACTAGGAATGTTCACGTGAGAAACCCATAGTAGTCTACACAGAGACGGTGGGTGTCGGAGACGACCGACCGCCTGGCCTGCCTGGATCCTCAAGTCCAGACACGCTCCTGGGATCCGGACCTCGGGGCTGTGGAAATGTGTACTGGATTACACCGTGCAGCCTTCTCACTACGACTCCAGCCAAGCTTCCAAACGAAACCCGGTTCTAATCCTACAGCCTTGCTCTAACTCCCACTCTGCCAGCCCCGAGCAGACGGCAACCTCCTGTTTCTCTCTGAGGACGGCGTGCTTTAATCTCCCGGACCATACGTCCTCACCGCTCGCGACATCTGGGGAGCACTCGAGAGATCACAACGGCCATGAACCGCCATGGAGAGAGAGAGAGGATAAGTCTTTCCCAGTTAGACGTCTAACTTCCCAAACCATGGACGGTCAGTTGATGCCAGGCTTTACGTCTATCTTCTGGAGAATAACTGAGCCAGTTTTTGTTTGTCTCTGGTATTCTCTACTCGATTTAAAGTGCTCTGACTGGAACAGTGGGCCCCTCTTTTCTGAGCCCTTCGTTGAGTTGTAATGACATGGTGAGGTCATTGGGTAGGGTCCAGACACTGTGGATGCATGAGGTAACAACTGCTCTGTCCATGTATGGGGAGCACTGTTTCAGTGAGCTCACACTTGAAGCTGACCCCATGCCTTAGAAATGAGGGAGAACAGAATCCACACTAGACTGAGTTCATTCCTTTGGCTTTGACAGTTGTAGTCTCGTCAGCATTCCTTTTTCTTTTTAAACCCAAACAAATCTGCAGTTTCCCGGAGTTCTTGACACAGGATGTCTGAAAAAATAATCCAAGCCCGAAGAGCTCCATCCCTGTGATCAGTAGAGCTTACTGTGTTACTGGTGATGTCCCAGAGCAGACCTGTGCTCATCTGTAAAAAGCAGCTTTGAATTCCCATCTGGCTGCACTGCTTGCTCTGGCTCTGACTCTCTGGCTGGATATCACATTGTGACTGAGGAAGAGACTTCATGCCATAAAGGCCTTGTAGCCCACAGCCCAGGCTGCTTTAGATGGGTCGGACACATACACTACATGACCAAAAGTATGTGGACACCTGCTCATTGAACATCTCATTACAAAATCATGTACATTAATATGGAGTTGGTCCTCCCCCCTTTTTGCTGCTATAACAGCCGCCATACTTCTGGGAAGGCTTTTCACTAGATGTTGGAACAATGCTGTGGGGACTTTCTTCCATTCAGCCACGAGCATTAGTGAGGTCACGCACTGATTTTGGGCGATTTTGGCCTGGCTCGCAGTCGGCGTTCCAATTCATCCCAAAGGTGTTTGATGGGGTTGAGGTCAGGACTCTGTGCAGGCCAGTCAAGTTCTTCCACACTGATCTCACAAACCATTTCTGTATGGACCTCGCTTTGTGCACGGGGGCATTGTCATGCTGAAACAGGAAAAGACCTTCCCCAAACTGTTGCCACAATGTTGGAAGTACAGAATTGTCTGAAAGGTAATTGTATGCTGTACCATTAAATATCCCTTCACTGGAACTAAGGGGCCTAGCCCGAACCATGAAAGGCAGCCCCAGATCCTCCTCCACCAAACTTTACAGTTGGCACTATGCATTCGGGCAGGTAGGGGTTTCCTGACATCCGCCAAACCCAGATTCCCAAAATACTTACATTTTAATATAGAATATTCCAGTACATACTATATACTATAATTCTGGAGTAAACTGTAGTATACTGTAGAATACTATACTACACACTCTAGTATCCATCGATCATGTGTAGTACTTACTATAGAATGTTGTAGTATATTGTAGAATACTATGGCATATACTATAGTATTATCCGGCGAGAAAAAACACTAGCAAATACTACAGGAAGGTCTGCAAAACATGACACTTTTTTAAAACTGTAGTAAATACTAGAGTATTTAATTTGCATATAGCCTGCCCATTTCCCTCCCCATATCCCATTTGTGCCATAAGTAAGAAACCTACATGCCTAGTATAGACCATATTTTGTTCAGTACAAGTTATAGAGCAGAATCTCTGAACTTTCTGTTCAGACCCCAGTCCTACCTACCGACCGACCGACCGACCTACAGTTTATGGAAACTTTGCTATTTTAGTGTTTCTCCGGGAGGTTTCACTTCTATGTCAAAGACAATGCAACAAAAACACTATAGTAAATACTACAGTAATATCAGCAGAAACACTGCAGTATACTACAATCTGCAAAAACACTACACTGATTACTATAGTTTGTATATATATACTACATTTTTCTTTTACTACAATATTTATACTATGGTTAACTGTAAATACTACAGTAAAGTCTACAAAAACTCTACAGTAAATACTTTAGTATTTATACCATAGTATGCTATGTTTGATTTAATCATAGAAATGGCCAACCTGCAATGAAACCTGGCAGAGAGCAGAAGATTGGGGACTGAATACAGGCTTTCTGTCCGCTGTTCATGTTATCTCTTCATTTTAGTACTGAGGATTACCACCTGTTTCCACAGAGCATTGCTCTTTGCCACATCTATTCCTCTTTTCCTCCCAGCTGTGGCCTACTTTCTCGTGGGGCGTTCTTTGCCTGCCATACTGTGTGTGCAACTAGGGTCCTAACAAGAAATCGGCCACATCGTCGGTGAACTGAGACTGAACCAGCCTGCTATGTTATGTCTGCTCAAATCATAGGTTCTTTAAACCTTAATGAAATCCCCGGGACAGTGCGTCTTTGTGCATACGGGCATTTGTATGCGTCAGCGCGTCTGTTTGCTGTAAACTGGTGAGACACTGAGCTACCTCACTGTCTGAAAAATAACAGAGACAGAAGCTTCTTTCACTGGCAATACAAAGGGTGAACAACTGTTGATGGTACTGGGAGCACTGTTTTGTTTTTATTGATAACTAATGAAGAAGGGTTAGAGTTTCAGACCTCAAGGCCTAGTCTGCTTCATATTTATTGAAACTCATAACCACAGTAGAGACTGATAAATACAATAGTTTTAAGCAGAACAGGCCTATTTTAGAGAATATCACTCGTTTTATGAGTACAGACAGACAGAAAATGTGTCTGGCCCTTATTACAGAGAAACTTTCATGAAGTAAATAAAAAGTAATTGTAAACCAAATGTTTTTGGCTTAGTTAGAATGAAAAGCCATTTCTGGTCTTCATTTTAAGTTTGTTGCAGATGTCATATACTTTTAGTAGTAAATCTAGCCTATTTTGCCCCGAACGGTTCAATTCTACCATTGAAATTGTGATGTAGAGGCACCTACGTCATCTCAAGGGAGGGGTTCGACATGAAATACACTCTCTTCTAGATGTGCTGGGTGGTACCACCTCAAGGCTTACTATAAAAGCTGGTGACAGCACGACTTATTTGGTAATGGTCTTGGTAAGTGAAGTGTGCCAATATATTTAGCATGACGCTTCCTTGACTAGACAACTGACGTTACACACAATTCAAAAGGCAGTAGGGCACATTGCCGCATAGACCACATTGAAATGTTTTTGCTTACCGTTTCTTACAGTGCATTCTGGGAAGTATTCAGATCTTTTCCCTTTTTCCACATTTTGTTACTTTACAGCCGTATTCTAAAATGGACTAAATGTAACTTTTTTTCCCCTCGTCAATCTACACACAATAGTCCACAATGACAAAGCGAAAATGTATTAAAAATCAAATATAGACAAACCTTATTTACACAAGTATTCAGACCCTTTGCTATGAGAATCGTCACTGAGATCCGGTGCATCCTGTTTCCATTGATCATCCTTGAGATGTTTTTATAACTTGATTGGAGTCCAGCTGTGGTAAATTCAGTTGATTGGACATGATTTGGAAAGGTACACACCTGTCTATATAACATCCCACAGTTGACAGTGCATGTCAGAGCAAAAAAAACAAACAATGAGGTTGAAGGAATTGGCCTCCATCATTCTTAAATGGAAGAAGTTTGGAACCACCAAGACTCTTCCTAGAGCTGGCCACCCGGCCAAACTGAGCAATCGGGGAGAAAGGCCTTTGTCAGGGAGGTGACCAAGAACCCGATGGTCACTTTGACAGAGCTCCAGAGTTCCTCTGTGGAGATGGGAGAACCATCCAGAAGGACAACCATCTCTGCAGCACTCTACCAATCAGGACTTATGGTAGAGTGGCCAGATGGAAGCCACTCCACAGTAAAATGACAGCCCGCTTGGAGTTTGCCAAAAGTCACCTAAAGACTCTCTCAGACCATGAGAAATAATATTCTCTGGTCCGATGAAACCAAGATTGAACTATTTGGCCTGATTGCCAAGTGTAACATCTGGACGAAACCTGCCACCGTCCCTACGGTGCTTCATGGTGGTGGCAGGATCATGCTGTGGGGATGTTTTTAAGCAACAGGAACGGGGAGACTAGTCAGGATCGAGGCAAAGATGAACGGAGCAAAGTACAGAGATCCTTGATGAAAACCTTCTCCAGAGTGCTCAGGACCTCCGACTGGGGCAAAGGTTCACCTTCCAGCAGGACAACGACCCTAATCACACAGCCAAGACAACGCAGGAGTGGGACAAGTCTCTGAATGTCCTTGAGTGGCCTAGCCAGAGCTCGGGCTTGAACCCGATCGAACATCTTCAGAGAGACCTGAAAATTGCTGTGCAGCGACGCTCCCCATCCAACCTGACAGAGCTTGAGAGAGCAGAGATGAATGGGAGGAACTCCCCAAATACAGGTGTGCCAAGCTTGTAGTGTCATGCCCAAGAAGACTCGAGGCTGAAACCTCTGACAAAGGTGCTTCAACAAAGTACTGAGTAAAGGGTCTGAATACTTATGTAAATGTGATATTTCAGTTAATAATATGATTTTCTTTGCAAAATAGTTCAATGGTTGTAAGTTCTAATCCCACATGGGCAGATGTTTTTTTTAAATAATTGTTTTTATCCTTTATATACAGTATTCATCCCGTGCCCACATGCGTCTAATTCTGAAAAGCGAAAGCATACCTGTGATGGGGGTCGCCCTGGTAGTAGTTCTAGGGTTTTATACAGTACCCAAGACCATTCTGTGCGTGTATTTGACCATTGGGGAAAAAGAGCTACTGCGTAAATACTGCAATGAGGGTTGGATCGAATTGCGCCACTAATCTTAATATACAAGGTGACGATTGCACTTTTCTTCCTAGTTGTAAGACCTCTTGTGCTTGCTTCCACACTGCAGGTCTTCAGCACCTACTCTAACGAGGAATACGACCGGCGCAACGATGAGGTGGACCCCGTGGCGGCGTCGGCTGAGTACGAGCTGGAGAAGAGGGTGGAGAAGATGGACGTGTTCCCCGTGGAAATTGAAAAGGGTCCGTGTTCTCGTCTGCATTTCATCTTTCCTTTATTAACCCAAGTGTCTCTGAGTACCATTTGAGATTTTCTTTTTTACAAGGCAAAAGAGCAGCATCCTCATCACAGTTGTCCAGAGAATGCAGTCCCATCCATTCTAACTCCCCATCCTTGTTTTGTCCCACAGGAGATAACGGCTTGGGCATCAGTATCATAGGGATGGGAGTGGGAGCTGACCAGGGCCTGGAGAAACTGGGAATCTTTGTGAAGACCATAACAGAGCGGGGAGCGGCTGAACGGGATGGCAGGTGATGCCAAACCCCCTGGGGGAACGCGTTGCACTCTACCGTGCTTAACAGAGGCATTCACATTTGAACCATGTTTTAACCTTGGCAGTTCAAATGCGTTGTACCGTAGACACCTGGAACTGTCTCTGGATGCATTACAGAGCCATCTCGATGGTCCACAACACTGTGGGGATGTGAAAGGGTACAAATGCTTCATTTCCCCAATGGTCTTCAGACACCATTTCTAAGCAACTGGCTGTATTTATAACCCTGTAAGGCAGCGAAAGAAAATAGCTCCCTCCGCTTCCCAGGGAATCTGGCCTTCTGTTGCGCTGCCAGCTGGAAGAATTTGTTGGCTGAAAAAAGAAAAGGGGAAGGAGTTATTACTACGACGTGGTTCCAGTGCACCCCTTGTCGATGACACGCCCTCTTTCCGGCATCTACGCCATGCCTGACCATGACGTGTTGTCCTTTCCCCTAGGATCCAGGTGAATGACCAGATAGTGGAGGTGGATGGGATCAGTCTGGTGGGAGTGACTCAGCTGTTTGCTGCTACAGTCCTGAAGAACACGAAAGGAACGGTCAGGTGAGCTCAGTCCAGCTTCAGTAGTACATTTTTGAAATAAGTCCTTGTGATCCTAGGTGAGAGCAGCCTCGCCCCCCCCCGCCCCCCTTGTGTTCTGAGATTAAACGTGTGGCCGTCCGGTAGCCTACCAGTAAATGACCTCATAGCTATCGTTTTACAGTTTTTCGGGTATGACTGGAGGAAAATAAATATCCTTGAGAGATGTTGAAAGGGGAAATGGATTTGTTTTTATTATTGTATACTGAGTGTGCCTCAAGCCTACACAAAGAGAGCAGGCCCACATAGGGCGCAGGTGAATGATTCACCGTAGGCAAACGACACGCTCACACTCTAGGAAAAGTTCAATAAACAGGTTTAATCCGTTTTTCCTGACATTTACACTGACCCTTATCAGCATGAGTCAGCTATTATGATTGGAACTAAACTGGTATGCCAAGGCTTTAGAGCAAAGGGAATGTCATCGACCAGCCAGGCATCTGCTGGTACTACCCCTCTTTACGCTGACCCACCACGCTCTCACACAAACAGCTTTCTGATTGGCCGGGAGAAGCCGGGGACACAGAGCGAGGTGGCGCGTCTGATCAGCGAGACTCTGGAGCAGGAGAAGAGCCAGCAGGAGCAGCAGCACCGGGACGACCTCTACGAACAGTCCACCGAGGAGGTGAGTCACCCGGGCGGCCTCACCCAACCCTGGCCCTGTGGTTAGCCCAGTCCAGTCGCCACTCCAGCCGGGAAGGTAGCAGTGAATAAGCATGGTGTGTTGTCACCCTGGGGCTGTGTGGGGGGGTCTGGCTGCTGGAGCCTGGTGGAATTGTGCAATGTTTGCTTTTCAAAAGCACAAGCAACCACAAGCCTTTATTTATAGAGGAACTGAGCACAGAGAGGTAGGGCTCCTGGAAAAGCAAGTAAAAGCTTAAGCCTATTGAATCTCTTAAAAGGTGATAAAACATGTCCCGTTGTGGAACATATTTCATACGTGTGCATCTACTTCAATACTGGCCTACTCATGTACAAGGAGCTATGTGGTTGGTGGTGGGTGACAAAATGGGCAGATATTTAATTATTTCTGTGTAGGTATGCAAGTCAATGAGCTGTGTGGGGATTTATGCAGTGTTTTTCCCTGTGTTGCCTCATGTTTGGGGTTGGTTGTGGGATGGAACATGTTGACGCAGAGATGAGTTTCCTTCTGACACAGGGCTCCCGCCTGGCTCTCCTGCAGGATGTTACGGTAACACCGGGATATGATGTAGTGATTACCCATACCTCCCCGCTGGGCGCCGAGCCCGCAGGGCGCCACGTGGGCGTGGCTAGGTGACCGGCCGTGTGATGTGGTTGTGGTTGGTTATGTTTCAGGAGGAGCACTACGAGGAGGAAGACGGCGAGGAGGAAGATATGCTAAGGTCTAGTTTCTCTGGCGGAAGGACTGTGGAGGTGTTGGACCCACCAGAGACAGAGGCCATGTTCATGCCCTTCAACATGGACTCCACGCAGATGGGCTTAAAAGTCCAGGAGGTATTTCACCTGATAGAATTACCACCGCTTTATATTATGGCGGATGTGTAATTGCTTGTGTGAAATGTGCTTGTTTTTGTTACTGAAATGGCTTCTCTCTTTACCCGAGCTCCAACTGAAACACAGCGTAGGAACAGCGGCAATAAACCAACTGAAGGAAAAGGTATGTACATCTGGAGGACAAGCTACTGTTTCATAAACATGAGTACATATGGGTCAATGCATGGAGCGCAATCTGTCGCCCCGGCCGGTGACCAACCCGTACTTGTCATCTTGTCTGTCATCTGACTGACCGTAATGATTTTTGAATATGTTGATTGTACTAGTAGATGAGAAGCCCTTAGATTTAGGTACTAAAAAAATACATTTCACTCTTCCTCTACAGTTAAGGGCGTCGGAGGAGGACAAAGCATCCAGGGAGATGAGAGTGGCTGAGTTGGAGCAGAAGATTGAGAGCAGCAATGAGAAAATGTTGAATCTGGAAGGGTACTGGCTAGAAGCCCAGGCTCTGTGTAAAACTGTCAACGAGCACCTGTCTGAGAGCCAGAGCCAGTACGAGACGCTGGACAAGAAATACAACAAGGCCAAGAAACTTCTCAAAGACTACCAGCAGAAGTGAGTTGAGTTCACTTGGGGTCAAGTTCTTTAGAAGAGCGTTATTTTGAAGTCTCGACTTGTGTTGACCTGTGCTTCCCTCATTCTGAACAAGCTGAAGGCATTCTTCCACTTCCTCTATGCTGAGTCATGTTGTGTAAAAAGTACAGTACAGTGCATTTGGAAAGTATTCAGATCCCTTGACATTTTCTACATTTTATCACGTTACAGCCTTATTCTCAAATGGATTAAATTGTTTTCTCCCCTCATCAATCTACACACAATACCCCGTAATGACAAAGCAAAAACAGGTTTGTAGACATTTTTGGAAAAAATAAAATAAGATATCACATGTACATAAGTATTCAGACCCTTTACTCAGTACTTTGTTGAAGCACATTTGGCAGTGATTACAGCCTCGAGTCTTCTTGGGTATGACGCTACAAGCTTGGCGCACCTGTATTTGGGGAGTTTCTCCCATTCTTCTCTGCAGATCCTCTCAAGCTCTGTCACGTTGGATGGAGAGCGTTGCTGCACAGCTATTTTCAGGTCTCTCCAGAGATGTTTCGATTGGGTTCAATCGAATGCACTGTATGTCCACACGTCAGTGGAATGATTTTGAAGTCTAATGGTCTGATTCCTTTCCAGGGAGATTGACTTTGTGAAGAAGGAGGAGGAGCTGAAGAAAGTTCTAGATGAGAAGGATCGATGGTACAAGGAGCAGCTTGAAAGCCTGCAGGACAGGGTGAGAGGAACATATGATTATTTATTTTATTGTTTATTTCACCGTTATTTAACCAGGTAGGCTAGTTGAGAACAAGTTCTCATTTACAAATTATGAGAAAGAGACTGGAATATTCTAACAGATGTTGTGGAGAGGGTTCAGACCTTGTGGAGAAGGAGAGAGGGTTCAGACCTCGTGGAGAAGGAGAGAGGGTTCAGACCTCGTGGAGAAGGAGAGAGGGTTCAGACCTCGTGGAGAAGGAGAGAGGGTTCAGACCTCGTGGAGAAGGAGAGAGGGTTCAGACCTCGTGGAGAAGGAGAGAGGGTTCAGACCTCGTGGAGAAGGAGAGAGGGTTCAGACCTCGTGGAGAAGGAGAGAGGGTTCAGACCTCGTGGAGAAGGAGAGAGGGTTCAGACCTCGTGGAGAAGGAGAGAGGGTTCAGACCTCGTGGAGAAGGAGAGAGGGTTCAGACCTCGTGGAGAAGGAGAGAGGGTTCCGACCTCGTGGATAAGGAGAGAGGGTTCAGACCTCGTGGAGAAGGAGAGAGGGTTCCGACCTCGTGGAGAAGGAGAGAGGGTTCCGACCTCGTGGAGAAGGAGAGAGGGTTCCGACCTCGTGGAGAAGGAGAGAGGGTTCCGACCTCGTGGAGAAGGAGAGAGGGTTCCGACCTCGTGGAGAAGGAGAGAGGGTTCCGACCTCGTGGAGAAGGAGAGAGGGTTCCGACCTCGTGGAGAAGGAGAGAGGGTTCCGACCTCGTGGAGAAGGAGAGAGGGTTCAGACCTCGTGGAGAAGGAGAGAGGGTTCAGACCTCGTGGAGAAGGAGAGAGGGTTCAGACCTCGTGGAGAAGGAGAGAGGGTTCAGACCTCGTGGAGACAGAGAGGGTTGATGGTCCGTTCTGTGGTTCTCTCCTCAGATAGCAGTCCTGGAGGGCAGCAGTCCATCTGCTGACCACGTGGAGACCCAGTCAGGTCAGGACTTTGCCGAGGAAAGACGATGGAGCAGCCAGGGGAGTGAAGGCCCCGTCACCAACACACAGTCTGTGGACTCTCTACTGTTAGGTAAGTAGGAGTCTAGGAGCCATACTCCATTTACCACTAAAAGAGGGCGAGTGTGTGGATACGTCTCAAATGACACCCTTGTTAACTATACACTGAGTGCACAAAACATTAGGAACATGACAGGATGACCAGGTGAAATTCAGGGGAAAGCTATGATCCCTTATAGATGTCACCAACTTGACACCAACTGTGGGAAGCATTGGAGTCAACATGGGCCAGCATCCCTGTGGAACGCTTTCGACACCTCGTGGAGTCCATGCAACGACGAATTGAGGTAGTTCTGAGGGCAAAAGGGGGTACAACTCAATATTACATGTGTTCCTAATGTTTTGTACACTCAGTGAACCAGTGGGCCCTGACCAGAAGTAGCTCACTAAATAGGGAATAGGGAAGCAGCGTGTGTACCTCGTGTGGTAGTGATCGAGATAAAAAGTGAAAGTGTCACTTATCGCAGTATTATTTTGGGATCGTGAGCCAACATGTTTTCACCACTTTTATTTCCCCGACTGATTGAAACTCGTCTTCTCCTGCTCTCGTCTCTCTGCAGCAGAATCATAGTCAGCAATATGGTTGGCACATCAAATCGCAATTAAAATCGCAGTATTGAATCGTATCAGCAGTAACGCGATATCGTATCATGAGGTCCCTGATAATTCCCAGGCCTTACTGTCTACTGTGCCGGGCTGTGTTTTTGTCCCTCCCCCACAGATACAGACTGGAGCGAGCTGGTCCCTGAGACTGACCGCTTGGACACCAGTGCACACAAGGCCAAGGGCTTACTGGCCCCAAGGAGGAATCGTCCGTCTCGCAACAAACTGAAGGAGAACCTTGGCGCGTCCCCTTGCCAGTCGCAGGTCAGCTCAGAATGTTCTCTCGTTCATTTTGGGAAGTAATATCAGGGTGAATAGTACGAGCTAATTCAAAGACACATCCTTCCTCATCTCCTTCTGTTGACTGCGTGTTCAATACCAATGCTCACATGGGTCAGTCCCGTCACGGAGACACTGTTTTGTCTCTTTAGTCAACGCTGCTGACGGTGTCTTTCCCTCCAGGAGAACAAGGAAGAGGAGGAGGATGCAGAGGAGGACTATGCCAGGAGGAGGAGGTCCTTCCAGGAGAGCCTGTCCCTGCCGGTGCCAATCTGTTACCCTGGGAACGGCCAGAAGGACGAGATCCCCGAGGCTGGGGAGAGACTCAGGAGCAAGTTGGAGCTCTCCAGCAGCTCCTCCCTGCCCCCGTCCCAGAGAAACAGCGCCGAGAGTGGGAGCAGTCCTTCTCTGTCGCCGCCTAAAGATACCGCTTTGCTCTCGCCACACTCCCCCTCGGGGCTCCTGCGCAATGTGAAGAAACGGGAGTCCAGGGGGAAGGGCAAGGAGCTCAAAGGTACTGTCCCATATCCAGAGATCAGTCTGCTGACCACAGCATTCTCCGCACGCTGTACATTTACAAAACAAGATGTTGCTACTATCGCCACTGACTGTCACCATATTGATGTGTCTCTTACTGGCTCTCTGCTTGCAGCAGTTGATGTAATTATGTTATTTTGAAAATGTGACTCTGTTACAGATGAGACAAATGAGAGTTCTTCAGCAGGAAAACCCAAAAAGACGATTTTTGGGTAAGTGCCTGAGAGAGTGATTTTTGTTTTCAATTTGTCAGTCCTGTGTTATCTAAAGCTTTTGAAAACCAACAGTGGCCTTCGGAAGTCTGGTGGCAAAGGGAAGAAACATGACAAGGAGGCGATGCGAGCATCTCTGGACAGCAGGTATGTCTTGTCACTATGCCTACCGTGTCACCACATCCTGGCTGTCATCACCGTACACTCACAGCTCTGCTATCAGAGGACCTTAGTGCTATTGAAGAGACGATATGTCATTTGGAGACTTAAGCTTATTTTCTTTATTTTTCCTAATGCCCAGGGGTTCTGCTGAGCTCCTGGAGGAACCTGGAGGGAACCTGTCCCCCTCTGAGTCCATGACCTCTATTCCCACCTGTATGCCCTTCTCCTGGTTTGGGGACAGAGACCGAGACAAGGAGCCTTCGTCCTCCAGCAGCAGCCTACCATACGCAGCCACTGAGACCAGCAGCGAGCAGAGCCAGGACCGCAAAAACAAGGTAAGCACGCCGCACGCGCCCCTCAGTTGACCCCGTACAAAAGACGGAAAAGAAAAAGCCCTCGTAATCTAGACACAGATGTTTAGTCATTTCAGGATCGCCAGTAACAAACAGAAGCAGAAGACATTTGCATTGAGGAGAGATTGTATGAAGCCATTTTAATTAGTATGCCAAATCCCACCGGGACTCAAAATGACATTTCATTAGCTACTACTAAAGCCATGTATTTAAAGAGTTGGCCCAGTAAGGGTTTCTGCGTTATGATGCATTTGCATGACACCTCAACATTCTATGGCAGCCATGTTAGCCAGCCATTAACATTACATGGGGGATGATTAAACAACGCTATGCAACTGAGTATTCAAAATTCTAAAAGTTGGCCTAACTCTCGAAATAAATGGCTCTGGCTACTATAAAGTGAAATGAAATGCCTTCACTGTGTCACTGAACTGAACCCTCATTTCTGGACCAATTCATGCCAGTAATAAGTCAGTGATTCTTTGATCAGTAGTCCACAGTTCAAGGTTTCTGCTCTGCATGGAAATAAATAGAGAGATGTGCGGCCGGGCCGGCGTCGTGTTTCCCAACGAGGGATGACGACGTTGCAGTTCAAAAGTAGTTCCCTTTATAGGGTGCTTTTTGAGACGCTGATTCGTTATTAATCAGAAAGAGAGAGAGAGGAGGATTCACTGGCATTTCAATGGCTGAGCAACCACAGAATGATCCCCATGTTTAAATGCATCTACTCAAACAGGCCTGACTAATTCACAACCAGGCTGCCTGGGGTGTAGATGGAGGCCAACAGCACCAGGGCTATGGGGAGATGGTGGGCAGTGTGTGGGGAGTGTTGGCCACAAACAGGGTCTCCCCTGGTTCTGCTGGCTGGGATTCTACTTCTCGGAGTCTGTGCCCCATGGTCCTGTGCCAGCCAGAGCAGTGTGATCCACAGTGTAAAGTAGGGAGAACGACCTGACAAGCTCGCTCACTAACAGTCCTTCTTTTAAAACAGACAAATCTCTCCTGGTCCTCTTTGTTCAGTCGCTCGTTAGATTTGGTACAGTATGATTTCCTTTTTATCCCCCCCCAATCTTAGAGGAGCTGGTAGACTAGAACTAACCCTTCATCTAGTGTTGTGATTGTTCATTTCGCCTCTAGATCATACTAATTATACCCCCAAATTGATTTGTGTCGTCGTAGTGGACTTGGGTTTGTGGTAGTGTGTCGAGCATTCTAAATCTAACCTTTCACACTCATATCACACACGGTTTGATGATTAGAATGAAGTGTCGTAGTAGAAGTAGTTTGTTTGTCTTAGGAATCAAGCGATCCTTCACAAGCTTGCAAGCGCACCACTTTCTCTTCAGAAAATGCACTGTTCAAGTTCTCAACCTAATGTTCCATGTTTTACCGGTACTACTGTGGATCCCCCTTCCTCCCTGGAGCTTTTACTCCCCAGAGTAAAGGACTGTTGTTTACCCACCCATGTGTTTGTCTAGTTAATGCGTTCCTCCTTGTTTCCACTTGTTCCAGAGTTTGTCAGTCTTAGACGATTCAAACCCTGGCAGCCCCAGTTCAGACATCGCAGGCTTAGTTGCAGAGCCCAATCTGCCTGGGCGCTCACATACTTTAGTCTTCTCGTCCAGTGAGGTGAGTGCTCTCTCTCTCTCTCTCTCTCTTTGTTCCACGTCCACAAAAGCCTGTGTGGGATGGTGCTGCTCAGATGTCTCTGCATGCTCTTTGCCCCCGTGTGGCTGTGACGATGGAATTGTGAATGGCCGCCGGAGAGTGAAGTTGCATGTGTGTGATGAAGTTGTCTGTGTGGTGTTAAAACACGTTTCTGTCTTTAGCTTCGGGTCCTTGATATGCAAGTCAGCTTGCCGAACTAGCAGAAGAGGCTCCTTGGTTAGACCGTAGAATGATCTGTGCTGCTCCTGTGTCTGTTTAGTGGAAAGGAACATCCCTTTGTATGTGGTGTTCGGATTGTGTGTATGGCTGTGTTTTGTGTGTATGGATTGTGTGTATGGTGTATGGCTGTGTTTTGTGTGTATGGTGTATGGATTGTGTGTATGGCTGTGTATTGTGTGTATGGTGTATGGATTGTGTGTATGGTGTATGGCTGTGTTTTGTGTGTATGGTGTATGGCTGTGTTTTGTGTGTATGGTGTATGGATTGTGTGCATGGCTGTGTTTTGTGTGTATGGTGTATGGATTGTGTGTATGGCTGTGTTTTGTGTGTATGGTGTATGGCTGTGTTTTGTGTGTATGGCTGTGTTTTGTGTGTATGGTGTATGGATTGTGTGTATGGCTGTGTATTGTGTGTATGGTGTATGGATTGTGTGTATGGCTGTGTTTTGTGTGTATGGTGTATGGATTGTGTGTATGGCTGTGTATTGTGTGTATGGTGTATGGATTGTGTGTATGGCGTATGGATTGTGTGTATGGTGTATGGCTGTGTTTTGTGTGTATGGTGTATGGATTGTGTGTATGGCTGTGTTTTGTGTGTATGGCGTATGGATTGTGTATATGGTGTACGGCTGTGTTTTGTGTGTATGGCTGTGTTTTGTGTGTATGGTGTATGGATTGTGTGTATGGTGTATGGCTGTGTTTTGTGTGTATGGATTGTGTGTATGGTGTATGGCTGTGTTTTGTGTGTATGGTGTATGGATTGTGTGTATGGCTGTGTATTGTGTGTATGGTGTATGGATTGTGTGTATGGTGTATGGCTGTGTTTTGTGTGTATGGTGTATGGCTGTGTTTTGTGTGTATGGTGTATGGATTGTGTGCATGGCTGTGTTTTGTGTGTATGGTGTATGGATTGTGTGTATGGCTGTGTTTTGTGTGTATGGTGTATGGCTGTGTTTTGTGTGTATGGCTGTGTTTTGTGTGTATGGTGTATGGATTGTGTGTATGGCTGTGTATTGTGTGTATGGTGTATGGATTGTGTGTATGGCTGTGTTTTGTGTGTATGGTGTATGGCTGTGTTTTGTGTGTATGGTGTATGGATTGTGTGTATGGCTGTGTATTGTGTGTATGGTGTATGGATTGTGTGTATGGCGTATGGATTGTGTGTATGGTGTATGGCTGTGTTTTGTGTGTATGGTGTATGGTGTATGGATTGTGTGTATGGCTGTGTTTTGTGTGTATGGCGTATGGATTGTGTATATGGTGTACGGCTGTGTTTTGTGTGTACGGCTGTGTTTTGTGTGTATGGCTGTGTTTTGTGTGTATGGTGTATGGATTGTGTGTATGGTGTATGGCTGTGTTTTGTGTGTATGGTGTATGGCTGTGTTTTGTGTGTATGGTGTATGGATGGTGTGTATGACTGACTTTTGTGGCTGTATGGCTTATCTTGTAGGTGTTTCAGTCAATAAGTGATTTTTATTTATACTCAGATAAACGTTAAGACCAAAGCCCTGCCTACTATACTCAAACAAGCCAGGTAGAACAAAACAAACATGCTCCGTCTGCATGTCGTGGCCGCTTCCACTTAACAGCGCTGTGACAAACTGAATTGAGCAGTGCGCACACAGCTTCTTTAAAAATAATAATAATAATAATGGGATTTGTCACTTTGCACCGTCCCATGATATTTTGATATTGTGCTTTTATGTATTGTCATGGACCTGACATTGATTCGCTATTTAATACATTATTGCTACTGTTTTTTTGTTTGTTTTCTTGGGATGGCATGTGTTTCTTGGTGTTCCGTAGACCCTGGATGACGAGCCAGTGCCCACAGGGAAGGAGTACCAATGGCAGAACCGCCCCGTCTCCGAGTGGACCAATCAGCAAATCTGTCACTGGTTGATGGGCATGAACATGGACCAATACACGCCTGAGTTCACTGCCAAGGGTGTGGATGGACATCAGCTCATGCACCTGGACAGTGACAAGTTGAAGGTGAGAGGGCATCACAAGCAACAAGGCCAAAGAAAATGTAAAGGTAGACTCAGCGATAGGACTAAGATGTACAAAGCATAGTGGGTCAATTTCTGCGACAACTAAGAGCGCTGAAGCGTGAGGCTTCACTTCTCCAGTGTTTTAGTGCCCCGGCTACCACGCTGTGGACGGCGCGGGAACCGTTGCACATGCGCAGATACTGTGCGAGAGCGAAGTCTTGCATCTTGCATCATCTCAATATCAGTCAGGTTTCTAATCTTTGACTGCCACCTAATGGCCAAACATAAACAGGGTGAATTGCACAATGATTTACACTAACACGGAGCATAAGGACAATTACACATAAGAAACAAGAGGAAATTTGTCGAATGTTTATATGCATTTCAGAAAGTAGTGTCCTAGAATGTGACCCGTGATGTTTTTCCCCTCAGGCCCTGGGTGTGTCCAGCCAGAGTGACCGGGCCACCATCAAGAAGAAGCTGAAGGACATGAGAAAGGCCCAGGACAAGCTGGAGAAACAGAGGGAGAAAAGGGAGAAGGAGGCACGACGCAGTGGGAGGCTGCCTCCCAACACTGACTCTGTCTGCTGAGCTGCCCTAGAGGTGACCCACTCTCTGTCGTAACATAACCCTATGTCCCTCGGGCGAGGCAGGACATTCAACGACCCCCTGTATCTGTTCTGTTTCACCTATAGGCCTACGTAAGTGCCATCCACTTCACAGTAGTTATTAAGAGAGCACAAGCACAGTCACACACAGTACTGAGACTATAATGGCCAGTAATGATAATGCTAGCTTAACAGTGTTGATTTAATGTGCCAATTGGAAGAATCATCTGAAAATAGCCCTATTTGTCACTGGGTTATTCACAAGAACACACAAGCCTGTTCTGCTTTTTAATCAAATCAAACACACTGACGGTCCTGTTTCCAGCGGTATCTGTATCACGTCATCATTGTGATAGATTCGGGGAAACGGGGATTTCTGAAAGTGATACTGTAATATTGACAAGTGTTGGTGGGGATATGACCAAGAACAAAACCCAACATGTTTTCTTTTACCACTATAAAGCTACAAAGTACTTTTATCCATTTTTAAGTTTCCAGATATGTAGTTGCAGCATTTGTGCACATTTACCCATACAACAATTGGAATGAATTCAGTACGGCTTTGTGTTTTTTTTAGATTGTATTTTTGCTAGCATAACTTTCCTGTAACCATGTACAGATCTTTTCTTGCAGGAACTTTGTACAGTTATTGAGATAAAAGCACTATATTGTCTTTTAAGCTTCAAAGCGTGAGCAAGTGTATACTTTTTTTTTATTAACTGCATAACTTTTTCAAATAATTAAGGTTCATAATTTTATATATACTTTTTCTACTAAGTAGAATAGCCACTAGGATGAGAGAATTGTTTTGCTAAATGAAAGGAATCAAGTAATGACAACGAACAATGCTGCTGATCCCCTCCCCAACTGTGCCTGTTTCGAGAATGGAGGATGTTCTACTCTGTGGTCTTATTGTACCGAATAGGTTTACGTGTACGTGTATGGTACCAAGACATGCAATATTATTGTACACTGCATGCACTGCTTGCTGACAGGGTGTGGGGTCCATGGAAGGGTGTGCGCCTGTGACATTAAATCCATTGAATGGTTGGCTGTGTCTGTTGGGTGCATGTTGAGCTTGTCCATACCCAAGCATTTTTTTCCAATGTACATTTTAAATTCAAGAATGATTCGTTTATATTTTGGATGTAAAAACACTAGTTTAATTCCCTCCACTTGTTCTAATACAAAGAGCTAGATCTTATTATTCTATTCTTGGTACATATTGTAAAAGCAACATAAAATAAACAAATTCTCACACCAGATTCTGTTGTGGGTGTATTTTGTGCTTTACTAGGAGGTCTAATGGTTTTTGCATTCAAGAGATGACAGACTGCTAAGTTCAACAAATGGACACTTTAATAGTCAACAGAATACAAACACTATATATACAAAAGTATGTGGACATCTTCAAATTAGTGGATTCAGCTATTTCAGCCACACCTGTTGCTGACAAGTGTATAAAATCGAGCACACAGCCATGCAATCTCCATAAACAAACATTGGCAGTAGAATGGCTTTACTGAAGAGCTCAGGGTCTTACAACGTGGCACCGTCATGGGATGTCACTTTCCAACAAGTCAGTTTGTCAAATTCCTGCCCTGGTCAACTGGATATGTCTAGGAGCAACAACGGCTCAGCCGAAGTGGTAGATCATACAAGCTCACAGAACGGGACTGCCCGAGAAAAATTGTCCATCCTCAGTCTAATCTTGGTTTGGCGGATGCCAGGAGAATGCTTTGCCTGCCCCAATGCAGTGCCAAGTGTAAAGTTTGGTGGAGGAATAATGGTTTGGAGCTGTTTTTCATAGTTTGTGCTCGGCCCCTTAGTTCCAGTGAAGGGAAATCTTAACTCTACAGCATACACTGACATTCTGTGCTTCCAACAGTTTGGAGAAGGCCCTTCCCTGTTTCAGCATGACAATGCCCCCATGCACAAAGCGAGGTCCATACAGAAATGGTTTGTCAAGGAAGAACTTGACTGGCCTGCACAGAGCACCAACCTCAACCCCATTGAATACCTTTGGGATGAATTGGAACGCTGACTGCGGGCCAGGCCTAATCCCCCAACATCAGTGCCCAACCTCACTAATGCTTTTGTGACTGAATTTAAGCAAGTGCCTGCAGCAATGTACCAACATCTAGTGGAAAGCCTTCCCAGAAGAGTGGAGGCTATTAAAGCACCAAAGGGGTGACCCACTCCATATTAAATGCACATGATTTTGGAATGAGATGTTTGACGAGCAGGTGTGGGGGGGAGTAGGTGGAGTAGGTGTAGGTGAACAGCCTCTCAATCTTCCTCAGGGGAACCCCTCCTCCACGATCGCTCACCTGGAAGAGTAAATGACACCGATCAGAAAGAGAGACACTGATTAGCCTCCTTTGTGGTGTCTTTAGCCATATAAGAGTGGTTAAATGAGAAGCAGCACTGCAGAGTAGTTGTACCTTGACTGTCAGGTCTTCACTCCCCAGGGCCACCTGGGCATGTACAGAAGGTTAGTCCATGGAATCTTCATACAAATCCATGGTGGCTCTCATGGCATTCTGAAGAGATCAAATCCACATTTTAAAGTTAAAAAAAAAATCACAGAACTTGAAAACTTAAGCTCAAAAGTAATGAACTGTAAAGTGAAAAAAATAAAGGCATACCTTGAAAAGTTAAAATACCATGTGGTAAAGGGGATGGGATGGCACAACAGTTATGGGTTTTCCATCATCTTTTACTGTAGAGACAATTGGAAACTAAGTGATACAACAATTTCTGAAAATATAAGTAAAGGTAGTCTATAATATTATCACCATTCCACCAAGTTTTTAAATACGCTTAAGTCGGCAATTAAATTTACCATTGAATTCTTCCAGTACCAACTCCGGAGTGTTCATGTAATACCGATCAAAAAGGTTTCTTGCATTTCATATGCATCTGGGGGAAAGGCAAAGTAGTCTGGTTAGGAAAGTAATGCTGAATGTACAATTCCAATAAACGTGCAGCATTTACTCCGGACTACCTCAGTAACTGTGCAGTGGGGCTCAATACTGCCAATCTGTTTAGGGTGCGCTGGGTTTACCCTCACTTTCCCACCAAAGAGCCGGGCTAGAATAGAAGACATGCAAAACCGTTACCACTGACATTTAACAGTTGTTTATAACAAGTTTGATAGCTCTTGCTTTCATAATTTCTTAATTTATTTCATTCTGGTCTCAGGTTGAAGATTGAAGTTTCTTGAAGTTGAAGTTTTTTTGTTGCCTGAAACAAAAAAGATCCCTGGCTGCACAAACTAGTCTCGGAGCATTGAATATTAATCTGTACGTACATCTGAAACACTCCCTTTAGTAAGATCTGTCAAGTTTTGTATGGTATGTATTCATTTGTGGTTGTCCATCACCCATTTAGTTTGATATGTTACGAATTATCAAAATGTATGAATGTTTTAAGAATTCTAGCTAGCTGGCTAACGTTAGCTGGGTTAGGGAAAGGGTTAGCTAACATGCTAAGTAGCGAAAAAGTAGCAAGTAGTTAAAGAATTGCTAAAGTCATCTGTGATGAGATTGGAACACGCAACCTTTGGGTTGCTAGACATTCGCGTTATATGCCCACCCTACTTTCGTTTTGGCCTTAAGCAACCATCTATCTTATGTACCTGTACCAAACGTAACATATCTTACTAATTTGAGTGTCCAGAATTTACATTTACTATGTTAAGTGTAGTGTGTGAGACCACCAGAGCTGCCAGAAACAGGTTCCACTTACACCGAACAAAAATATAAACGCCACATGTAAAGTGTTGGTCACGTTTCATGAGCTGAAATAAAATATCCCATAAATGTTTCATACGCTCAAAAAGCTTATCTCAAAAATGTTGTGCTCACATTTGTTTACATCCCTGTTAGTGAGCGTTTCTCCTTCGCTGAAATTATCCTTCCACCTGACAGGTGTGGTATATCAAGAAGCTGATTAAACAGCGTGATCGGCCACTTTAAAATGTGCAGTTTTGTCACGCAACACAATACCACAGATGTCTCATATTGAGAGAGCGTGCAATTGGAAAACCGACTGCAGAAATGTCCACCAGAGCTGTTGCCAGAGTATTTGATGTTCATTCCTCTACCAAAAGCTGCCTTCAATGCCGTTTTAGAGACTTTGGCAGTACGTCCAACCCGGGCCTCACAACCACAGACCACTTCTAACCACGCCAGCCCATATATACAAAAGTATGTGGACACACCTTCAAATTAGTGCATTTGGCTATTTCAGCCAAAATCGAGCACACAGCCATGCAATCTCCATAAACAAACATCAGTAGAATGGCCTTACTGAAGAGCTCAGTGACGTTCAATGTGGCACAGTCATAGGATGCCTTTCCAACATGTCAGTTTGTCAAATGTATGCCCTGCTAGAGCTACCCCGGTGAACTGTAAGTGCTGTTTAGGACCAACAACAGCTCAGCAAACGAAGTGGTAGGCCACACAAGATCACTGAACGAGACCGCCAAGTGCTGAAACAAATAGCGCACAAAAATTGTCTGTCCTTGGTTGTAACACACACTACCGAGTTCCAAACTGTCACTGGAAGCAACATCAGCACAAAAACAAATTTATTCGGGAGCATCATGAAATGAGTTTCCATGGCAGAGAAGCCGCACACAAGCCTGAGATCACTATGCGCAATGCCAAGCGTGGGCTGGAATGGTATAAAGCTCGCCGCCATTGGACCCAGGAGCAGTGGAAAACACGTTCTCTGGAGTGATGAATTATGCTTCACCATCTAGCAGTCTGACAGACTAATCTTGGTTTGGCGGATGCCAGCAGAATGCTACATACCTGAATGCATAGTGCCAATGGTAATGTTTGTTTGAAGAGGAATAATGTTCTGAGGCTGTTTTTCATGGTTCGGGCTAGGCCCCTTAGTTCCAGTGAAGGGAAATCTTAACGCTACAGCATACAGCATACATTCTCGATGATTCTGTGCCTCCAACTTTGTGGCAACAGTTTGGTGAAGGCCCTTTCCTGTTTCAGCATGACAGTGCCCCCGTGCACAAAGCGAGGTCCATACAGAACTGGTTTGTCAAGATCGGTGTGGGAGAACTTGACTGATCTGCACAGTGCCCTGACCTCAACCCCATTGAACACCTTTGGCATGAATTGGAACCCTGACTGCAAGCCAGGCCTAATAGCCCAACATCAGTGCCCAACCTCACTAATGCTCTTGTGGCTGAATGGAAGCAAGTTCCCGCAGCAATGTTGCAACATTAGTGGAAAGCCTTCCCAGGAGAATGGAGGCTATTATAGCAACAACAGGGGGACCAACTCCATATTAAAGCCTATGATTTTGGAATGAGATGTTCGAGGAGCAGGTGTCCACATACTTTTGGTCATGTAGTGTAAATACAACCATGCAAAAGTCATAACTGGCAATTCTGTACTGACGATATGTATTAGTTAAACAGGTAAACAATGATACCAACTGGCGACAGACAAGTTCCTTACTTCTTCCACTTCCCTGCTCCATTTTTGTGGTATCGCTGCAACCCGTTGGTTATAATTTTGGATAGAGCAGACATTTCCATATATTTTTGTTAATTGAATGTGTGACTTAACTCCACCAGTCCTATTTATGATATAATTTACAAAGATCTTTATCTCTAATTTTATCATCAATTAGTATATTTGAGTTTAACCATAATATTTGTTCTGTCTTTTCTGGTGGATTAAATTGAAATTGCAACCAGCTTTATATGACTTGTTTTAAAAATAGTGATATTTTGGAGACAATTTCATTTTCCAATAATCTAAAGTGAGCGGTTGTAATCTGAATAAAGGGGAAAAGGACATTCTTGAACACGGGATGAGCCATTGTTACTAATCTGCTTTAAGTACAGCTTTTCTATTTTCTCATCATCAGCATCCTTCTCCTTGAACTCCATAATGTCTTGAAGACTTTGCATGTACCTAAAAAAAAAAAAAGATCTCATACATTGGTGATGTTATTGATAGACCTGTTGGAACATGCGTAACAGAAGATGGGGGTTTAGCTTAGTGGAATCAGCCTGAATGCTGCATTCACCATTCTGTTTTACTGAAGTGAAATAGAACGGTAAACGCAGCGATCGGGCTGGTTCCCCCCAGGCTAGATGGGAGTGAGCTAGGCCTAAAATAAGAGTACTCACCAACTCTGTACCAACCGGGCTGATGGAGTCTCTAGCAGATGATCTGGTAACAACTTGATCTCCTTCGTTATGTTTGCCAACCTCACAGGTAGCTCCTGTCTCAGGAATGTCAACAATGTTCTCTCGCATGCATTTTCACCAGACCCTGAATGGGAAACAGAACAAACATGACTGATAGGTTAGTTAGATGAAAGATATGAAACAGGTACCAGAGCTATATAAAATAGTACCAGTCAAAAGTTTGGACACACCTACTCATTCAAGGGTTTTTTGTTATTTTTACTATTTTCTACATTGTAGAATAATAGTGAAGACATCAAAACTATGAAATAACACAAATGGAATCAAAGTGTTATTTTCTATTCTTCAAAGTAGCCAAAGCTGATGACAGCTTTGCACATTCTTGGCATTATCTATATCGGCTTTTTTAATAATTTATTTTATTTAATCTTTATTTACAGTGAGGGATAAAAGTATTTCATCCCCTGCTAATTTTGTACGATTGCCCACTGACAAAGAAATTATCAGTCTATAATTTTAATGGTAGGTTTATTTGAACAGTGAGAGACAGAATAACAACAACAAAAAAACAGAAAAACGCATGGCAAAAATGTTATAAATTTATTTGCATTTTAATGAGGGAAATCAGTATTTGACCCCCTCTCAATCAGAAAGATTTCTGGCTCCCAGGTGTCTTTTATACAAGTAACAAGCTGAGATTGACAACAGTTGGTGCAATTATTCGCAAGTGGAAGAAACACAAAAGAACTGTCAATCTCCCTCAGCCTGGGGCTCCATGCAATATCTCCCCTTGTGGAGTTGCAATGATCATGAGAACGGTGAGGAATCAGCCCAGAACTACACGGGAGCATCTTGTCAATGATCTCAAGGCAGCTGGGACCATAGTCACCAAGAAAACAATTGGTAAAACACTACGCCGTGAAGGACTGAAATCCTGCAGCGCCCGCAAGGTCCCCCTGCTCAAGAAAGCACAAATACATGCCCTTCTGAAGTTTTCCAATGAACATCTGAATGATTCAGTGATTCAGAGGGCAACTGGGTGAAAGTGTTGTGGTCAGATGAGACCAAAATGGAGCTCTTTGGCATCAACTCAACTCGCTGTGTTTGGAGGAGGGGGAATGCTGCCTATCACCCCAAGAAACATCCATCAAACATGGAGGTGGAAACATTATGCTTTGGGAGTGTTTTTCTGCTAAGGGGACAGGGCAATTTCACCACATCAAAGGGACGATGGACGGGGCCATGTACCGTCAAATCTTGGGTGAGAACCTCCTTCCCTCAGCCAGGGCATTGAAAATGGGTCGTGGATGGGATTCCAGCATGACAATGACCCAAAACACACAGTTAAGGCAACAAATGAGTGGCTCAAGAAGAAGCACATTAACATCTCCAGACCTTAATGCCATAGAACATCTGTGGAGGAAGTTGAAGGTTTGATTTGCCAAACATCAGCCTCGAAACCTTAATGACTTGGAGAAGATCTGCAAAGAGGAGTGGGACAAAATCCCTCCTGAGATGTGTGCAAACCTGGTGACCAACTACAAGAAACATCTGACCTCTGTGATTGTCAATAAGGGTTTTGCCACCAAGTACTAAGTCATGTTTTACAGAGCGGTCAAATACTTATTTCCCTCATTAAAATACAAATCAATTTATAACATTTTTGCCATGTGTTTTTTTCTGTCTCACTGTTCAAATAAACCTACCATTAAAATTATAGACTGATAATTTCTTTGTCAGTGGGAAAACGTACAAAATCAGCAGGGGATCAAATACTTTTTCCCCTCACTGTAACTAGGCAAGTCGGTTAATGAACAAAATCTTATTCACAATGACGGCTTACCCCGGCCAAACCCTAGCCAGGATGACGCTGGGCCAATTGTGCGCCGCCCTATGGGACTCCCAATCACGGCCGGTTTTGATATAGCCTGGAATCAAACCAGGGTGTGTAGTGATGCCTCTAGCACTGAGATGCAGTGCCTTAGACTGCTGCGCCACTTGGGAACTGGAATATTCTTTCCAACAGTCTTGAAGGAGTTCCCACATACGCTTTGCATTTGTTGGCTGCTATTCCTTCACATCTGATACAGCACTCCATTACTCTCCTTCTTGGTCAAATGGCCCTTACACAGCATGGAAGTGTGTTGGCTCATTGTCCTGTTGAAAAACAAATGATAGTCCCACTAAGATAGGATGGTGTATCGCTGCAGAATGCTGTGGTAGCCATGCTGGTTAAGCGTGCCTTGAATTCTAAATAAATCACTGACAGTGTCACCAGCGAAGCACCCCCCACACCATCACACCTCCTCCATGCTTCACTGTGGGTACCACACATGCGGAGATCATCCGTTCACCTACTCTGCATCTCACGAAGACACGGCAGTTGGAAACAAAAATCTAAAATTTGGACTCATTAGACCAAAGGACAGATTTCCACCGGTCTAAAGTCCATTGCTTGTGTTTCTTGGCACAAGCAAACCTCTTCTTATTAGTAGTGGTTTCTTTAAAGCAATTCAACCATGAAGGCCTGATTCACACAGTCTCCTCTGAACAGTTGATGTTGAGATGTCTGTTACTTGAACTCTGTAGCATTTATTTGGGCTGCAATTTCTAGGGCTGGTAACTCTAATGAACTTATCCTCTGCAGCAGAGATAAATCTGGCTCTTCCTTTCCTGTGGCGGTCCTAATGAGTGCCCTTTATGGTTTTTGCGACTGCACTTGAAGAAACTTTCAAAGTTCTTGAAATGTTCCGCATTGACTGACCTTCATGTCTTAAGTATTGATGGATTGTTGTTTTCTCTTTGCTTATTTGAGCTGTTCTTGCCATAATGTGGTCTTGGTCTTTTACCAAATAGGGCTATCTTCTGTATACCAATCCGACCTTTTCACAACGACTGATTGGCTCAAACGCATTAAGGAAAGACATTCCACAAATTACCTTTAAAACAAGGCACATCTGTTAATTGAAATGCATTCCAGGTGACTACCTCATGAAGCTGGTTGAGAGAATACCAAGAGTGTGCAAAGCTATCATCAAGGCAATGGGTGGCTTCTTTGAAGAATCTCAAATATAAAATATGTGTGGAAACACCTTCAAATGAGTAGATACTGCCATTTCGGCCACAACCGTTGCTGACAGGTGGATAAAATTGAGCACACAGCCATGCAGTCTCCATAGAAAAACATTGGCAGTAGAATGGCCTTACTGAAGAGCTCAGTGACTTTCAACATGACACTGTCATAGGATGCCACCTTTCCAACAAGTCAGTTGGTCAAATCTTTACTATGGTAAACTGGAAGTGCTGTTATTGTGAAATGGAAACGTCTAGGAGCAACAAGGGCTCAGCCACAAATTGGTAGGCCACACAAGCTCACAGAAAGGGCTGAAGCGCATACAAACCGAGTGGTGTAAAGCTCGCCACTATTGGACTCTGGAGCAGTGGAAACGCGTTCCTTGGAGTGATGAATCATGCTTCACCATCTGGCAGTCCAACAGATGTTGCCAGCAGAACGCTACTGGCCGAATGCATAGTGCCAAGTGTAAAGTTTGGTGGAGGAGGAATAATGGTCTGGGGCTGTTTTTCATGGTTCAGGCTCGGCCCCTTAGTTCCAGTGAAGGGAAATCTTAATGCTACAACATACAATGACATTCAAGACAATTCTGTGCTTCCAACAATGGGGCAACATTTTGGGGAAGACCCTTTCCTGTTTCAGAATGACAATGCCCCTGTGCCCAAAGCGAGGTCCATACAGAAATGGTTTGTTGAGATTGGTGTGGAAGAACTTGACTGGCCTGCACAAAGCCCTGACTTCAACCCCATCGAACACCTTTGGGATGAATTGGAACGCCGACTGCGAGCCAGGCGTAATCGCCCAACATTAGTGCCAGACGCCAGACATCACTAATGCTCTTGTGGCTGAATAGAAGCAATTCCCAGCAGCAATGTTTCAACATCTAGTGGAAAGCCTTCCCAGAAAAGTGGAGGCTGTTATTGCAGCCAAGGGGGGACCTACTCCATATTAATGACCAAGATTTTGGAATGAGATGTTCAACGTGCAGGTGTACATACTTTTGGCCATGTAATATATATATATAAAGTGCATTCGAAAAGTATTCAGACCTTATTTACATAAGTATCCAGACCCTTCGCTATGAAACTCGATATTGAGCTCAGGTGCATCCAGTTTCCATTGATCATCTTTGTGATGTTTCCACAACTGCATTGCAGTCCACCTGTGGTAAATTCAATTGATTGGACATGATTTGGAAATACGGAGCAAATACCAAACCATTAGGTTGAAGGAATTGTCTGTAGAGCTCCGAAACAGGATTATGTTGAGGCACAGATCTGAGGAATGGTACCAAAACATTTCTGCAGTATTGAAGTTCCCCAATAACACAGTGGCTTCTATCATTCTTAAATGGAAGAAGTTTGGAACCACCAAGATTCTTCCTAGAGCTGGCCTGCCCGGCCAAACTGAGCAATCGGGAGAGAATTGCCTTGGTCAGGGAGGTGACCAAGAACCTGATGGTCACTCTGACAGAGCTCCAGAGTTCCTCTGTGGAGTTAGGAGAACCTTCCAGAAGGACAAGCATCTCTGCAGCAGTCCACCAATCAGGCCTTTATGGTAGCATCCCAACGGTGATGCAGGGGTGGCAGCATCATGCTGTGGGGATGTTTTTCAGCAGCAGGGACTGGGAGACTGGTCAACAGAGGCAAAGATGAACGGAGCAAAGTACAGAGAGATCCTTGATGAAAAGCGCTCAGGATCTCGGACAGGGGTGAAGGTTTACCTTCCAACAGGACAACGACCCTTAAGCACACAGCCAAGACATCACAGGAGTGGCTTTGGGAACAAGTCTCTGAATGTCCTTGAGTGGCCCAACCAGAGCCCGGACTTGAACCCAATCAAACATCTCTGGAGAGACCTGAAAATAGCTTTGCAGCGACGCTTCACATCCAAACTGACAAGAGCTTGAGAGGATTTGCGACGGGATTGGGCCAGCCAGAGATGGCACCTGGAGGTAACCACCTGCACCATGGCCCGTCCGTTGGCGTGAACAACATCCCTCTGGAGCAGGGAAAGCAGACGAGACACCTCCATTACTTCCCGGAGGAGCTCCTATGTGGCCTCGTGCAGCCAGAAAAACATGGTCTGCAGGTAGGCCTGCAGCAGCATGGCCGCGTTGGTAAGGCGGCCTAGAGAGCAGAGGGACCCATATGTGGCTTTCAACAGTTGATGCCCAGTGCAGTGGCTGCCAAAGGTGCTATTAAAGGGTCTGAATACTCATGTAAATGTCATCAGTTTTTTACTGCATTATGGGGTAATATGTGTAGATTGAGGGATATTTTTTTTTTTTTACATGTTAGAGTAAGGCTGTAGCGTAACAAGCGGTCTGAATACTATCCGAATGCACTGTGTGTGTGTGTGTGTGTGTGTGTGTGTGTGTGTGTGTGTGTGTGTGTGTGTGTGTGTGTGTGTGTGTGTGTGTGTGATAAATACATATATTCATATAGTGTACAAAACATTATAAACACCTGCTCTTTGCATGACAGGCTATCCAGGTGAAAAATATAATCCTTTTTAATATCACCCGTTAAATCCACTTCAATCAATGTAAATGAAGGCGAGGAGACATTAATCCTTGAGACATGGATTGTGTATGTGTGCCCATTCACCCTATGAATGGCAAGACAAAATATTTAAATACCTTTGATGGTATGGCAGGAAGGTATGGCTAATGTTTTGTACACTATGCATAGCCTGCCCTGCTGCGTGCCACATGTCACAATGACGTTAGCAATCAGTTGACTAAAATCATTGAGATTGAAGTCCGCTTACCGAAGCCCAAGAATTGTTTCAGTGAGAGTGGTGAAGGGGAGAATCTGGAGTAGTAATCAATACGCTTTCTCATGGAGGAGGCGTTGCTCATCAAGGCCCTTACGATCCTCCTAAACGGACGTGGATCGACATTATTCAGTTCAAGGCGTTCCAACAGCTGCTTGCCCAATATTTGTTGACAGTGCGGAATGTAGCTATAGCCTTCATCACCTACTGTTAGCTAGTTTACCTAGCTTTCATGAATTTTGTTTTTAAACCATAAAGGTCCACAAAGTAAATTACGTTAGTTTACAATATATTTACACAAACTAGCCAGCTGGCTTGTATGAGGATTCTGTGTTATGCACTATAGCCCATTACCAGATATGTGATTGAATATTATCTGCTGTTGGCTTGTGTGGATGCATGTATGTGTTATGCAACATAGCTGACTTGAAACATTGTTAACAGTTTCAGGGCCATGGGCCTTTCTCATGATGGAAAAATACAGAATAAAATGAAGGCAGGTACTGTGCAATGATTTGGGGGACACATTCAGAACGTAGTGTTGCGAGAACAAACAGTCTTTTGTTAGATAACAGGACGCAGATGCGAGATAACGGTATCAGCATGATCGCATAGATATTCTTCACAGCATCAGTTACATCTATCAACTGGAGCGCCTGGGGGCCGGGACCAGCTCTACGCTAACAATCAACGATAGGCTGGGTGAGTCTAAACCACGCCCAGTCTCTCCTCTGACAGGCCGGCTCGGAAGCAGGAACTACCTCTGTCAGAGTATATTTATAATATCTTTGTCAAGAACAAGTCAGTTCTCTGTTTGCCCTGCGAGGTGGGACAGAGAGCCCATATATACGAAAATTGCATTTACCACTTATTGCTTAGCTAATAAAAAATACATAGTATACAATCGGTGACTCATTGTCATATTTATCCTGATACCAGATTCGAATTGACGCAACTCTAACACTTGGTGCAATTTGTAGGATTATTTATCTAGCATGCTGGAGCACGTGTTCATTCAAGTCGACTGGAACTAGTTTGAAGCAGTTCCAAGCTAAACTAGCATAAGCATTCATAGAAACAAAGTTACTTTGCTTCAAACATATATTTGTACTTTTGACTTATCATACTGTCTAAATGAAACCATATAACTTTAAGAATCATAGTTAGTTTTCTTGTGCTAATCTGCACGCTGCATGCTAGCAGTCAAAACAAACACAAACTTTCTTATTGGTCCAGGGTCCTTGACTTCACATGTACGTCACTTTAGTAGGCACGTAGAAGTGCCTGTTTTCTTTGAGCCTTAGATATTTAGAGACATGTTATGTACACACTATTCACAAAAGGATATGGAAAATGAGCTGCACTTACTAACCTCCTGCCAAATGTAAGACCGTATTAGAGACACATATTTCTCTCAGATTACACAGACCCAAAACAAATCCAATTTTGATAAATTCCCTTATCTATTGGGTGAAATACCACAGTGAGCAATCATAGCAGCAATATTTGTGACCTGTTGACACAATAAAATGGCAACCAGTGAAAGGGGAAAGGAAAGGGGGTTATGTTTCACTATATGGATCACTCCAATATATTGGTATCACTCCCAATATATAGACCCCATGGCCGCGACACATGTTCCCTTTCATTTTCTCGGCGGACGTCCGTATGGTTTGAGGTACAAACTTTCTGAAATTCGCTTAGTAAGTGTAATATCTTGCGTGGAAGTATACTTACCGGACGTGCTATGTTGTCCAAGGCCTGCTGTTTTCAACTCTAGAGACAGCAAGAGCAGTGGAGATTCTCTGAAGGATCGGCGATGAAAAGCCAACTGACATTTTCTCCTGAGGTGCTGACCTGTTGCACCCTCTACAACCACTGTGATTATTATTATTTGACCCTGCTGGTCATCTATGAACATTTGAACATTTTGGTCATGTTCTGTTATAATCTCCACCCGGCATAGCCAGAAGAGGACTGGCCACCCCTCATAGCCTGGTTCCTCCTAGGTTCCGGCTTTTCTAGGGAGTTTTTCCTAGCCACCGTGCTTCTACACCTGCATTGCCTGCTGTTTGGGGTTTTGGGCTGGGTTTCCTTGTTGGCTTGGCTGAGCTTATGGCTTCCCTTTGTGACAGGTGTGATGGTGGCATCCCCCCTCGTGTATGCATTGCCTGGGTTTGAGCCATGTGGAGAGGGTGGTGGACCGCACTACTGGATGCCTGTTTTGTGTGGTGTTCTCAGAACGCCTGGCGCGATTGGAGGCCATGCGCAGGTGAGTCTACCAGGCTTGGGACGAGCTCCCTCCCTCGGGAGTGGTGAGGCAGTGAGCTGTTAGTCCCTCTACTGGACTCGGTAACCCCTCCCAGGAAGCGTGGCCAGAGTCACTGCAGGCAGAGCCCATCTGCTGCCAGCACTGGACAGGGGCATGAGTCAGACCACTTGGACAACCTTGAACGGAGGGCGCATGCCCTGCGTCAGGAGGTTGATAGCTTCGATGGCGATGACAGCTGTTCCCTGTTGGCCAGTGATAGGCTGTTCCTGGGGGACGATGCTGGCACTGTTCACCACCGTGAGCAGGGCTACCAGGCTGACAGGCCATCAGAAGCCGCCAGCAGGCTTCATTGCCCCCAGCGGCTCGAGAGGCTATGAGGAGCCTACTCACTTGGGTAGCCACTGCACTGGGCATCAACTGGTGAAAGCCAAGACCCAGCAAGTTTGGGTCCCTCTGATCTCTTGCCTGCCTTACCAACGCAGCCATGCTGCTGCAGGCCTACCTGGCTGCATGAGGCCACATAGGAGCTCCTCTGGGAAGTGATGGAGGTGTCTCATCTGCTTTTCCTGCTCCAGACGGATGTGGCACGCGCCAACAGACAGGCCATGGTCCAGGTGGTTACCTCCGGGCGCCATCTCTGGCTTGCCCAATCCCGTCGGCCACCTGCTCTCCAGAGCACATTTGCCACTCACCCCATCACCCCAGGGCTGACGTGTGACCCAGGGGTTGATGACATTCTAGAGCAGACTGATAATGTTCGTAGGGACCTGGAGACCCTAAGACGGTTCATGTCGCCTCCTTAGGCCCCGGGTCCAAGGCAGACGGACCATCGCCACCCACCTGCACCAGAACGATGGTGGGGTCCCT
The DNA here is from genome assembly GCF_036934945.1 of Oncorhynchus masou masou. Classification (NCBI taxonomy): domain Eukaryota; kingdom Metazoa; phylum Chordata; class Actinopteri; order Salmoniformes; family Salmonidae; genus Oncorhynchus; species Oncorhynchus masou. Next base: position 15,629,590 of record NC_088221.1, on the reverse strand, counting down.
CTCCTGCCCTATCGCCTCGTGCTAAGTGACGACAGCGGGGAGGGGCACAGCGTGCGGTGAAGCAACAGCCTGTTTTTTCCACACGGGTCTTCCCCGGTTTTTGCAGAGGTACTGGGTAATTTATCCCTCACTGGGTTCCTATTCTTCCAAGGGGGTCACGACATAAGATCTCCCAGGGTGTCGAACCCCTACTCCATGGCCTTGTTGGCTTGGTTGAGCTTATGGCTTCCCTTTGTGACAGGTGTGATGGTGTCAACCCAGGTGCTCGGTTACATGGACCTGAGGAATGCATACTTCCATGTTCCTGTTCGCCCAGCTCATTGGCAGTACCTCTGATTCACTTTCGAAGGGACAGCTTACGAATTCATGGCCTCTCCTTGGCACCTCGCACTTTCACAAAATGCATGGATGCTGTCCTGGCACCTCTCACGTCCTGAGGATTGTTGATCTTCAATTACCTGGACAATTGGCTGATTTGTGCCCCGACCAGGACCCAGGTTCTGTCAGACAGAGACTTGCTCCTGACCCACATCGACAGGCTGGGCATTACTGTAAATGACAAGAAGAGACATCCGATGCACACCCAGAGGGTCGCCTTTATTGGCATGGAACTGGACTCAGTCCTCATGAGAGCACGCCTGCCCACCAGAAGGGTTCAGGCGATCTTATCTTGCCTCGACCACTTTCGTCAGGGGTGGGTGGTATCCGCCCTGACCTGCCAAAGCCTGTTGGGCTTGCTGATGGCGGCCTTGTTGCTGATTCCTCTAGGCCTGCTCCATCTCCGGCATCTTCAATGGTGGTTCAACTCCCACCGGCTGCACCTGAAGCGCCACTGTCACTGCCAGCTGCGGGTGACCACACAGGGCCTCAGGGCATTGTTGAGGTGGTGCTGTCGCTCCTTTCTCTCAGGTTGTGTGGAGATGCTGAGGATGTGCCGCCGGGAGCTGGTCAGTCAGGGGTGACCAAGGGCAGGTCGGCCAGCGGCTGTTGGCTACCCCCTTGGAGAGTCAGGCACATCAATTCACTAGAGCTCTGAGCTGTACTGCTGGCCCTGCGGTCTTTCCTTCCACATCTGAAAGGATGACATGTCCTGGTGAGAACAGACAACACCACAGTGGTGGCTTACATCAACCATCAGGGTGGACTGAGGTCCCACTGCCTCAATCTTATAGCACGGGAGCTCCTTCTCTGGGCTCACGGAAGTCCAGCATCTCTACGTGCAGCGCGCGTACCTGACATCCTGAGTGTGGCAGCGAATATGCTCTTGAGGGAGGACCCGCCACCTTGGGACTGGAGCCTACATCCCCAGGTGGTGCAGCATCTGGGGATACCCGTTGCGCTGGCGGTTGTTCTGACCTTGGTGCACTGGTATTGAGATTGTGCCCGAGTTATGCAGTATGTCATCCAATACCTGCAGTCTCGCTTGGATGAGGGCTTGGCAGCCTCTACACTGAGAGCGTATTTGGCAGCAATATCTGCCTGCCATGTGGGGTGGATGGACAGGCCAGTGGGGCGCCATCCCTTGGTCTCCAAGTTTATGAAGAGGGTTTGTTACCTACATCCAGCTAGGACCCGCTCAATGGCGAGCTGGGATCTGAATGTGGTCTTGGCAGCTTTTGCAAAGCCGCTTTTCGAACCGTTGGAGTGTGCCTTCCCGAAACACCTCTCTATGAAGGAGGTTTTCTTGGTCGCAATTACTTCCATGAAGAGGGTGGATGAACTCCATGCTCTTTCAGTAAGTTCTGAGTGCTACCGGATGGACCCCGGGGGAGGAGTATGTCTCTCCGCCCCAACGCTTCATTCCTCCCGAAGGTTCTGTCAGACAGGCATGTGAACATCCCTTTTATCCTGTCTGCTTTACAACCCCTCCAGCAGTGGCGGGGGAGTCTGAGCCACTGGATCGTGGAAGCGATTACGACAGCATACCACCTGGCTGGCAGGTCAGTGCTCGGATCTGTGGTGGCGCATTAAACACGAGGTGTGGCTGCGTCCTGGGCTCTAATGAGAGGAGTGCCCCTCGCTGATATCTGTGCTGCGGCCAACTGGGCTTCCTCTTGCAACTTTGCTAGGTACTATCGGATAAATGTGGCACCGCCATTTGTGGTTGGTTCAGAGGTCCTGGGCGTCGCCTCCCCTTCCGTGGACTGTGCCGGTACCCCCCTTCCACATTGACAGCCCCTGCGCCCCCACGCTGGGACTTCGCCACTCGCTGGCCAGGTCCCTCTAGCACCAACTAATCTGGTATGGGTATACCAATATATTGGAGTGATCCAATATAGTGAAACATAATGAAGGTTATGTATGTAACCATGGTTATGTGAGCTATATGGATCACTCCAATCCTCTATGGCGCTAAAGGCACCTCAAAAATGATGTAGATGCCTCCCGGGTGGCGCAGTGGTCTAGGGCACTGCATCGCAGTGCTAGCTGTGCCACCAGAGACTCTTGGTTCGCACCCAGGCTCTGTCGCAGCCGGCCGTGACCGGGGGGTCCATGGGGTGACGCACAATTGGCCTAGCGTCGTCTGGGTTAGGGATTGTTTGGCCGGTATCCTTGTCTCATTGTGCACTAGCGACCCCTGTGGCGGGCCGGGCGCAGTGCACGCTAACCAGGTCTCCAGGTGCACAGTGTTTTCTCCGACACATTGGTGCGGCTGGCTTCCAGGTTGGATGCACGCTGTGTTAAGAAGCAGTGCGGCTTGGTTGGGTTGTGTTTCGGAGGACGCATGGCTTTCATCTCTCCCGAGCCGTACGGGAGTTGTAGCGATGAGACAAGATAGTAACTACTATCGAGATAGTAACAAGATAGTAACTACTTGGATACCATGAAATTGGGGAGAAAAGGGGGTAAATTTAAAATAAATAAATAAATTATGTAGATAATGTGTGTTGCGGCCAAGGGGTCTATATATAGTGCGGACCCCAGCCGTGACACAGGTGTACAAGGGAGTAAATCTGTAAATCCTCACCTCTGATGTATCCCTCCACCGCGGAGTGATCCCAATATATTGGAGTGATCCATAACCATGGTTAGATACGTAACCTTCAATACCTAGTCAGTTGTACAACTGAAGGCCTTCAACTGATTTCAACTGTATTTGATTATTTATTTTCCCTTTTGAACTTGAACTATTTGCACATCTTTACAACACTGTATATGGAATGTTTTATTTTTCATTGTTTTTTTATTTATTTAACTAGGCAAGTCAGGTAAGAACAAATTCTAATTTACAATGACGCCTACTCCAGCCCAAACCCGGACGATGCTGGGCCAATTGTGCGCCGCCCTATGGAACTCCCAATCAATGCTGGTTGTGATACAGCCTGGATTCGAACCAATGTGTCTGTAGTGACGCCTCAAGCACTGAGATGCAGTGCCTTAGACCATAATGACATTTGACATGTCTTTTACTGTTCGTTTTTTTCTTCTCACTTTTATCTCTCTCACTTGCTTTGGCAATGTTAACATATGTGTCCCATGCCAATAAAGCCATTCAATTTAAGTGATAGGAATCCCATTGGACAACAAACGAGGAACATTTAGCGCTTCACCCAGAAGACTGTCGGCCAATCACGTTCACGTTGTCATGTAGCGTCACGCGGTTGCTAAGCCTATAGTCAGGCAATCCCTTCACAAAGTCAGGGTATGAGTTGATAAATCTGCCTATACCTCCACAGTACCTCATGTCACGATTCCAAAGCTATACGGTATTACAGAGAACAGGTTAATTATCTCATATCTCTGAAAATATTTGTAATGTCTTACTTCTTGATGAAATTCATGCTAATGTTGGGTTTTTGAGCTAGCGCCGAATTGACCCCCATTCACTCCTTGAGAGCTGCGACGACGCATGGGCAAAGTGCAATGGACGTTAACATGATACCAATGGATTTTCCCATCTCCTCAAAAGTAAACTCAGCAAAAAAAGAAACGGCCCTTTTTCCAGGACCCTCTCTTTCAAAGTTAATTCGTAAAAATCCAAATAACTTCATAGATCTTCATTGTAAAGTGTTTAAACACTGTTTCCCATGCTTGTTCAATGAACCACAAACAAGTAATGAACATGCACCTCTAGAACGGTCGTTAAGACACTAACAGCTTACAGATGTAGGCAATTAAGGTCACAGTTATGAAAATTTAGGGCACTAAAGAGGCCTTTCTACTGACTCTGAAAAACACCAAAAGAAAGTAGCCCAGGGTCCCTGCTCATCTACGTTAACGTGCTTTAGGCATGCTGCAAGGGGGCATGAGGACTGCAGATGTGGCCAGGGCAATAAATTGCAATGTCGGTACTGTGAGATGCCTAAGACAGCGCTACAGGGAGACAGGACGGACAGCTGATCGTCCTCGCAGTGGCAGACCATGTGTAACAACACCTGCACAGGATTGGTACATCCGAACATCACACCTGCGGGACAGGTACAGGATGGCAACAACAACTGTCCGAGTTACACCAGGAACACACAATCCTTCCATCAGTGCTCAGACTGACCGCAATAGGCTGAGAGAGGCTGGACTGGGGGCTTGTAGGCCTGTTGTAAGGCAGGTCCGCACCAGACATCACCGGCAACAACGTCGCCTATGGGCACAAACCCATCGTCGCTGGACCAGACAAGACTCGCAAAAAGTGCCCTTCACTGACGAGTCGCAGTTTTGTCTCACCAGGGGTGATGGTCGGATTCGCGTTTATCGACGGAATGAGCATTACACCGAGATCTGTACTCTGGAGTGGGATCGATTTGGAGGTGGAGGGTCTGTCATGGTCTGGGGCGGTGTGTCACAGCATCATCGGACTGAGCTTGTTGTCATTGCAGGCAATCTCAACGCTGTGCGTTACAGGGAAGACATCCTCCTCCCTCATGTGGTACCCTTCCTGCAGGCTCATCCTAACATGACCCTCAAGCATGACAATGCCACCACCGATACTGCTCATTCTGTTAATGATTTCCTGCAAGACAGGAATGTCGGTGTTCTGCCATGGCCAGCGAAGAGACCGGATCTCCATCCAATTGAGCACGTCTGGGAACTGTTGGATCGGAGGGTGAGGGCTAGAGCCATTCCCCACAGAAATGTCCGGGAACTTGCAGGTGCCTTGGTGGAAGAGTGGGGCAACATCTCACAGCAAGAACTGGCAAATCTGGTGCAATCCATACGGAGATGCAATGCAGTACTTAATGCAGCTGGTGACCACACCAGATACTGTTACTTTTGATTTTGAACCCACCCTTTGTTCAGGGACACATTATTCCATTTCTGTTCGTCACGTCTGTGGAACTTGTTCACTTTGTCTCAGTTGTTGAATCTTATGTTCATACTAATATTTACACATGTTAAGTTTGCTGAAAATAAACGCAGTTGACAGTGAGAGGATGTTTCTTTTTTGCCGAGTTTATATCTGGCCTAACCTAATATATTTTGGCCATAGATATGTAAAACAGAAGGAGGAAAAGGAGTGAAATACTGGTACAACTTTCATACATCTCTATTTATTGCAATTTGCACAGTATTCAAAACATCTGAATTGAGGAATGAATAGCCAGTGATTTACATAAATCCCCCCCCTTTTTTTATGTAGGGCTACTAAATTTTTCTCACTGATCACCATTCCATAGCAATATCCCTTTGAATAGATTCTATATAATGAAATCTGATACAGAGGCAATCACATAAAACATACATTTAGATTTAAATGTGAACAATGATAATTTAGTCGCACCTCTTATCACAGTGAACCTATGTGTGAACAACCAATTTGGAGTGTCCAAACTCCATCACCTGGACCTGGCCATAACCACAAGTGAACAACGATGCAGGTTATTCATCAACAAGATCACAATGTTTCTCAAATCTGCATTTTGGTGCGTATTTTGTGTCATCTTCAATACCCACACATCCTTCAAATACAATTAGCTAAACAATAATTAGCATTTTATTACTTGTTGGTTCCAGTTGTCCCAGCTGCATTGCTATTAACTGATGCATATCCCAGTACAGGGGGGTAAACTAAGGTATGGTGTTAATCATAGTTCTAACTCAAAACTCTTAACTGATTTATATCTAACAGCTGTATTGAATGACCTTTTTTATAATCAAAGCAAGTGCAAAGAAATGAGTCCCAATGACAATATTGTTTGCCTAATACCTGTAGCTACTTTTTAGTCTGTGTAGCACTAGAAAATCATCAGTAACATTTGCCCTTACTGAAAAGTAACTTTTAGATTTAAAAAAAAAAAAAAAAAGTATTTGGCCAATGCATTTTTTTTATTTTTAAATAATGACTAAAATAAATATACAGTGTGCTAAAGTATTTAAATATATACAAACATACAAAATGTTCCAGTCTATACAGTACATTAGATTGGACAAAAGTGACTGCAAAAAAAAAGATTATCTTCAGGTAAACATTGGATTGAAACTGTTTATGCTAAAAAAAAATTTAAAAAATGTATCAATGGCAGATAATTAGTTTAAAAAGTCCCAATTCAGAGAAAATGAATTGTAAGATATGATGCTTCTCATTTCCTCAGGATAGGACACCGTTTATTTTGGAGTTTGCTTCACAAATGCAGTCAATTGAGTTTAGACTGTACAAAATAAATAACTAAGATCAATGGGTTCGTGACACTGGGATGTTTAGAAAAAAATGGGAGATATTTAGAAAAGAAATGGGAGATTCTTGTCTCTGACAGCATCCCAACAGTCAAGTGTCTTATGAGTAGTTCTCATTCTCATTCCAGCGTGTCACCCACTGCTTTTTCACAAAGGAATGCAGCTTGGCTTTCCTGTCTTTGAACTGACGAGCCTCTTTCCTTATCCGTACAGCATGGTATATTGGAACGCTGTCATCATGTTCGGAACGTTTGAAAAATCCACACTGGCAAGAGAAAAGCAAAGATAAGGATTCATTCTGCATTTTATAGACTTGTATCAACCTGAACATACAAATAGAACACGCATAATGCTCAAGCAAATCAGAGAGGCAATCCAAAGAGTGTTTTGTGTGAGAGCATGCTAAGAGTAGTATTCAAAATAGCATTTCCAAACAGCCAGCCTGACAAAGCAGAAACCTATAAAACATTAAGACACTCCAAAGCACACAAGAAATAGTGGTTGATAGGTGTGAAATGTAGGAAAATGTAATAACTGCTCATTGGGGGGGGGGGGGCATTGAATGCTGACCTAATTCAAACACACATGCATGAACAAATGAACACCATATCAAAGCTCGTTTCACATACTAATTGGCTAAATTATCAATTAGAGTACAAACTACATTGGTCTATGTATGTGTCTCTGACTTTTTGCACTTGAGACGTGCGGAAGTAAACATTTCCTTTAAAGCAAAAGTGAGTTAGTGTTTAAGCCCACACGCCATGCTGACTGCAATGCCCATTTTACCCCAGGTCTGAGCGCAGAGAACGGGCACTATGCCTCAGTAGTGAGTTTCTCTTTATCAGAGGCCTGAACATGGATCTGAGCCTTGTGATATGCTGCATCGTACTGGTCTTGTGGGGCTCTCTTGAAGAAACCACACTAAAGGAGAGCGAGGGTGATGAATCATTGGGAACAATATGAGAACACAGATATACTATAATACTACCTGAATGAATAATGATTCAATGTTGCACGTGTCTACTAATAGCTCAGAGTACAATACAGTGAATATGTTGGTAAGTGTGTTGCGGTTGTAGACCATGCCTACCTTCCAGAGTAGAAACACTAGCAATGCCAACATCAGAATACCAGCCAGGACAGCCACTAGGATGATCCACCATGGAACTCCACCATACTGGGTTACTGCCTTCTCTGGAAACACCGTGACTCTCACCTGCATGGGTACAAGAAGAATGTATATTTGTTACATATGCATTCTTAAAATTGTATTGATCAGTGAAGGTGTCATTGTGTGAGTGGATGATAACGGATGTCAAGCGTTCTTCTGTGCCACACACCTGAGTCTCAGCATTCCTGAGAACCATATTTTTTGCAGGAGCGTCAAGGCTGATGGATGCTTTCACAATTATATCAAGATAGTTCAAATTGGCATAATTCTGTTTCAAAACAAAGGTTTTCAATGTTAGAGAATGACTGAATTATTCGTATCTGCTATTTAGGGGTCTTTTGAAAAGCAAATAGCAACAGGCATGTTGTTTCTCACCTCAAGGAAGGTAGCGTTCCACAAACGGCATCGCAGCGCAATCACTGCACTACTGTCCAAGCCCTGTAGAGGGCACTTGATCGCCACACATCTAGCGTCATAGCCATTGCCACACATCTGAGAGGAACATAACCTTTTGTCAGACAGACAACGTGTCATTATTGATCTATTTTTAAATGCAAGTGAAAGTGTGTTTACCAAAATCTTGTGCTTTTTTTGGTCCAATAAAGTAATTTTGCTTCCAGATTTTTTGCCTCCAACTTCGCGCTTTTTCCTAGATATGCTGGAATCCTAAAAAAATAAATAAACTCAATCACAAGTTAGTGATTCAAACTTGAATGTCTTAATAAGGCTTAATTTCTGGCCCATTTTGCTTTTCCACAAATGCATTAGGTACAGTGAAACTTCAGTAGGAAAGTATTACCTGAATGTGTTTGAGAGAGTTGATCTCAGTCTCCGGGGAGCAGGGGATCTCTTCCAGGCCAGTACTGCTGATCTTAACCAGATATAACAGCCATTTCCCATCCACATTCTCTTTGGGCCACTGGATGTTCAACGAGGCTGTGCCAAAGGACTTCAATGGCTTACCCAAATTGATTATCTGGAGGTATAATATTAACATTTTTTACACCACGGTCAAACTCAGACAACGTGATATTGAGAAACTGAGATAAGCAGACAATGATAATTACCTTAAATTCATAATCAATCAAACCGCCGATCTCCTCTTCTGTCTTGATGGCACTCTCTCCTTTCACATCCCCCCCAAAATACACCTGGGAGGGTCTCGCAACTCTGATTGATAAACAAACCACATATTAGTGGACTACATTTGTATTTATTAAGGATCTCCATTAGCTGCTGCCAAGGCAGCAGCTACTCTTCCTGGGGTCTGTCGGAATTAAGGCAGTTATACCATTTTAAAAACATTACAATACATTCATTACAGAATTCACAACACACTAAGTGTGTGCCCACGGGCCCTTACTCCAACACCACATATCTACAACACAAAATATATTTGTTCGTGTGTGTATAGTGCGTATGTTATCGTGTGTGTGTGTGCATGTGTCTGTGTGTGTTACTTCACAGTCTCCACTGTTCCATAAGGTGTATTTATACCTGATTTTTAAGTCTGATTCTACTGCTTGCATCAGTTACCTGATGTGGAATAGAGTTCTGTGTAGTCATGGCTCTATGTAGTGCTGAGCGCCTCCATAGTCTGTTCTGGACTGTAAAGAGACCTCTGGTGGCATGTCTTGTGGGGTATGCAAGGGGGTGTCCGAGCTGTGTGCTAGTATTTTAAAAACAGACAGCTCGGTACCTTCACCTTGTCAACATGTCTTACGAAAGCAAGTAATGATGATGTCTATCTCTCTTCCACTTTGAGCCATGAGAGATTGACATGGATGCCAGTAATGTTCGCTCTCCGTGTACTTTTAAATAAATCAGATCAAAAAAAAGTATTTGAAATCTAGTTGATGCAGTAGTCAACAAGTGAATATGTTAGAAACACTACTTACCCTGCAACAGAAAGTAACAGCTCAATCACGACTTTCGCCTTTGCTTTCACTCTTCCCATTTTGTCCTGTGTACTGGTCCTGAAGGTAGAGAAGTGACACCTAAGTTATCCTCTTAAAATGTAATGGCAAAAGAGACATTTCCGCCTGAAATAGACATAACCAAAAGTAACTGCTGTTCGTGTGTAATTACATGCTTCTGACATGCAGAAACTTTGTATATTTGGAAAGAAGACATCTGAGAGATGAGGAAATGATCAGAAGATAGTTTACACATGAACAAGAACACACAAAATACGTTTTTATTGTTCTTTTGATGGTCATCTTTCATTGACCAGCTAGCTATAAGTGAATTATTGAGGAAGAGAGCTGGAAACACATCAGGTGGCTTCCACAACATGTGAACAATATCAGAAAAAACAATAGGCTTGATAGACCTAACAATTAGCAATGGGCAGATGTTTTAGTAAGTGGTGTCAGGTGTGGTCAAGGGACATTTCCAAGTGTCCCTAAACCTCTCCAATGTGAGATATGTCTGCAAATTAGATAATTCCAGTGCTGTTACATATTTGCAATCCCTAAATGCTATTTGTTCAGTATAAAAACTATTTTTACCATATCAACCTCACTTCAAACATTGTGGTGATGTTCTGGGTTAGCCAGGGTACATTTCAGTGCCCTTTCAACCTCTCCAAAGTGTCTGAATGTGGTAATTGCACTGTTTTTGCAAAATGTATGTGCCTAAAAGTTATTGTTAAACTATAAAAACAACATTTCTACAACAACAACCTCTCTCAAACATTGTGGTGGTGTCGGGGGACATAGAAGTGTTTTTTCAACCTCTCCAAAGTGCCTGAACGTTTAGCGTAGGCTTATCCAATGTATTGGTCCCACATTCAAATGAACTGTTTACAAAAACAATATTAAAGCAACATGTTTACATAAAAAATGATATAAAATGTATTCTGAAACACAACTTGGTTTCACATGTGTCTTTCACTAGAAAATGTGCAAAAATGGAATGAATAGAAACTATTTACAAATGGCATTCGTGTTCGTTTTACATCCCAGATGATTAGATTTCACCATCGCTTGTGCATGTCAATAGTCTTTGAAGCAGTCCCTCTCTGCCAGGAAACAAAAAGTGAGCTGGCATTTCACCCCCCCCCCCCCCCCCTAGGTGGGCCCCTAATTCAGGCCCCTAATTCAGCCATTTCCAACACCAGCTGCTCTCAGAAGGCCAACTGGGAGAGAGGGGTTTGACCTTTTGCTTTGGCCATCTGCTTGTGGAGAATGAAAGCATTTACTGTAGCAATGTCCACAAAGTGGTAAACAGAAGTCTTATACCACTTCCTGGTCTTGTGGAGGACCTGGTAGTAGCCTATCAGAGCATCAGTCCTTCACAGAAACGGGGACATTATTCCTCACCCGTGGTTGTTATTAAATGCCTTATGCTGTGTGGTGAGAGTGGTTACTTCCATAGTGTCTATCCATTTCACAAAAAGCAGCTTATTAGTCCTGATCCAACATATAGTACCCCTCTTCGCTGTCTTTGTCATGCCGTTTACCTTGGTCTTAGGGAAACGCGATTCTGTTAGGACGAATGGTGCCACAAGCCAATATTTTATTGTTCTAGAGGTCTATGAAAAGCATGGGACTAGTGTAAAAAATGGTCCACAAAGAGCTTGTACTCACTGCCAAGTAAGGGGAAGTCCATCAGCTGCATAACAGAGTCATAACTGAGGCCCTTCCCAGTGGCTGTGATCACCTTGCCTTCAAAGATGAAAAGGGTTCACGTGTAGGCAGGGGCTGAATCAGCACAAAGAGCTTGTAGCCCCACTTGGTCGGCTTATTTTTCATATACTGCTTCAAGCCAATTCGAGCCTTTGAGGCAACCATGCACTCAACTATAGATAGATTTTGAGCAGGCTGGAAATAATGTCATGATAAAGGGGCTTGACTCTTACAAGACGATCAGACCCTGAAGTCCCCTTCTGGTCATTGTCCTGATCCTTTTGTGGGTCACTCATGTGAAGAGCACGGTTGATGGCCGGGAATCGGTTTTCACCTACGATGGAGGTGGGGAACTCAAAACAGATAGAGTGGGGTCTTGCTCCAGTTGTCAACTAGTCTTGATACCTTTACCAGTCCCATGTTAATCACCAAGGACATGTAGTTGAGCATGTCACCCCTGGTGACAGGTTTCCAAGACATCTTCCTTCCCTCTCTGCTGCTTCTTGTCCGTATTACTCATTAGTGTTCCCAGTACAGAGGTGGTAAAGTAAAGCTGAAACAGCTGTAAGGGAGGCCTTCAAGTTGTTTGGGAAGGCCCCCAGCTGTAAGGGGGGCCTTCAGGTTGTTTGGGAAGGCCCCCAGCAGTAAGGGGAGCCTTCAGGTCGTTTGGGAAGGTCCCCAGCTGTAAGGGGGGCCTTTAAGTCGTTTGGGTTTAAATCTAAATTGTTCTGGCTCCTCATCATCTTGAAGGACTGTACAGCACCTGTCCTCCGTTGTGCTGCTTCCACCGCCTCTCCCTCTTCTCTGTTGAGGCCTAGATCTCCTCCCTGCCTCCGCACCTCCCTCTTCTCTGTTGAGGCCTAGATCTCCTCCCTGCCTCCGCACCTCCCTCTTCTCTGTTGAGGCCTAGATCTCCTCCCTGCCTCCGCACCTCCCTCTTCTCTGTTGAGGCCTAGATCTCCTCCCTGCCTCCACCTCTCCCTCTTCTCTGTTGAGGCCTAGATCTCCTCCCTGCCTCCGCACCTCCCTCTTCTCTGTTGAGGCCTAGATCTCCTCCCTGCCTCCGCACCTCCCTCTTCTCTGTTGAGGCCTAGATCTCCTCCCTGCCTCCGCACCTCCCTCTTCTCTGTTGAGGCCTAGATCTCCTCCCTGCCTCCGCACCTCCCTCTTCTCTGTTGAGGCCTAGATCTCCTCCCTGCCTCCGCACCTCCCTCTTCTCTGTTGAGGCCTAGATCTCCTCCCTGCCTCCGCACCACCAGATGAACTTGCAGACAGGGGAGTGGTGCCAGGGCCTGCAGTGGGGGTGGTTGAAGAGGAGTGGGGCCTTTGTCGAGTGGTGGATTTAGAACCATCAGACGGGGTGATTGACAGAGCAGTGGGGGGTGAAGACCTTGACCGGCAGGGGCGCTTGCTGGGAAGGGGGACTCCCAAACGTCATCATCCAAATTCTATGCATCCTCCACTCTGTGGCGACTAAAATAAAAGGGATATTTTGTTGTAAGACACACAGAATAAAAGTTGACTAAATTTACCAAACATTATTACTGTAAAGTAAAAACACCAAGCCTAAATTTGATCTGGACATGACTCACATAGATGGTGAGAAGCACACACACAATGCAAACAGTAACAATTTGAAGACAAAGGTAGAGGTGAGAACCACAAAGAAAGGGAAAGGAAAATGGGGATACCTAGTCAGTTGTACAACTGAAATGTGTCTTCAGCATTTAACCACTCTGAATAAACAATGGCCATAAGGGTATAGTGGATGAAACTTAGACAATAACTACTTTGGAGTTATAGAACATTGAAATTACTTGTTACATAGGCCTATGTAAACTAAATCCAAAGCACAGAAAGCAGACAACTTATAAAAACTGAAATACACATAGTAAATTAGCTATGCAAAGCCATGGAAATCATTTACTTACAGATCTAAAAGAGGATTGAATCCTTCTAGAAAGCAATCTTCGTCGGCCGAGTCGAATTCCTCCTTTTCCAAATCGCTCCCCTGATCCGAGTCCGACTCCAGAATTGTATTTAAAGCGTCTATGTCGATATACTTATTCATAGCGGCCTTCTATTTAGGTTCCTGTTAGATATATTTATTTGAGTTTACTTCACTTCGATATTCTTTTTTATTTTCTTGAGAAGCCATATTTGATGAAAAAGCATTTAAATATGTTTACAATGTAATGTACGGTGCTCGGTACGTCTCGTCCTCTGAGCCAGGTAGCAATTGTTCGCATCACGCATAAATGTTTCTCGGCCTTGCTTTGTCCCGCCCAAGTCAACTCTAGTGGTTAGAGCGTTGGACTAGTAACCGAAAGGTTGCAAGATCGAATCCCCGAGCTGACAAGTTACAAAACAATAACTGTCGCTCTGCCCCTAAACAAAGAAGTTAAACCACTGTTCCTAGGCAGTCATTGAAAATAAGAATTTGTTCTTAATTGACTTGCCTAGTTAAATTAAAAAAATATATATTAACATCTGCAATCTAGGTAGCGGTCATCGGCTCAGCCTGCCCTTATAAATGTGTTTTCCCATATATGCTATTAAGTCACACCAAAGAAGGTAGATCAATGGCCAAGATACTCAGCTTTCCACAGACACCATACTTTTGCAGATAGGGGCTACCGTTATCATACCAGACTGAATTGAAGAAAAAAGGATTTATACAAGTCAATCATCAGTCACCTTTGTGAAAAAATAATAGTGCCACTTACGTTTGAAGCTCAAGGTCAATATTAATTTCTGCCGTATCGAGAGAGATACCAGCAGTGCTCAAGATTATGTAGAAAGTAACCTGGAAACACATTGCATCCAAATATTTCATAACATTCACCACAAGTGAGCCACACAATGACAGAATTATAAAAAATACTGTAATGAAAACAAGTGCATAGCCTACCTCTGAATCTCTTTTGAATGGATTCCCCAGTTCACACTCTGTTTGGGAGCCATTCTGGTTGGCTAAACAGAGAACCGGTTTATCCCTCTGGAGAACAGGAACTCATTACAATGGTATTACTTGACGGATAGCAAAAAGGTTGTATGCTGAAATAAACCAGAGTCACTTCACTTACTGTCATTTTCTGAGAGCGGAAACCGGAGTATGAGAGAGCGTTGGGGAACATCCCCACCAGTTTAGCCTCATGGGCATCATCCCCATTTCTGTTCTTCACTGTCACCTCCAGAGCTATGTCCTTCTGATCGCTGAGGGAGATCACTGGTAGCCCATTCTCCCTGGATGAAAAACAAAACATTGCCTGATACCTCTTCCTCAGAGTCGTGGTTTTCTTTTCCAAATCTTATCATGAAAGTCCCAGAATGTATATGCACTAAGAATGTTTGTTCATACTCACATAGGTAATGGAGGAAATATATCTTGGTTGAGCTCTTTGGAGCAGAATCTGTACTCCAGTTGTAAGCTACTCTGGCAAATATTATCGTTTCCGCATCCCTCCTTTAAGAAGTTCACCTGTAATGAAGCAAGATCAAGCTCATTTTCAATGCATCCGACAGTAAGTCCATTCTAAAATGTACTGAATTCCAATCACTCTGAGACATTCAATGACATCATGAAACATGTGTAACAGTTGGGAAAGGATGGTTACCTCAGTGACGACCTTGCTTGGCTGGGAGTTGTCAAGAATAGGCACAAGCTGGGGGAGAGCGTTCTGCCTCTTCTGCCGCTTGGTACCCTGGATTCCCAACGACACCTCAATGGGAATACCACGCAGCTTGTCCCTGATGTTATCCTACAGACAGAGAACACAATTATGACTCCCTTCTAGGTATCCTTCTAGAATCACAAGAGGGTTAGAAGAACAACAAAAAGTACTACCTGCAGTTTGATTTTTGTCTTGGTGCAAGCTCTTTTGTTTTGTCCCCGGAGGTCCAGAGTTCCGGTCGATTGGAAGTCCTGGTCGGTGCGAGACTTGTTGAGGAAGAGGATCCTGGAGGGAAGCCCTTGCTTCCTGCGATCTGCCTCACCCTCAAATGCGTAGCGGATAGCTGTAAGGAAACATTCCAGAACAACAGTGTGTATTATGTAAGGACAAAAGGGATTCAGGACTTTCAGGACTATGACAAAAGTACGCCAATTGGGCTGAGGTGAAAGAAGAGAGATTCTTCGCTTACTTAGTTTTGGGCTGTAGGATACAGGGTTTGCTTTATAGGTGAAACAGGCCTCCACGGTCAAGCTATAGACAACAAATGGATTATAATTCAATTGTGTTCCTAGGAAACAAATCTACAGAAGCGCAAAGATGTCAGACATATTTTCAAACATGAGCACTCATCAAATCCCATCAACACCTTACCAGATACTGTTGCCACAGGTTCTCTTTGTCAGGTCAATTTCCTTTGGAGTAATTTTGACATCCTTCTGAATGCTAATAATTGGCCTTGCCCTAAAAAAAAAGAGAGTTGTTATGCGAGTTGTTACTGTATGTGTTATCGTCAAATGTATCTGTGAGGTCGTAACTGGATTGTTGTAGATAGCCGAACAAGATCGTTACCTGTAAACGAGAACTGTATCTGAGAGAGACCCAACAGCTATATCAGGATAGGAATTCTTATCTAAATCCATATTCCCAGCCAGAGAATATCCAAATAATCTGATGTTGTTGGGCATTCCCTCAAGGATCTGGAATGACAAAATAAATCAATTGGTGAAAATGGGATGCAGCAGTGATGTCATTCCACTACGTCAACAAGCATATCCCGTGACCAATAAAACACTGCATAACCAACCTGTGCTGGCTTGGTGTTGATTCCAATAGCAGAACCGTGGTAAATGTACACTTTTCCTGCCCCGGCATCAGCGTAGGGCGCTCCAACAGCAATGTCTGTAAAAGAGAAGCCATTTAGCTGTGGAATGTTATGACACAAGCACAGAAAGGTCAGAAATAAGTACAGATGCCAGGTTCCCACCTTGATAGGAGTCCTGATTGATGTCACCGATGTTCTCCACTGCCAGCCCAAACATTGAGTCTTTGGTTCCATTGAGGCGGATTGGGGTGATCTTGTCCCACTTTCCTGCCTGGTTGATGTAGACATAAACAGCTCCTCCAAAGTCTCCCTCTTTCATGAAGAACTGAGGGGCTCCCACAACAATATCCTGCCACCTGTGATGCAAAAAATAAAGGCGATATTTGAAACATAAGCTACAATATCCATGTAGGTTTGATGACATAATGCGGGGTTCCCCAATAGGCGGGTGATTTTATACTGAACAAAAATATAAACGCAACAAGCAACAATTTCAAAGATTTTACTGAGTTACAGTTCATATAGGAAATCAGTCAATTATGCATTTCACATGACTTGGCAGGGGTGCAGCCAGGCCCACCTACTGGGGAGCCAATCAGAATGAGTTTTCCCCACAAAAGGGCTTTATTACATACAGAGAAACTCCTCAGTTTCATCAGCTGTCCGGGTCGCTGGTCCCAGATGATCCCGCAGGTAAAGAAGCCGAATGTGGAGGTCCTGGGCTGACATGGTTACACGTGTGCGGCGGTAGTGAGGCTGAGTGGACGTACTGCCAAATCCTCAAAAACAACGTTGGAGGCGGCTTATGCTAGAGAAATGAACATTAAATGCTCTGGCAACAGCTCTGGTGGAGAACCCTGCAGCTGGCCAGCCAATTGCATGCTCCCTCAAAACTTGCGACATCTGTTGCATTGTGTTATGTGACAAAACTGCACATTTTAGAGTGGCCTTTTATTGTCCCCAACACAGGGTGCACCTGAGCAATGATCATGCTGTTTTGTCAGCTTCATAATATGCCACACCTGTCAGGTGGATGGATTATCTTGTCTGCTTTTTTTTGCACGTATTCGAACATTCCTGGGATCTTTTATTTCAGCTCATAAAACATGGCACCAACACTTTACATGTTGCGTTTTTGAGGGGATATAATTTTCCTAAAAATCACCAGGAAATCATCTCAAAGGGATTGTAAATCTGTTCCCAAGTATTCACACTGTGATCGTATCCCAATTAGAGCCCTGCACAAGCATGCATTTTAAACCCAAGCCCTACCCATGCCCACAATGTTCATGCCCTACCCTACCCAGGCCGATTTGTTTCTGCCAAATTTTCGGCCCTGCCCGAAACCAGAAATAACTTCCTCCATTAGTAAATCCATTAGCTGCTCTGTGTGTCACTCACTCCCTGCACGCTGTTCACTCTGCATGCACTCTGCTCATGGCGGCTCTGGATCTGTAAGTACCCATAGCAACGGCTCCGCTTGGGCTCAAATGGCTCAAGCCATGCCCATATCCTAGGTATTTATGATAAAAAAATGGCCCTATGCGGCACTAACCCTATGTATAATGTCGGGGCCCGTCAGACTCAGCTTGGGAAGCAGAGCTCTCATCCCAATGTAATCAAGGTTTGAAATTATTCTGTTTATGCCAAATATTGTGTCTGTTTGGGATTCTTGAAGTGAATTTGCAGTGTACAAATTATTTATAACTAAGTTCCGGCCCCCCAAACATCCGCTCAAGGAAAAATGGGCCCATGGCTGAATGTAATTGGGGACCTCTGACACAATGTATGGATAAAGCCAAAACTGGAAAAGCAGAAGTCAACTTGTGTCACATACCCATCTCCATTTAGGTCGACCACAGCTACATCATATCCAAAAGAAGATGCCAGTCCAGGCCCTTCTAGAATGTACTCTGGGGAGAGTCTTGCGGACGCTTCATTCTCCTTTCTCAACAGGACCACAGCCCCACAGTGATTGGCTCGCGGTGCCCCAGACACAATGGTCAGGCCACGCCCCTTGGTGATGCTATGCCCAGAATCAATGGAAAACCCTGCAACATGAAATAAGAGGAATCTAGATATTGTTCATAAGCTTGTTCAGCTTATATCTTATACTATATATAATTCAGAGCATTCATATTTCATGAATAAATTAGTGAATTTGGGATGTAAAGAAAATCACAAGATGTGAACTATAGTAGTCATGTCATCTTGAAGCAACCAAGACAACATATGTTGACATACATATAAGTAATTCCAGTAAAAACTGCAGTACATTCAAACATTACATTGAAATAATTACATGGTAAATATTCAGATTATAAACCATTCACATGTTAACCACCATGTAGATGGAATGGTTAAGAGAGTATGTTTTAGCCACCTGGGAAGTCACAAACTTACGAAACTATCGGATCGTCACATCCAGAGTTCTCAGGGCTGACCTGTAGAGAAGGCAACTTATACAGAAACTTATCAGCGTTGGCAGCAGACAAACTGGCCACGAGCAGGATGCCTAAGCAAAGAAAACACGTAGTTCCCGCAGTCAAGGTTCAGACCTATTGTACCCACCTAAGTAGCTGTTAGCAGGCACAGGCACCAGGTCAGGATCCAAGCGGTTCTCATCTCCAACTTCATAAGGTCCGTCATCATAAAATCCCCTTTCCAACAAAGTGTTGTTCTTTTGCTCTACACGTACAATGCCTAGAGTGGTTGAGAGTGAAGATGACAACGGATTAAATATGATCCTCAACAAAACCATATGAAATCTTCAACAATAATGACACATGCAAAATAAATTTGTTGAATTTATTTTTTACAGGTGAAAATAACATTGTATTGAAGGGCCATCCATGGGTGGACTTCTGAATGAATTAAATGTACCCATTCATTCTCGAAGAATGACTTATAAATGGCTCCTGAGTTTAGATTAACTGTCGTACCCCATCAGAACCCAAAATATAGCTTGTTCAATGTTTGTAAACAAAGTACATGTAAACACACACTCTGTAGCCTAAAAACATGGTTAAAACTATAATTGTGAAATCATAGATGGTCAGTTCTTGCATCCATAGCTCTGTCTTTAAATTTGAGGGTGGTTACATTTATCCAGCCCCATCCCCAGCTTTTGACAGAAACAGTGGTCGGAAGAATACTTGGTCATTGTTTCAACTGTCTGATTGACACTTTAAAGCACAGTAAGGAAATGTCTGATGAAGTCTGTTGCAGAGCCAATCCTTACCACTAGAGGACATGTGAGTCACAATAAACTGCACAGCTCATTCTGCAGAGATTTAAATCTATATATTGTACATCCATTGATTTTGATCGATTGAAGTAAATCGGTTTTGATAACTTACATTTACTTTTCACATTGTACATGTTTTGTCATTTTAGCAGACTTCGTATCCAGAGCGACTTACAATGGCAACTTAATTGCATACCTTATGAACAGACACCTACCTTTCCAGTTGTAGGCGCCGGGCGCTCCAAACACCACGTAATGGTAGTCCTTGGTGAAAGTGGCAGCCAGACCCTGCTGACAGGAGCCAAACCTCTCATGGCCTCTGGCTCTCCCCTCACAGAACCTCCAGTTCCCTCCATCTTCATCAGAGGATTCGTCAATAGTGAGGTCCTGACTCAGGATGTAGCAGCGACCTGTGATGTCACGGGACTCCTGAGCAGTGTCCACAAACAGACGTCTCTGATAGCGGTGAGCACAGGTCTGCAACGACGAGACAGCGGAATCAGCACGCAAGGCAGATCCTAAGCTAATGATACTGTAGATCTGACACAAAGTTCTGCATGACAGATATACAAAGCACTATGAACGTGGCTAGTAACACAGCAATGCACAGTATTCTCCGACACTGACTTACCACAATCTTCCCTCCGGGGCCCTGGCTGTTAACTGTCACCCCCATCCACTGGTTCTCCTTGTTCTCAACTCTCACATCCTCTGTGGGAATTGATGTTGATTCTCGATTAAGAATGAATTTTACTTACAGTGTGTGGTTAATAAAACATAATGTTCAACCATATGTTGTGTAAGAAAGAGAAACAGAGAGAATCAGGTTTGAGTAACACCTCACCTTCATTGTCAAAATCGATTCGGCGACAGTCATCGGATTCGGTGGTGATGTCACAACTGTACAGGCCACCGGTTATGTTGGCTCTCTGGTTAGCCAGTGCTTTGGCTCTTGGTGCTCCAATCAACAGTCTGCAAAAAAATATATATATATATTTTCCAATTACTGTCTCTTTAAGATATTCATGGTCAATAGATGAATGTACTGTGACAATAGCAGATGTTAGAGATGTTTGGTAATCCTATACTGCAGCTGTTATAATCAAATAATTCATATTGACCAAAGCGGTCAGTTTAGTAACCCAGAACTGGCCTGGATAACAGACACCATGTCAAACTGGCAAATATAGTACATGTCCACTACTTAATATTCAAACTGCCTGCAATCATAGTACTGTCTCATAGACTTCAAGAAATTGTGGACATGCCATTTGAGATGTACCACAATTAAATATGTTTTTTTTGTATTTCATCTAGCTGTCAGTTAATGTCCTCAGAATAATTATTGTTGTGAACTTCTCATGATCTGTCTCTGTAGCACAGTAGTCTACTGTGCTTTACAATTAGCACTAGGCAGAGAAACAGTATGATCTCATTTGGAGCATATTCAATCATACGATTGCCCTGTACAACATTAGTTCACTGACCACAACATATCCAAATCACCCCGAGTGCCAAAGAGAATCTTAACAACCGCAGGGGACAATATCCTGCATGAATACATTTTAGGGTTGAATAACTTGTAGACATGTATTTATGCCCTCTATTTATGCACAATACTTTATAATAGCTGTGACGGACTGATATTGCAATGAAATGTAATAGCTTAGGAGGGCTTTGAGGAATTGGCTGTAGTTTGCATTTCGCTAAATGAAAAAAAGCATCCCTGTTAGGCTAACACTATAAAAGGGGACCAAACAGAACAACCACAGTGAGAGACAAACACTTCAGCAGGACCTCTCTGGGTCATATTTTCCAGCCTGAACAGTGAGTGAGAGCCACAGCCACATACTAAGGAACACTGAAAACATGATCAGATGCATCAATGAGAATGGCTAACAATACCAAAGCCTCCCACCATTAGCTTGGACAAATTGAAAACCCTAGTCATTGGCGACTCCATTACCAGCAGTATTAGACTTAAAAAGAATCATCCAGCGATCATACACTGTTTACCAGGGGGCGGGGCTACCAACGTTAAGGCTACGCTGAATTTTGTTATCCACGTCGGCACCAACGATGTTCGGATGAAACAGTCAGAGGTCACCAAGCGCAACATAGCTTCAGCATGTAAATCAACTAGAAAGATGTGTCGGCATCGAGAAATTGTCTCTGGCCCCCTCCCAGTTAGGGGGAGTGATGAGCTCTACAGCAGAGTCTCACAACTCAATCGCTGGTTGAAAACTGTTTTCTGCCCCTCCCAAAATATATCATTTGTAGATAATTGGCCCTCTTTCTGGGACTCACCCACAAACAGGACCAAGCCTGGCCTGTTGAGGAGTGACGGACTCCATCCTAGCTGGAGGGGTGCTCTCATATTATCTGTGAACATAGACAGGGCTCTAACTCCCCTAGCTCCACAATGAGATAGGGTGCAGGCCGAACAGCAGGCTGTTAGCCAGCCTGTCGGCTTAGCAGAGTCTGCCACTAGCACAGTCAGTGTAGTCAGCTCAGCTATACCCATTGAGACGGGGGCTGTGCCTAGATTTCGGTTGGGCAAAACTTAACATGGCGGTGTTTGCCTTAGCAATCTCACTAGAATAAAGAGCTCCTCAGAAAATGTGATATCTCACTTCTCTAAATAGGGCTACTTAATGTTAGATCCCTCACTTCCAAGGCAGTCAACTAATCACTGATCATATTCTTGATGCAATTGGCCTGACTAAAACATGGCTTAAGCCTGATGAATTTACTGTGTTTAATGCGGCCTCTCCTCCTGGTTACACTATTGACCATATCCCCTGCACATCCCGCAAAGGCAGAGGTGTTGCTAACATTTACGATTCCAAATTTCAATTTATAAAAACAAAAATTACTGTGTTTTCATATTTTGAGCTTCTAGTCATGAAATCTATGCAGCCAACTCAATCCCTTTTTATAGCTACTGTTTACAGGCCTCCTGGGCCATATACAGCGTTCCTCACCGAGTTCCCTGAATTCCTTTCGTACCTTGTAGTCATGGCAGATAATATTCTAATTTTTAAATTTAATATTCACATGGAGAAGTCCACAGACCCACCCCAAAAGGCTTTCGGATCCATCATCGACTCAGTGGGTTTTGTCCAACATGTCTTCAGACAAACTCACTGCCACTGTCATACTCTGGACCTAGTTCTGTCCCGCGGAATAAATACTGTGGATCTTAATGTTTTTCCTCCTAATCCTGGACGATCGGACTACCATTTTATTACGTTTGCAATCGCAAAAAATAATCTGCTCAACCAAGGATCTTCAAAAGCCATGCTATAAATTCTCAGACAACCCAAAGTTTTCTAGATGCCCTTCCACCTACGGAAGGACGTCATAGTATAACAATCGGTCAACCACCTAACTGAGGAACTTAATTTAACCTTGCATAATACCATAAATGCAGTCGCACCCCTAAAAACAAAAAACATTTGTCATAAGAAACTAGCTCCCTGGTATACAGAAAATACCCGAGTTCTGAAGCAAGCTTCCAGAAAATTGGAACGGAAATGGCGCTACACCAACTGTAAGTCTTCCGATGAGCTTGGAAAGACAGTACCATACAATATCGAAGAGCCCTCACTGCTGCTCAATCATCCTATTTTTCCAACTTAATTGAGGAGACGAAGAACAATCCAAAATGTGTTCTTGATACTGTCACAAAGCTAACTAAAAAGCAGCATTCCCCAAGAGAGGATGGCTTTCACTTCAGCAGTGAAAAATTAATGAACCTCTTTGACAAAAAGATCATGATCTTTAGAAAGCGAATTACAGACTCCTCTTTAAATCTGCATATTTCTCCAAAGCTCAGTTGTCCTGATTCTGCACAACACTGCCAGGACCTAGGATCAAGGGAGACACTCAAGTTTTTTAATACTATACTGTATCTCTTGACATATTGATGAAAATAGTCATGGCCTCTAAACCTTCAACCTGCGTACAGAAACCTTTGTTTGCAATTACAGAGATCATACGTTTCATGTAGTTCTTGACCAGGTTTGCACACATTGCAGCAGGGATTATGGCCCACTCCTCCATACAGACCTTCTCCAGATCCTTCAGGTTTTGGGGCTGTCGCTGGGCAATATGGACTTTCAGCTCCCTCCAAAGATGTTCTATTAGGTTCAGGTCTGGAGACTGGCTAGGCCACTCCAGGACCTTGAGATGCTTCTTACGGAGCCACTCCTTAGTTGCCCTGGCTGTGTGTTTCGGGTCATTGTCATGCTGGAAGACCCAGCCACGACCCAACTTCAATGCTCTTACTGAGGGAAGGAGGTTGTTGGCCAAGATCTCGCGATACATGGCCCCATCCATCCTCCTCTCAATATGGTGCAGTCGTCCTGTCCCCTTTGCAGAAAAGCATCCCCAAAGAATGATGTTTCCACCTCCATGCTTCACGGTTGGGATGGTGTTCTTGGGGTTGTACTCATCCTTCTTCTTCCTCAAAACATGGCGAGTGGAGTTTAGACCAAAAAGCTCTATTTTGTCTCATCAGACCACATGACCTTCTCCCATTCCTCCTCTGGATCATCCAGATTTTCATTGGCAAACTTCAGACGGGACTGGACATGCGCTGGCTTGAGCAGGGGACCTTGCGTGCGCTGCAGGATTTTAATCCATGACGGCGTAGTGTGTTACTAATGGTTTTCTTTGAGACTGTGGTCCCAGCTCTCTTCAGGTCGTTGACCAGGTCCTGCTGTGTAGTTCTGGGCTGATCCCTCACCTTCCTCATGATCATTGATGCCCCACGAGGTGAGATCTTGCATGGAGCTCCAGACGGAGGGTGATTGACCGTCATCTTGAACTTCTTCCATTTTCGAATAATTGCGCCAACAGTTGTTGCCTTCTCACCAAGCTGCTTGCCTACTGTCCTGTAGCCCATCCCAGCCTTGTGCAGGTCTACAATTTTATCCCTGATGTCCTTACACAGCTCTCTGGTATTGGCCATTGTGGAGAGGTTGGAGTCTGTTTGATTGAGTGTGTGGACAGGTGTCTTTTATACAGGTAACGGGTTCAAACAGGTGCAGTTAATACAGGTAATGAGTGGAGAACAGGAGGGCTTCTTAAAAAAAACTAACAGGTCTGTGAGAGCCAGAATTCTTACTGATTGGTAGGTGATCAAATACTTAAGTCATGCAATAAAATGCAAATTAATTACTTAAAAATGATACAATGTGATTTTCAGGATTATTGTTTTAGATTCCGTCTCTCACAGTTGAAGTGTACCTATGATAACAATTACAGACCTCTACATGCTTTGTAAGTAGGAAAACCTGCAAAATTGGCAGTGTATCAAATACTTGTTCTCCCCACTGTACCTACATGTACGCTACGGTCACAAGACGCAGGCCTCCTTATTGTCCCTAGAATTTCTAAGCAATCAGCTGGAGGCAGGGCTTTCTCCTATAGAGCTCAATTTTCATGGAATGGTCTGCCTACCCATGTGAGAGAAGTCTTTATTGGACTCATCTCTTCAGTAGGTCCTATGATTGAGTGTAGTCTGGCCCAGGGGTGTGAAGGTGAATGGAAAGGCACTGGAGCGACGAACCGCCCTTGCTGTCTCTGCCTGGCCGGTTCCCCTCTCTCCACTGAGTTTCTCTGCCTCTAACCCTATTACAAGGGCTGAGTCACTGGCTTACTGGTGCTCTTACATGCCGTCCCTGGGAGGGGTGCTTCACTTGAGTGGGTTGAGTCACTGATGTCATCGTCCTGTCTGGGTTGGCACCCCCCTCGGGTTCATGCCGTGGCTATACTCTGCGTTAGCGCAAATCAAAGTTTATTTGTCAAGTGCGCCAATTACAGTAAAATGCTTACTTACAGTCTCTAACCAATAGTGCAAAAAACATACTGTATAAGGTGAACAGTAGGCAAGTAAAGAAATAAAACAACAGTAAAAGTGAAAAACAGGGTAGTAAGTTGGTGGTTGAAGATCCCTCTAGTGGTGTGGGGGCTGTGCTTTAGCCAAGTTGGTGGGGTTATATCCTGCCCGGTTGGCCCTGTCCGGAGGTTTAGTCAGATGGGGCCATAGAGTCTCCCAACCCCTCCGGTCTCAGCCTCCAGTAATTATGCTGCAACAGTTTGTGTTGGGGGCCTAGGGTCTCTCTCTATCTCTCTCTCTCTCTCCTATTAGGCTAATTGACATAATTTGAGTCAATTGGAGGTGTATCCGTGGATATATTTCAAGGCCTACCTTTAAACTCAGTGCCTTTTTGCTTGACATCATGTGAAAATCAAAAGAAATCAGCCATGACCTAAGAAAATCAATTGTAAACCTCCACAAGTCTGGTTCATCCTTGGAAGCAACTTCCAAATGCCTGAAGGTACCACGTTCATCTGTACAAAAATTGTACGCAAAGTATAATCACCATGGGACCACGCAGCCGTCATACCGCTCAGGAAGGAGACACTTTCTATCTCCTAAAGATGAACGTACTTCATCTCCCAGAACAACAGCAACGGACCTTGTGAAGATGCTGGAGGAAACAGGTACAAAAGTATCTACAGTAAAACGCTCAGCAAGGAAGAAGCCACGACTCCAAAACCGCCATAAAAAAGCCAGACAACAGTTTGCAACTAAACATGTGGACAAAGATCGTACTTTTTGGAGAAATGTCCTCTGGTCTGATGGAACTTCCAAAGTTGTGGCAAAATGGCTTAAGGACAACAAAGTCAAGGTATTGGAGTGGCCATCACAAAGCCCTGACCTCAATTCTATAGAACATTTGTGGGTAGAACTGAAAAAGCGTGTGCGAGCAAGGAGGCCTACATGCCTGAATCAGTTACACCAGCTTTGTCAGGAGGAATGGGCCAAAATTCACCCAACGTATTGTGGGAAGCTTGTAGAAGGCTACCCGAAACGTTTGACCCAAGCGAAACAATTTAAAGGCAATGCTACCAAATACTAATTGAGTGTATGTAAACTTCTGACCCGCTGGGAATGTGATGAAAGAAATAAAAGCTGAAATAAATCATTCTCTCTACTATTAATCTGACATTTCACATTCTTAAAATAAATTGGTGATCCTAACTGACCTAAAACAGGGCATTTTAACTAGGATTAAATGTCAGGAATTGTGAGAAACTGAGTTTAAATGTATTTGGCTAAGGTGTATGTAAACCTCTGACTTCAAATGTAGTTGTAAAATTTGGCAAGTCACTGAAAGGTATCATTCACATGCAGCACTCCAGGCTTTGCGTACAAAGTCTAGGTGACACATGAAAACAGGCTGCTCATTTCTAAAGGAGAAAATATATATATTTTTAATGTACTTATAGATAAGCACCTTATTCCCCTGTTATAATGTTTACCCAACAGCTTCTGATCTCGATAAACTAATAGGGAACTATTAAGCAATTAGACACAAACAAGGCTGGACTTTGTTAGCTTAGAGTCCACAAGACAAAAAGTCAAAAGTGCTACTGGTAGTTTAGAACATTGACAGTCATGGAACTTGCCTGACAACTCATCCTGAATTTAATTTCGCTGCTGTATCAATCGCTCCATACATCAGTCTGAACCCGCTATCTTAGAAGTAGTTTGTGCTGACGTAAAAATGATGTGATTCATGATTCGTGTAGGCTGGCTCTTGCCCAATGCATCGGTTTCTTGAACCAAACAGAATGGTTTGAATGTGTTCACATTCTAGAAGTCCTCGGGGAGGAAGCAAATCCAGACTCACCGTGGAGAAGAAACGTTAGTGGGCGTGGCGTT
Source organism: Oncorhynchus masou masou (assembly GCF_036934945.1). Taxonomy (NCBI): domain Eukaryota; kingdom Metazoa; phylum Chordata; class Actinopteri; order Salmoniformes; family Salmonidae; genus Oncorhynchus; species Oncorhynchus masou. Next base: position 15,602,417 of record NC_088221.1, on the reverse strand, counting down.
TGACAGGCACGATGTGGATGGGTAGCCAGGCAAAGACGGAACTGCCAACAAGTTACACTTAGGGGAAAGGAGACTCATTTTCCAAGTACAACCAGATTTGAAAAGGTTCAATCCATCGGAAATGAACTTTTTAGGACACATTATCAAAAATAACATTGCAACTCTACTGTCCTATGTTCCTCTAAAAAAGAAAGCCCCAGGTTATAGCATCAAGTTAGCTGAGCAACTAAGTGCATGGAGAGCCATCATATTCCTATCCATGTCAAGAAGTCTAAGACAGTTGGATTGGTTACAGACTATGGCTGTGTGTCAATAAAAACAAGTGGAAAAGTGACCATTTCTTTCAGCGCTAGTGGGAAGTTTTAAGACCCACAAAAAACAGTAACGCAGTTGATAATGGCAGGGATTTTGAGAGCAGAAGGGCAGCCTATCCAGCCATGATACACAGTGCCCATGGAAACATGTTTTTGTTGTTGTTGAAAAATGTAGTATTTAGAAACATTAAAAAAAACAATTGGTTTCCCCCCGATTTCATTTCATTTGATTGAAAACCAACCATAGCCTACCCTCCCCTTAATCATGGCTGGTTTAGCAGCATAGCACATAGTGTGTCTTTTTTATTTTGACCCTCATTCTTTTTTATTACTCACAATTCGCATCCCTGCATTTTGCTTGTTCACGTAGGCTATCCATCTCCCTTTTGGTAGAGCACTCGTCATCCCATTACCAAAGACACACTCCTCATCCGATTACCAAAGACACACTCCTCATCCGATTACCAAAGACACACTCCTCATCCGATTACCAAAGACACACTCCTCATCCGATTACCAAAGACACACTACTCATCCGATTACCAAAGACACACTCCTCATCCGATTACCAAAGACACACTCCTCATCCGATTACCAAAGACACACTCCTCATCCGATTACCAAAGACACACTCCTCATCCGATTACCAAAGACACACTCCTCATCCGATTACCAAAGACACACTACTCATCCGATTACCAAAGACACACTCCTCATCCGATTACCAAAGACACACTCCTCATCCGATTACCAAAGACACACTCCTGAAATACTATTCAGTCCTCCTATCATTTTTGGGAAAATCTGCCACACACATAGGCAACGATAATTGACAGGAGCCTAGTATTTAGTACAGACGTGCAAATGTTATGCGTGAAGACATTTAAGCCTACGCGTGCACACAGTGTCATGAAACGAGAGAAGTGATTTATGATGTCATGCATCTGACTCGGTCCTACCTAGAAATATTGTTGTTGGTTGTTTTTTGTTTAATTCTGATTCAAAACCAAACTTCCATGGCTTCGAATGCAACGCAGTTTCTTCTGTTATTTCTGCAGACGTGCAAATACAGTATGATCTGTAAGAGGGTTCTATGACGTTTATAAAACATGATTTTATAAACAATGTTTGGATGTGTGTAAAACCCTCCATAGTCTAAATTGCCTTGTCTGTATTATTATGCGCCCCACAGGGAGCAATTATGGTGTCTGTAACTGTATCTATACATAACCTATTTAAAACAAGTTGTTGTTAAGTTTTTTTTGTGTGTCTTTTTAGGCCTTATCAATAGCCTAGTGAATTTGATCTTGCTTATTGACTACGTTTGGCATGTCCATATCCAGACTGCAATTTACAGTAAGGCTAGCCCCTATATCAGTGCGAATGCTATACTGTAGCCTATGTTTAACAATGTATTTCCATACTGAACCAATGCAATTAGAAGATTGTGGAATGCAAACATGTTCAACATATTTAGCTAATATGGGGCAGGCTATTTAACGAAGGAGGCTATAAGGGACTAACTTTCAAATTGGAGTTGATGACAAAACAGTACATAAAATACCGTAAATACACAACATGAAGCAACCACATATTTAGCCATGGAGCCCTTTCACGGCATCGCCAGCTACTACGCCCATAATTCCAATTGTGAAAATAGTTCAAATATTTCTGACACACCCCTGAAACTATAACGCCAGCGCTACGATTTACAATTGCGTTAGGCGTGTTAAAATAGAGCCCAACGTGTAAATGAATAGTGGTGGCCAAACTGTAGTTGTATCCTGTGACCTTGCTGACCTTTTTCCCCAAATGTTGTGTGATGCTGACCCTACAGCTGTGCACTCAAAGCCCCCAGAACCACTGCAGCTGTTCTAACTGTGTCTGTTTACCTACACCAACACTTGGCACTGGCCTAGAGTTGGCTTGTTACACCAGCCAGGCCATAACAACATTTGGCAAAAGTGTGTGGTTTTTCAAACCACCAGGGTCTGAGCTCCTCTATCACTGCTAATAAATCAGTGTCTCAGTCTCTACCCAGGAGATTATAAACTGCCTTTGAGCTTTCCTGGGACACAGCCAACTGCCAGGCTCTTGAGAAATTCCAAGCTTCTGTTTTTTCATCAAAGATCATGAAATGTAAACCTCCTGTTCCAGGCCCTGGGTCTCCTGCCCTGCTAGGCCCCGAGTTGGCTGTCACTCTAGGTCTGCAGTCCCTGCTCCTAGCCAGTTCGCAGCCCCCAGCCTCAGCCAGTGCCCAGCCACCTGTCCTAGCGCTATGCTCCCAGATCCCTACTCAGCTAGGCAGCAGGCCTCTGTCTTAGTAGTAGGCCCTGAGTTTCCTGCCCGGCTAAGCCCTCAGCCTCCTGACCTGGGAGAACCACTGTTCACTGACCCAGGGGCCGGCTGTCTCCAGTTCTGGGAGGCCGCCCCACCTCCTGCACTTGACGACCCTTGGCCATCACACCTGGGAAATCACCTGACCTCATCTCTGGGGCACAGCCTGCCCCTGCCTCCGGATCTCTGTTGAGCCTCGCCCAGAGGTCTCCACCTGCTCCACCATGGGAGCCATCATCTTCAGCAGTAGGGAGAAGTCACTAACTCAGTGCCCAGGAATGGGACCCAGCAGCCTTCAACCAGCTGAGCTAGAGGATCTTCCACCATCCCTGTGGCATCCCATGGGATGGCCAGACACTGTTCCTCCTCGTGGGGTGGCCCCTACGCCCTTACGTGCCCCAAAGCCAGCACCCTCCAGGCCCCCATGGTCCTCTAAAGTGACACTTGCTATCAGCTGCCCCTCCAGTTTGTTCAGATGCATAGTAGGACTGGACCCCATTTTGTCTGGTCCCTTAGCTGCTCTGACCCTGTGCCCTGCCTGTCCTGCTGGATAGGACAAGGCACTTAAAGACTATGCCCCACATTGAGGCATTTCCGAAGTTGTTTGGATTTCCGTAAGAAATCCAAGGGCGGCTGTAAAAAAAGGCCATTCCTTTCAGCCAATCAGCAGGTTTGAATGGTTATTTGGATTCTGGCTCCGCCCACTGTAGCTCAGTGTTTTTTAGTCTTTGACAGAAGATGCGAGTCTGGCTTGCGACTAAGTTTTCAGTGTTTATTATAGAAGTGTTGTGTGTGCATCCACAATGTAAGTTGGGGCTTTATATTGTTGGGGATTGTTTATGATGATTACTGCATACTACTGAAGCCTGAATAATGTTGCTTATCTTGTTACATCTATAACATAGTTGTTCTGTTGCCAGTTGGTATCATTGTTTACCTGTTTAACTAATACATATCGTCAGTACAGAATTGGCAGTTAATATTAATATGACTTTTGAATGTCTGTATTTACACTATATGACCAAAAGTATTTGCACACCTGCTCGTCGAACATCTCATTTCATGGGCATTAATATGGAGTGGGTCCCCCTCTTGTTGCTCTAATAGGCTCAATTATTCTGGGAAGGCTTTCCACTAGTTGGAACATTGCTGCGGGGACATTCAGCCACAAGAGCATTAGTGAGGTTGGGCACTGATGTTGGGCGATTAGGCCTGGCTCACAGTCAGGGTTCCAATTCATCCCAAAGGTGTTCAACGGGGTTGTAGTCAGGGCTCTGTGCAGATCAGTCAAGTTCTTCCACACCGATCTTGACAAACCATTTCTGTATGTACCTCGCTATGTGCACGGGGGCATTGTCATGCTGAAACAGGAAAAGGCCTTTCTCAAACTGTTGCCACAATGTTGGAAACACAGAATCGTCTAGAATGTCATTGTATGCTGTAGCATACAGATTTCCCTTCACTGGATCTAAGGGGTCTAGCCCAAACAATGAAAAACAGCCCCAGACCATTATTCCTCCTCCACCAAACTTTACATTTGACACTATGCATTCGGGCAGGTAGCGTTCTCCTGACATACGTCAAACTCAGATTCATCTGCCGGGCTACCAGATGGTGAAGCGTGATTTATCACTCCAGAGAACGTGTTTCCACTGCTCCAGAGTCCAATGGCGGCGAGCTTTACATCACTCCAGCTGGCGTCTTGGAATTGATGATCTTAGGCTTGTGTGAGGCTGCTCTGCCATGGAAATCCATTTTATTAAGCTCCTGATGAACAGTAGTTATTGTGCTGATGTTGCTTCCAGAGAAAGTTTGGAACTCGGTAGTGAGTGTTGCAGCTGAGGACAGACCATTTTTACTCGCTACGTGCTTCAGCACTCTGCAGTCCCATTCTGTGAGTTTATGTGGCCTACCACTTCACGGCTGAACCGTTGTTGCTCCTAGACATTTCCACTTCACAATAACAGCACTTACAGTTGACCAGGGCAGCTCTAGCAGGGCAGACATTTTACTTACTGACTTGTTGGAAAAGTGGAATCATATGACGGTGCCACGTTGTAAGGCCATTCTATTGCCAATGTTTGTCTATGAAGATTGCATGGATGTGTGCTCAATATTATACAGCTGACAGCAATGACTGAAATAGCCAAATGCACTCATTTGAATGGGTGTCCACATACTTATATATAGTGTATTATTATGAGTATGTTGTGCATGCTACTATTACTGGAAGATAATGTGTTATATGCCAGATAAAGTTATCAAATTAGTAGAAGACTCTAAACGGCCTGGTGTACTCTGCATGCACACTTGATTTATGGCCTATCAGATAAGATCTCTAGCTGGCCAGAGAGAGAAGGCCATCAATTCTGACTGGCAGCAGTAATTAGCCTCTCTCTCTGCCAAGATGTTGACATCTCATCTTTAGTTGTGTGAATTGGTGTCTGCAATGATAATGATAGACTATGTAGTCTACAGTCAGTAACGGTGTGTGGATAAAATCACTGGGGAAGCCAAGTCCAAAAAAAAGCAAATTTTTCAACCTGTTGTGATAATTGCGTTGTTTGCTCTATAACCCGTTAGTTCATAAGCCTTGCGACTGTGATATACTGTATAGGCCTAAGGCAGAGACAATGAGAAGAATACATTCAACCACACCTTTGTTTCATCACAAAACCAGAGAGCATCCTCTGTCCGGTGAAGTCAAAATCAAATCAAATTGTATTTGTCACATGCGTCGAAAATGCAGTTAAGAAAATAGAGTTAAGAACATATGTACTAAATAAACTAAAGTTAAAAAAAATAAGTACAAAAATAAGTAACAATAATGAGATTATATACAGGGGGTACGGGTACGAGTCAATGTGCGGGGGTACAGGTTAGTCCAGGTAATTTGTACATGTAGGTAGGGGTAAAGGGACTATGAATAGATAATAAACAGCGAGTAGCAGCAGTGTAAAAACAAAGGGAGGGTGTCAATGAAAATAGTCTGGGTGGTCAATTGATCAATTGTTCAGCAGTCTTATGGCTTGGGGGTAGAAGCTGTGTTAAGGAGCCTTTTGGACCGAGACTTGGTGCTCTGGTACCGTTTCCGTGCAGTAGCAGAGAGAACAGACTATGACTTCAGTGACTGGAGTCTTTGACTTTTTTGGGGGGACTTCCTCTAACACTGCCTAGTATATAGGTCTTGGATGGCAGGAAGCTTTGCCCCAGTGATGTACAGGGCTGTACGCACTACCCTCTGTAGTGCGTTATGGTCGAAATGCCGATGCTCTCGATGGATCTGGGGACCCATGCCAAGTCTTTTCAGTCTCCTGAGGGAAGAAAGGAGTTGTCATGGTCTCTTAAAATGATTTTCTTGGTGTGTTTGGACCATGACAGCTTGTTTGTTGGGGAAAGCATATTGCATGTAACAAACATGACCTACAGCATGGTCAAGCAAATTAATGTTTCCAACCATTTTAGAACCACGGAGAGTTACCGCAAGTCGCAAAGAAAACAGGAGCTGCCTACACTATTCCAACACCATTTCAACATCATCAAATCACCTATGCTTCGTCTAATACAGTGACAACTAAAATATTCCAAAAACAATTAAGTCCAATCAACTTAAGCTAAATATGATGTGACTGTCCATGGTTCTGATATGTGTGTGTGTGTGTATTTATGCAAGTAGAAAAAGCATGTTGACTCACTCTACCTGTAGAGGAAAGCCAATGCCATCCTCCTCTCTTCATGTTGACAAAAGGGTCTATGACTGTCATACAGTACACGCTTTTATTTTTTGTTGTCCTATGCTACCTGGATAAAATGCTTGCTCGCTGCCATGTTTTTAAATGGTGCACAATGCACTGTACTTACACAGATGTTTGACAGTTAAAATCCCAGTGTGTTCTGTCTGGACCACTGCCCTTAGCACCCCTGTTCTAAACCAATAACTAACCTTGACTCATGTCACACGTAGCCACTCTCACTGTTGGGAAAACAACAGGTCACAGATCATTGCTCTTTTCACAGGAATAAATCTCAACTGTCAAAGAATGGATCACAGCTTAATAGTGGAAACCATGGTCACACCACTGAAGATGCCAGAGTTGTTATTTAGTAGAATGACAACCGTTTGTTTTATAGACCAGGGTTTATAAACATGTTATGAACTCATTCAATAAGTGCAAAAGGCTGGAGTCATTGGTGAAAGGAAATATTGACAGTAAGAACCCCAGACAAAGTACACTGAACAAAAATTTAACGCAACATGTAAAGTGTTGGTCACAGAAAGATCCCAGAAGTGTTCCAAATGCACAAAAAAGCTTATTTCTCTCAAATGTTGTGCACACATTTGTTTACATCCCTGTTAGTGAGCATTTCTCCTATTGCCAAGATAATCCATCCACCTGACAGGTGTGGCATATCAAGAAGCTGAGTAAACAGCATGATCCTTACACAGGTGCACCTTGTGCTGGGGAAAGAAAAGGCCAAATGTACAGTTTTGTCACACAACACAATGCCACAGATGTCTCAAGTTTGAGGGAGTGTGCAATTTGCTGGCTGACTGCAGGAAGGCCACCAGAGCTGTTGCCAAAAATTGAATGTTAATATATCTACAATAAGCCACCTCCACCTTTGTTTTAGAGAATTTGGCAGTACATCCAACCGGCCTCACAACCGCAGACCACGTAAATGGCGTTGTGTAGGTGGACGGTTTGCTGATGTCAACATTGTGAGCAGAGTGCCCCATGGTGGCGGTGGGGTTATGGTATGGGCAGGCATAAACTACGGACAATGAACACAATTGCATTTTATCAATGGCAATTTGAATGCACAAAAATACTGTGATGAGATCCTGAGGCCCATTGTGAGGCCCACTTCTTTTTAAGGTATTTGTGAAAACAGATGCATATCTGTGTTCCCGGTCATGTGAAATCCATTGATAGGGCCTAATGAATTTATTTCAATTGACTGATTTCCTCATATGAACTGTAACTCAGTAAAATCTTTGAAATTGTTGCATGTTGCGTTTATATTTTTGTTCAGTATAATACTGTTTGACCAATTGACACTGCCAAAAGGCTTCTGAAATGATAACGGCAATATTATACTTTTTAAATAACAGCTAGGCATGCATTACAGTGTCCAATACTGTGAATAGGGGTTAGATAGATGTCCCTTGAGTAGTCACTTGTTACTGGGGATTTAGAGTCACTTTCTTTGGAACAAATTCAATTAACATGCAAGATTTCTCGAGTGACAAAGCGTGTTGCCTCTGGTTTGCCATTGTTAACTTGTAGCAAGGTCTCTGTCAAAAGGGCATTCTTAATACACACAATGCCTGGCCCCACGCTCTACTGAATATAAATCATCACTGTGCTCTTACTACAGCGCATTCAACATGTAGGGCTACGAAACATTGGGAGTAAAAATCTTCAAAATTCCTTTTAACGTAATTTCTACAAGTATTTAAAATCTGACAACGAATCTGTCATTATTCCCATGTAGGAAAAGCAATGGATAATTTATCTACATAATGAAACAATTGCGGAAAGTTGCTTTTAATTAGGAAAGGTTTTCAACAAAACGTATTAGTTTTAAATGTACCTATTCACCTCCGTCGACAAGAAAACGGTCCCATAAGAATTTGGCCAATGAACCTGCTACCATGCTTCGAGTGATGAATGATCCAACTATGCGTAAAGTGGAGACGTAAAATAAGTAGCTAACCAAACTCAAACGTAGTGCAATAAACGCAACAGAACTCATACAGCAACAACAACACAAACAAACAAAAAACAAATCTTACATTGTCTTATCTGAAGGATTAAGTTGCCGGTGCATGGCAAGAGAGAATCCAAATAAACTGCCCGGTTCTCCGTCTTTCCTCAGGACATTCAAGGTATCCAGGTTGAAGCCTGATATATGGGTCCATTCTAGAAAACAAATAAGTACCACATGAATTGGAAAATATATTCTCGGGTGCACCATTGCGTTAGGACCTAAGGGTACCACTACAGTTCAATGCTGTGCTGGTTGTTCCACTACCCCTCGCTCAGGATTCGCTGCAGAATTCCATGACCTGCTGAATGCCTCTGTTGTTATCCCGGGTTTACGGATTAGTAATCGTGCACTACAGCGCTCCTCCTCTGCTCCCTCCACCCTTTACGTCACCACACAAATCCCTAACAGTTTTCTAACTTTGGGGTTTGATTTGACTTCCAGTCCCTGCCCATTCAGTCGTCTTCATTCATTCCAGTTCACATTAGAGGTAACATTTTATAAAACATACACGGTGTCATTAAATTAAATTAAAGTACACTGTAGCCAATATTGGTCAGAAATGGCTATTTGGTAACCAGACTGGACTGAGAGGTACATTAAGTCTATTCATCAACATGTACAGTATATTTATCAATAATCACACTCTTATGCCCAGAACTGATCATCAAAAGAGGTCCACGTGTCTTAGGGCATCTAGCTAATAATGCATGAGTGGCCAGGGATTTTAGTCTTTGCAGACAGTAAACGTAATGGTTGGACGTGGATGGACAGTAGGTCAAATGTGAAGCGAATCAATTGGACAAATGAACCTCCCAAATCCAGGTGGACAATGGGGTAGGTAGGATGGGCACTGACTCGACACTCTGCCTCAAGCCTTCTGTGTTCATTAAGCTGAAGGGAATGGAGCATCTCAAATTCAAGCTCCATAAAAAAAAAAACAGGAGAGTCAGGGAATGTCTTGTGTCATAGTAGTTTGCCAAGTTGATTAAAATGTTTAAAGCTTCTTAAAACAAGGAATATTTTTTGATAGACAATGGTCCATTTGATAGGCTCCTAATCATTCATCCAAAAGAGAATAGCTTCTGAAATATGTATGGCCATTCTGACTAATAACACCTGGTGGACACACTGTTCATGAATTAGTCATGATTCCTAAATGGGGTCTCTGCGTTTACATCACAATTGTAGGAAGGTCTTCAGGAAATGGCATCCTCCTCTCCAAGCTCCTTGGAACATCTCTTTACAGGAAGAACCCAGCCCATGTGCCAGCCATGCCCTGCTATCTTCTCAAGACATATTGGGAACGTAAAACAAATGGATGAGTCACTCAGAGCCACTGTAAGACAGCGCTGAGAACACTTTTAACTCTTAACTGTCTGTCAAGGCAGCCAAGTTTTAATGTCACATGCACAAGTATGGTGAAATGTATCTCTTGCAATCTATAAACCCAACAATGCAATGATCAATATTAATGTAGTACTAAAAATAACATACGGTAGAACAAAAACAAATGAGGAGTAAAGATACACTGAACAGAAATATAATCAGAACATTAAAGTGTTGGTCACATGTTTCATGAGAAATGAGAAATGTTCCATACGCACAGAAAGCTTATCTCTCTCAAATCTTTTGCACAAATTTGTTTACATACCTGTTAGTGAGCATTTCACCTCTGCTAAGGTAATCCATCCACCTGACAGGTGTGGCATTACACAGGTGCACCTTCTGCTGGGGACAATAAAAGGACACTCTAAAATGTGCAGTTTTGTCACACAAGACAAAGCCACAGATGTCTCAAGTTTTGAGGGAGTGTGCAAATTGACATACTGTCTGTAGGAATGCCCACCAGAGGCTAATGCCAAAGAATTGAATGTTCATTTCTTTACCACAAGCCACCTCCAACGTTGTTTTAGAGAATTTGGCAGTGCGTCCAACCGGCCTCACAACCGCAGACCACGTGTAACCACGCCAGCCAAGGACCTCCAGATCCGGTTTTCTCACTTGTGGGATTGTCTGAGACCAGCCAACCGGACAGCTGATGAAACTGTGGGTTTACACAACCGACACATTTCTGCACAAACTGTAGGAAACCATCTCAGGGAAGCTTATCTGTATGCTCATCGTCCTCACCAGGATCTTGACCTGACAGTAGTTTGGCGTCGTAACCGACTTCAGAAAGAAGATGTTCACCTTTGATGGTCACTGGCACACTTCACAAATGAATCCCGGTTTTATCACGGTGTGCCGGGCAGATGGCAGACAGTGTGTATGGCATTATGTGGGTGAGCGGTTTGCTTATACCATGCTGTGAACAGAGTGCCCCATGATGGCGGTGGGGTTACGCCAATATCGAGTAACTTCGCACAGCCATTGAAGAGGAGTGGGACACACTTTCCATAGGCCACAATCAACAGCCTAATCAACTCTATGCGAAGGAGAAAAGTCGGGCTGCATAAGGCCAATGGTTATCACACCAGATACTGACTGGTTTTCTGATTCACACCCCTACCTTTAAGGTATCTGTGACCAATAGATGCATATCTGTATTCCCAGTCATATGAAATATATAGATTGGAGCCTAATTTGTTTATTCCAATTGACTGATTTCCTTATATGAACTGTAACTCAGTAAAATCTTTTAAATTGTTGCATGTTGCAGTTATATTTTTGTTCAGTATATTTAGAGGGTCAGTTCCAATACCATATTTATAAATGTGCAGAATACTGGAGTGATAGAGGTAGATATGTGACTAGGCATCGGGATGTATGATAAATGGAGTAGCAGCAGCGTAAATTAGGATTACATGTGAGTGTGTGTGTGTGTGTGTGTGTGTGTGTGTGTGTGTGTGTGTGTGTGTGTGTGTGTGTGTGTGTGTGTGTGTGTGTGTGTGTGTGTGTGTGTGTGTGTGTGTGTGTGTGTGTGTGTGTGTGTGTGTGTGTAGAGTCAGTATAAATGTGTGTGCATGTACTGTGTGTGTTGGAGTGTCAGTGTGCATGTGTGTAGAGTCCTGTGAGTATGCATAAATACAGCAAAAATAAAAAAAATAAGGGTAAATTCAGATAGTCCATTGATGTTGTTGTCCCAGCACCACACTGCCAGGTCACTGGTCTCCTCCCTGCAGGGTGTCTCATCGTCGCTAGTGATCAGGCCTACCATTGTTGTGTCGTCAGCAAACTTGATGATGGTGTTGGAGTTGTGTTTTGCCACGTGGTCATGGGTGAACAGTCAGTACAGGAGGGGACTAAGCACACATCCCTGTGGGGCCCCCGTGTTAAGGGTCAGCGTGGGGTCGACCCGTCAGGAAGTCCAGTATTGAGTTGCAGAGGGAGGTGTTCAGTCCCAATATCCTTAAGCTTGGTGACGAGCTTGGAGGGGACAATGGTGTTGGGGACGTATGCACATTGGAGTGGGTCTGGGATGTCTGGGATGATGGAGTTGATGCGTGCTATAACCAGCCTTTCAAAGCACTTTATGATTACAGATGTGAGTGCTGTAGGGAAGTGTTCATTGTGGCATAAAGCCTTAAAGTTCTTGGGAACAGGAATGATGATAGTCATTTAAAATGTGGGGATTTATAGACTGGGACAAGGATAGGTTGAAAATCCATGTGAATATGCCTGCCAGCTGATCTGCCCTATGCGACGGACATAGGTGCTTGTGTAATATGATTCCACCTTATTCCTATATTGGACTTTTGCTCGTAGCAGGACTTCATGTACTTGTTCCTGTCCTCAGCTATGGCCTCAGAGTTGTCAGCGATAGCCCTGTGTGTGGTAGCCCTGTCCTTTAGTTTAGCACCAATCTCTGTGTTAATCCAGGGCATTTGATTGGGAAAGCAGCAAACCTTCACTGTGGGGAGAATGTCGCTGATGCATTTCCTTGTGAAGCCGGTGATAGAGGTGGTTTGCTCATTGATGTTATTGGCGGAGTCTCGGAACATATTCTAATCAGCGCTAGCAAAACAGTCCTGTAGCATAATCTCTGATACTGATGACCATTTTTCAATGGAGTGAGTCACAGGGACTTCCTGTTTGAGCTTATTCTTGTGAACCGGAAGCAGGAGTACATAGTCATGATCTGATTTGCCAAACGGGGGAGGGCCTTGTATGCTGGCTTGTGTGTAGAGTAACAGTGGTCTAGGACTCTATCGTCCCTAGCGGCGAAAGAGACGCATTGATGGAAGTTGAGCGTCACGTGTCTTAATGACAGAGAATTAAAATCACCACCAACGAGGAAGGCATCCTCTGGAAGTCAGTTTCCCTGCTTGTTTATAGCCTTCATACAGTTTGTTAAGTGCCAGCTTGTTATAGTTATTGTCCTGAAGTGGAATGTATACAACAGTCACGATAACAGCTGAAAACTCCCTTGGGAGGTAGAAGGGTCGGCATTTGACCATCAGGTATTCCAATGGCTTGAGACAACCACTGCACTCGAGTCAGAACACCATTTTTTGTTAATGAAGAGGCACACCCCTCCCCCTCTCGATTGCCCTGACTCTAATGTCCCGTCCGCTCTCTGAATGGAGAATCCAACGAGTTGGAAAACCATGTTTCAGAAACGCAGAGAATATTGCAGTTACGAGAGTCCTGTTGGTAGCAAATCAGTGACTTGCCAATAGAATGGAGGAAAGAGGTGGCCGGTTTTCCCTTTGCTTTAATCTCGCCAGAATTCCCCCTCTCTTGCCTCTGTAATGCCGCCATTTCCTCTTGGTTACCCTGAAATTACAGAAAGAGCCCAGGGCAGATGAGTCGAAGTCAAAGTCGAAGCTGGAATTGGGGTAAGTAACTGCAGATCTCATGTTCAAAAGTTATCATCGGTTATAAGAAACGGTAGTGGATACATTTTGTGAAAATGCCCCAAAAAAATCACAAGGGGTAGGAGCCATCCAGTACAGCGTCATCTTGTCTGTTGAACTCGAGGGCAACACTGGGAATAACACTCTTATTAGGAGATTGTTGACTGGACAAAGGGATGACAAAGGCATGAATACAATGTTGACATGTCCTGAGACAAAACATTATTGATGAGTGCATTTTAAAAATGTTTTTCTTGAAAACCCGAACCTGTGCACATAAATCAATTCGCCGGGGCATGGACTCTACAAGGTGTTGACTGCGTTCCACAGGGATGCTGGCCCATGTTGACCCCAAATGCTTCCCCAGTTGTGTTAAGTTGGCTGGATGTCCTTTGGGTGGTGGCTGATTCTTGATACACACAGGATACTGTTGAGTGTGAAAAAACCCAGTTCTTGACACACTCAAACCGGTACGCCTGGCACCTACTACCACTTAAATATTTTGCCTTGCCCATTCACCATCTGAATGGCACACATACACAATCCATGTCTCAATTGTCTCCTCGCCTTCATCTACACTGATTGAAGTGGATTTAACAGGTGACATCCATAAGGGATCATAGCTTTCACCTGGATTCACTTGGTCAGTCTATGTTATGGAAGGAGCAGGTGTTCCCAATGTTTTGTGCTCTCAGTGTATATCACACACAATTGGTTTTAACATGTTTCAATGGAATGTATTCTGCCTATCATTCACAAAATATTTTGTTTGATCATGCCTTTAAGATGGGTTACAGCTTGAACTGACCTGGGTCTTATTCTCACTGCAGATCATAAAACAATGTGGACATTGTAGAGACCTCAAAGCTAAGTCTGCCCCCATTTCAACTTTTCAAAGATTAGAGAGAGAGAGAGACAGAGAGAGAGAGAGAGAGAGAGAGAGAGAGAGAGGACTTTCTAAACGCATTCCTAATTTCTACAAAGGATTAGAAAGGGGCCTATGTCAGGTCATCATAATGGCAGCATTACTGGTTCAGCAAAGATGTGTTAGAACACAAGGGTTACAATTATGGAGCTCACAAGACCAAAGCAAGGGACCATATGGAAGTATGTTTGCTAACATAGTCCAGTTATCTCATGAGGTAGAAAGAATAGTACAGTTAATGTATGTTTGCAGTGTTATGCTCAGCATTTATTCAATAAGAAGATTCACATGGTCAGTGTATGCTTTACAGTTGCAATAAAGCAAGCTATTCAGTTCCAATCCAAAGGAACTTTTGTATTTATCCTTTTAAACATATTTCTACATCTTGCCAAACACAAAGCCAATTACATGACCATTTTTGAGTCAGGAACAAGAATTCCAGATTGCGTGTTGAATAGCTTCTGATTCAAAATGTCACCTTTCACTCTTCTCTTAAAGACACTGGAATGTGAGTGGCTAATAGTGACACTGTTCTGAAACAGGCGTCTAATGTTACTGATAGGCCTGTAGCATTCTGTTAACTTCTAGGTTAAGGATACTATACTAGATTTAGAGTGAATAAAGAACTTCTTGATTTAAGCTTAGTCACATGAGTTCAGGTTCAGACCAAAGTCTATTGTAAAATGTACTTAGAAAGGATTTATCTTGATCAATGTTGGCAAATTACCAAATGAGGTGGCAAATTAATTAATGGCTTTGTGACATAAATCAAGGCGGCTGATGACGCGGTGTGCTGTATATTATCATAAAGAATTATACAATCTGTTATTCTGTATTACTGTCCAGAATTTTGATTTGTTAAATCAATGTGTAGAAAAGGGTCATGAAGTCACCAGGGCCTTTTACCTACAGTGCATTTGGAAAGTATTCATCAATCTACACACAATAGCACATAATGAAAAAGCAAAAACACATTTTTAGACATCTTTGAAAATGTAGTTGTAAAAATACAAATAAAAATGATCACATTTACATAAGTATTCAGACCTGTCACACCCTGATATGTTTTACCTGTCCACCCCAATCCAGGTGTCGCCCATATTCCACATTATCCCCTGTGTATTTATACCTGTGTTTTCTGTTTGTCTGTTGCCAGTTTGTCAAGTCAACCAACATTTTTAATATCAGCACATGCTATTCCCCAGTCTCTCTTTTCTCGTCCTCCTGGTTTTGACACTTGCCTGTCCTGACCCTGAGCCCGTCCCGCCTGACCACTCTGCTTCCCCCTGGCCCTGAGCCTGCCTGCCGTCCTGTACCTTTGTCCCACCTCTGGATTACCGACCTCTGCCTAACCTGACCCTGAGCCTGCCTGCCATCCTGTACCTTTTCCCCTGTTGCTGTAATAAACATTGTTACGTCTGCATCTGGGTCTTACCTTTATCCTGATAAGACCCTTTAATCAGTACGTTGTTGAAGCATCTTTGGCAGCAATTACAGCCTCAAGTCTTCTTGGGTATGATGCTACAAGCTTGACACCCCTGTATTTGGGAGTTACTCCCATTCTTCTCTGCAGACCCTCTCAATCTCTGTCAGGTTGGACGGGGAGCGTCGCTGTACAGCTGTTGTCAGGTGTCTCCAGAGATGTTTGATCGGGTTCTAGTCCAGGCTCTGGCTGGGACACTCAAGGACATTCAGAGACTTGTCCTGAAGCCGCTCCTGCGTTGTCTTGGCTGTGTGCTTAGGGTTTTGTCCTGTTGGAAGGGGAACCTTCGCCCCAGTCTGAGGTCCTGAGTGCTCTGGAGCAGGTTTTCATCAAGAATCTCTCTGTACTTTATTCCATTCATCTTTAACTCGATACTGACTAGTCGCCCAGTCCCTACAGCTGAAAAACATCCCCATAGCATGATGCTGCCACCACCATGCTTCACCGTCTGGATTGTATTGGCCAGGTGATGAGCAGTGCTTGGTTTCCTCCAGAAGTGATGCTTGGCATTCAGGCAAAAGGGTTCCTTCTTGGTTCCATCAAATCAGAGAATCTTGTTTCTCATGGTCTGAAAGTCATTTATGTGCCTTTTGGCAAATTCCAAGATGGCTGTCATGTGCCTTTTACTGAGGTGTGGCTTCTGTCTGGCCACTCTACCATAAAGGCCTGATTGGTGGAGTACTGCAGAGATGGCAATCCTTCTGGAAGGTTCTCTCATCTCCACAGAGGAGCCCTGGAGCTCAGTCAGAGTGACTTGTCAACTGTGGGACCTTATATGGACAGTTGTGTGCCTTTCCAAATCATGTCCAATTAATTGAATGTAACACCGGTGGACTCCAATCAAGTTGTAGAAACATCTCAAGGATTATCAATGGAAACAGGATTCAACAGACCTCAATTTTGAGTCTCATAGCAAAGGGTCTGAATACCTACCTACCTATTTGTAATACATTTGCTCACAATTTCTTAAACCCTGTTTTCGCTTTGTCATTATGGAGTATTGTGTGTAGATTGATGAGGAAAATTGTTTATTTAATACATTTTAGAATGAAGCTGTAACATAACAAAATGTGAAAAGGGGGGTGGGGTCTGTAGCCTTTAATTACCAAACTAGTATAGAAATTTAAAAAAGAAACCAGATAAACAGCAGGGCCAGCCAGGGCTTTCATGTCCACTATAGCCCTGGGTGGCTATGTAACGTGAGCAGTCAGAAGAGGTCAGTCTGCTATGTCAGATTTTCTCATGTCAATGGTAGGGGGTAACCTGAGAGACGGTGCATATTGAGGAGGGACACAGGTGGGTGTTCACAGATGAGAGAGCCTTTCTCTACATATTTTCTTTTACATTTGAGTCATTTGTATACAGATGTAGGATCTTAATTTGAGCTGGTTTCCAACAGCAGGAAAATAAGTCCTGCAACAACAGTTATTATGTGGATTATGATGAATGGACATTTTTGTAGGGGTTGATACATTTTTGTTAGGGAAATCAAGTCTCACATTTCCAAGTGGATATTCTTAAACATTAGAAGCCTTTTAAAAACTCAAATAGGCTACAGCTTGCATTTCCTGCTTTGCAAGAAAATTCTCAGCAACAAAAGAGTGATCAAACTAAGATCCTACATCTGTAGCAGGAGGGAGCTTTTACCTTTATATGTGGTTGGTCTTCTTACAACATTTGCATAATTATATGCTCAAAATACAACGATGAGTCCTGTACACAAAGACTGACCCCAAGTAAACTGCTGTAACGTTATTTTCAAAAATGTGTGGTATATCTCAGTGGCATATAGTTTGTAAGCATGCATGTCATGCCCCAACTGTCACTATCTTTCAGAAGCAATGTTTTTTTTGTTTTTTTTACCAGATGCTAAAGAGAGGAAGGATGTCTGACGCTGATATGGGCCCCTGCGTAGTCAAGCTGTGGTGAAAAATGTCAGACATGATTTGAAAATGAGTGCGTGCTATTTGGGTGCACCTAATTCAACATTACTTTTCCATAATGTTCAAACCATTATATATATTTTGTATATTCTATAATCCCTCTAAAAGTTGGTGATTTATATAGAAAAAAAAGAGATGGATAACTTTTAGTACTTTTTGCAATAAGACTTTATTGCTTTGTTTAGGCATCTTTGTAACACTGCCGTTTGGGTTTTGCAGACCTGTCACCCAAGCTGCTTTCGAGACTGAAGGACTAACTTCTGAAGTTACACTATGGTGAAATCAAAGCTGACTGGCTAAAGAAATCAAACCCACAAGTTATCGGACACAGCCCAAAGAGCACAGCAGGCATGGCACTCATAAAGGCATTTAGACAACTGCCGTTACACCCCATCTAACAATCCTGGACTGGTCACTGCTATGCAATGCAATGACAGATGCACTATTAGACCAGTAAGGAGTACAGAACTCCTCAGTCATTTTCATGCCATCTGTCCACCTCAGTTATTACATACTTAGCCTGTTGTCATGAAGAAGTAGGTTCACAGGGATTTCAAAGCATTCTCGTTCATGAGATCCATTTTTTAAAAGTTGGATGCCTTTGTAATTCACCTTGGTGTAGCTCTAATAAATCGCTCTCCCATACTTCACTAGGCAAGGAGAGGATCACTGGTTACATGATCATGTCATAATGATTTCAAACATCTGTGTTTGGGGAGATATACCTGGCTACATGCATATCAGGTGGTTCTTTGGCCTTATCAAAACATCACTCGGACAGATTTGTCCTGCTTACATTCAGTCTGACACCCGAAACAGGGACGATAGAGTGTTATCTGAGACAAGTTCACCGCGAAACTCCACAGGGCACAGTCTCTGGCGTGATCATGGTGTCACTATTGCAACACCACCCGCACAATCTCTCTCGGCATCCCTTAAAATCAATCTTTTGTTTTCTTCTTTTTTTTATATAATAAAAAAAATAGGTAAATACAAATATTCAACTTTATAGGAAACTGAACATTAGCATTTTATCAAGGTTATACATTTCAGGAAAGGCTGTTTGGGAAAGCAAACATTAGTCACAGCTATTAATATGGAGTACACAGACCTCTTACTGCTTTACAGTGAACGTGTGGGAATGCCTGGTGAGTGAGTGTGGCTGAAGCTGAAGGCCCCAATGAAAAGTCTGTGGCCAGAGAGTTTTGTCTGCACCAGTGGCTGTGTGAAGTGTGGCGTTAAATCACACTGTGTGAAAGGGAGAGCTCCTCATCTGCTCCTGTTGTGACAGTGACAAGGCCCTTTGTGGAGGAACCCCTGGCAGTAAATCTGCTCTGGTCCTCCTCACAATGCACTGCCTCCATTTACGACTCCTCTGAGGGAGGTGTGCCTCTGAATAAACAATGAGGGGAGTGGGACCTCACGGACCTCACTGCATTCTTTCTCAGGCAGGTCCAGCAGATAAGGCAGGGAATTCTGGGGGACTCCCCTTTGTTGTCTCTCTGCAAACTGCAGGACTGTGTTCCTTTGATACAAAGCCATGCATCTCTCCATGTGCCTCGCAGGTTGTTCTTGCATAGCATCACAAGGCTCATCGGCAGGTAATTACTGAATAAGGTAAATGTATAATATCGTCAAAAATGGCTCATTCTGTATTATAATACATATGTAATAGATTAATAACACAATTATATTCTGTGCACACCAGTGTTGTATTCAACATCTAAAATGTACAAAATGAGTAAAATGTGTAAACGAAAAATACTATTTCAAAGTGTCAAAAAACAAGAAAAATCCCGTCAATACTGACATTATCAGCTGAATAATATGCACTCAAGCACATCAGACGTTAACCTAAATAGCAGTATAGAGTTCCAAAGGGAAGACTTCCTTCCAGTTGTGATTGTCTACTGCAGCTTGCCCATGGAAGCCATTGTTGTTCAAAAATACCCTAGCATCTGACAAAAGCCAGCATGACTAATTCAAAGGAAACATGTGCTCAATCATGAGAGCCCAGGGGTGGATGGTCCCAACATAAACAGTCTCTTCCTGCACCCAACAGAGGAACAGTCTCAGAGCTACTTTGGCCCCAGTCTGACAGGGAATGGTCTTGCAAAGCTAAAAACCATTAAGGAAATCGTATCCGTGTTCACAGGATACACAATCACGTGTGATACATTACGAAAATTCCATACACTCATGGCATGCATGTATTTTTATTAACCAATGGTTATATGAATCAAACAACAGTTGGTGCTTGACTAATCAGCAAATCAATATGCTATTTTTCAGTGAATTAGTTTTGTGTGCTAAGACAAAGGGAAAAATAAGCCACCAGTTGTTTTCGAGGTTGTGTATGGATACCCACCACACAAACACCCAGGTATAATAAACGTTGGGTACACTGAACTAAGGGATTACCAAGGGCGATTTGCCATAGTGATTAATGCTGCAGGACACAGGTTCCGTGAATCACAGCAAAAGCTATTTTACTGAACTGGAAAGCTGCCTGCATTTCATTGAGTGTTCTCACTCATAGTTTACTCAAAC
The DNA here is from genome assembly GCF_036934945.1 of Oncorhynchus masou masou. Taxonomy (NCBI): domain Eukaryota; kingdom Metazoa; phylum Chordata; class Actinopteri; order Salmoniformes; family Salmonidae; genus Oncorhynchus; species Oncorhynchus masou. The sequence goes on along the minus strand of NC_088221.1, from coordinate 15,582,297 downwards.
TTAAATGTATGGCATTGTCTTGTAGATTTGAACCTAGTTATCGTCTCATACAGTATGTGTAAGGCTATGGTAGATGTATCCACCCCAGTAGATTTATGGGGCTCCTCTGCACCACTGCTCCCTCAGCAATGTGAGAGAGTGGACAGGGCGACGGGAGGTCCCAGCTTACACAGTGGGGTTGCCCATAGTTGATTAGCCTCACAATGAAAGTCATATCCTCTACTTTCTCCTGTTATCTTGTGAGGTGCAGGAGCCGTGCTTGGCAGCTTAAGTGTTGCAAACTCCACCATGTATGTTTTGTGTATGTTTTCCCATGTTGAAAGTTTAAACAGTAACAGATTTCTCATTACTGAAATGGGCCTGACCACCAGGCACCATTTGCATCTCCGGCCTTTGTCTGTATAGTCCAATTTCATAATCATTCAAGGGATAAATAAACAACATGGAAACATACTAATAAATGTAACCTTACCACTCCCCTCTCCCACTGCCAATCTATGCCTTTATAAAGGGAGTTGGAAGTGCAAACAGACAGTATTGGTCACCCTGGACACCTGGAATTCCAAACAGAGAACAGGTTGGAAGACCAAATTTGTATCAAGGGTCATGTTTCCTAGGGCCTGAGTAACAGGGGTCATTAACAACCCTCATGGAAAAACGGCATGATTTCCCATGTGACATTTCCACACCTTTGGCACGTGAAACCATGTACAACCATCTGTTTTTGGAACCCTTTATATGTGACATTTCACATGTGTTTTTGGAACACTTCAGATTTTCACATATGAAATAGTGTGTTTATACTTTATTATTCATTATGTCCTTACCTGGGATTTGAACTCACAACCTATTGGTTCACTGTATTTCAATCATCCTGCTATGATCTGTGTCAATGACTGATTTCCCCTGTATTCCTACACTTTGGACTTCAAAGTAGATCTCAGCTTTGTTAAAAATACACTGAAGAAAACCTATTATGTTTATCATAGTGATTCAGGAGTAACATTAAATCAGAATAATATGCCCAACAAACATTAGACAACTATACAAAAAAACCTCAAGTTGCTGAAATCAATGATGAGAGAATCGTCAGAATAACTGATAATTAAAATAACAGTGCAGCTGACACTATTTTGCTAAGTGCAGAGATGTATTATTAACTATTGAACATGTATGTGAATGCTGCAGAAAGGTGAGTGTACTTCAAGTCCAGGTTGTGAGTTCAAATCTCTGGTAGGGTTGTACTTTGGCGATAACACATGAAATTGCACTTGAATCGCACGTGAAATAAAAATAATAATCACGTGAAGTGTTCCAAAAACACGTTTTCACGTGTGAAATGTTACATGTGAAGTGTTCCAAAAACACGTTTTCACATGTGAACTGTCACGTGAAGTTTTCCAAAAATAAATTTTCCATGTGTGAAATCATGTGGTTCAACATGTGATAACATGAAACTGAATTGTTAGCCATTGCTGTAAATTTAGTGGGAATTTTTTGTCATTTTACTGTACATTTCTACAGTAATCGGATACTGTATTAGTGTTCTGCTATATATTTACTGTCATCACAATGCACATGGGAAGGTTACTTTTTGGCCTGTCCTACAAATTAACTTAGCATGCCTCACTTGCGATTACATTTAAACTTATAGGATATTTATTTATTTTTTATTTCACCTTTATTTAACCAGGTAGGCTAGTTGAGAACAAGTTCTCATTCACAACTGCGACCTGGCCAAGATAAAGCATAGCAGTGTGAACAGACAACAACACAGAGTTACACATGGAGTAAACAATAAACAAGTCAATAACACAGTAGAAAAAAAAGAGTCTATATACATTGTGTTCAAAAGGCATGAGGAGGTAGGCAATAAATAGGCCATAGGAGTGAATAATTACAATTTAGCAGATTAACACTGGAGTGATAAATGATCAAATGATCATGTGCAAGTAGAGATACAGGTGTGCAAAAGAGCAGAAAAGTAAATAAATAAAAACAGTATGGGGATGAGGTAGGTAAATTGGGTGGACTATGTACAGCTGTAGTGATCGGTTAGCTGCTCAGATAGCAGATGTTTAAAGTTGGTGAGGGAAATAAAAGTCTCCAACTTCAGCAATTTTTGCAATTTGATTTTTGGATACTTTATATGCACTTATTCTTTTATAGTAAGCTACCAGCTATTGAGTTGCAGTGAAAATGGTGGAAACAACTTTTAATGTATTTCTACAGCTGAACTGCATTTTGTCAGTAAATTTACAACAACAAAAACTGTATCCATGAAGTATACAGAAATTCCAATTACTTTCAATGCTAGAAAATTATAAAGTAGAATTTAGTTTACTTTCTGAATTGACTGGAATTAACCTCAAAATTGGTAAGCACACTTCGGACACAACCACACCTGGGATTTAAACTCACAACCTCTTGAATACCAGCAACATGAATTTCCTGCTTTGCCACCGAGTCTGTGGCCATGACAACGATCGACCATACATTTCTGCACTTAGCTAAAAGTTGACCAGAATAAAGTCAATAATTGTGCGATTATGCGACTACACCAACAAAAAGTTCAGGGACACTTGACATTAAGGCCTATTTTTATTCAGATCAAGCGTAATCCTGTCTAACGCTGCATTTAAAAATATATATATTGCTTAGTAAAACTGCATAAGCATTGCTCTTCACTTTCTGGAGGACCAAGTTTTGAAATCAGTAGAGGATCTTCAAACTAAGGGCAAACATGGCATCAGTGACAGAGAGGAAGAGGCGTCCATCCATGTATACAGGTAAGAGTCTACTGTAGCTAGCTACATTTTCAGATATTACACGTTTCTAATTTTGTCAGAAAGTCATTTTCATTTCAAGTTAAAGTGTACTGTTAGTTAGCTAGCTAACATTAGCTGGCTGGCTGGCTGGCTGGCTTGCTAGCTAGCATTACGTGTATGATCTGTGTAGTAATATTTATTTATATATCAGAGCCATTTGCTTTGCTAGTTATAGCCTAAAGTTAGTTAGCTAACATTCAACCTGGTTGGTTAGCTACCTGCAGATTCATACAGGGTCTTAACATCATAAATTGGGATTATGGTTCATTGTTTTGCTAAATTGCTACATGTCTTAGCAAAAGACTCCACTATGCAGGTAACTATTTCAATTTAATGTTAATGATGTCACTTGCTCTGGCTATCTACTCTGATTTCAGAGCACTCTCGTCTGAGTGTGCCATAGCACAGAATAACTGAGGAATTTACGAACACCAACACCAGCTGAATATGGCCGGTGTCAGTAAACGTTGGCAAAAAAGGGAAATTGTTGCCAGCAGTACAGTTGTAGTTGCTCTGGATAACACAAAAACAGCCTAACCAGCTCTGAATGGGCAAGTAAAATGGTCAGAGTGAGCTATTCTGTTATTTGTGTCTGGAAGTAGCTAGCAAGTTAGCCAACGTTAGCCAGTTAGCTTGGGTGTTGACTGCTGTGGTTAGGACAGAACTCTCAGATCAACCCTTAAAAGAGATGGGTGGGGCTAAAGCTTAAGAGGGTGTGAATGACACTGAATGGGTCTAGACAAAGAACTCTCCAGTAGGTGTACCAAAAGATTCAAAGGCCATTTTCTCAAAAGTGAGATTACAAGTTTATCAACTTTCAAAGCAGAATGACTTTCCCATTGTTCCTCAAATGTAGTGTATTTTATTCCATTTTCTAGCTCCGAGTCTCTACTTTTATCCAATGTAAACAATTTCAAATGTTGCTATACAAAACCAAATGGAGCCAGTCGGTAACATTTAACATAGCTAACCCATCACTCTCTCTGACCTGATAGTCTGGTAGTAAGTATTACAACATGGTGATCAGCTATAAATTAAATATTGCATGCTTTTTCACAGTAGACGCACTTAACTCAGCTTTAAATAAGGCAGAATACAAGATTAACTGGGATGACAATCCCTTTCATGGGAGACCTTAAAAAGTTAGCCGAAAGCCACGCCTCCAATAAGCTACACCTGCAATCTTCTGATAGGCTGCCGGTGCTACAGTATGCTGCCAATCAGCAAGTGATGCACATGTTGTCAATAGAAGAGTAGGTGAACACTGTAGTTTACCGGGAAGGATTGCTAGTGGCAGAAATTGTCCTGTAGGTTCCTGGCAATGTATTGTGAATTTTACACTAACTGGTAATTTCCAGGTAAGAAATGTAAAATACACAGCAACAAGTTGCTTTTAACTTAGTGAAAAAGAGAACAATAATCTCTCACAGTGCTGCTCATTACTGACATATTCTCTTACAATGTTTGCAGGACAGACAGTGTCAAGGGAGATGTTTAACTTGAATTGGCAAAGCCACCAAACACTTAAACTGCTAAAACACTTTCACTGACGGTTGGCACAAATGCACATATTTGACCATGCGCCCAAATATGCTAATGTCTTTCACCAGTACATTTCCCTACCCTACAGTACTAGTCAAAAGTTTAGACACACCTACTCATTGAAGGATTTTTCTTTATTTTTCTTTTTAATTATTTTTTATTTTCAGACAATTAAAACTGGGAAATAACATAAGGAATCATTTGGTAAGCAAAAAAGTGTTTCAAGTTCTCATTTACAACTGTGACCTGGCCAAGATAAAGCAAAGCAGTGCGACAAAAAACAACAACACAGAGTTACACATGGGATAATCAAAAGTACAGTCAATAACAATAGAAAAATCTACATACAGTGTGTGCAAATGGAGTAAGGAGGTAAGGCAATAAATAGGCCATAGTAGCAAAGTAATTACAACATGGCAAATTAACACTGGAGTGATACATGTGATGATGTGTAAGTAGAAATACTGGTGTGCAAAAGAGCAAAAAAAGTACATAAAAACAATATGGGGATGGGGTAGGTAGTTGGATGGGCTATTTACAGATGGGCTGTGTACAGTTGCAGCGACCTGTGAGCTGCTCAGATAGCTGGTGCTTAAAGTTAGTGAGGGAGATATAAGTCTCCAACTTCAGCGATTTTTGCAATTCATTCCAGTCATTGGCAGAAGAAAACTGGAAGGAAAGGCGGCCAAAGGAGATGTTGGCTTTGAGGATGACCAGTGAAATATACCTGCTGGAGTGCGTGCTACGGGTGGGTGTTGCTATGGTGACGAGTGAGCTGAAATAAGGCAGGGCTTTGCCTAGCAAAGACTTATAGATGACCTGGAGCCAGTGGAGAATGTGCAATAACTAAATTGGCCTTTGCACTCCATCTAAACAATGCGATTTTTAAAAAACTTTGGGAAAGGGTCTAAAGTTTTAAAAAACTTGTTCATAACAGATTCTAGTTTTGGGAAGAGAAAACTTTCAACTGGAAAATGTGCAGAATGTCAGTCAAAATCCATCTCCTTCCATCTTCTCCCACTGCCGGCCACTGGGCTTCCTCTCACTATGGAAACGCCAAACGGCTGCTTTACATTTACACATTGGTGAAATATCGGTCTCATTTTTCTATCTGTCATAACTATAGATGGTTTAATTGGAATGCTTGTGTGCTGCCAGAGCGGCCACTAATTATCATTTCCTACTGTATCTGAGTCATTTTTAGTTTTTTTCCACTGGCAGCCAAAGTTTTTGAGAAAGAAACCAGAGCGTCCTCTGCCAGGAATAGTTCATTAACGGCCATTCTGGTAGATGGAGCCTGAAGTCAATCTTTATTATTCCAACATGGGCATTTGGCTTCGGGTCAAATAAAGCATTACAGTGAAGGCCCAAAGAAAGAGCACATCAATCTGAGAAACTGCCAGTAGCTATGACTCCAGTCAAGTACATAGGCACACGTCATATTCTCAGGCCTCACATTGGCACTACCATGATAGGGCGTGGTGGAGGACAGCTGAGAGAGATTTGTGGCTAAGTGTTAGCATGATTGACTGTGTTCCCCTGTAGCTCCATTAGCCACCAGGACGGCTAATTCCCTACTGGTGTCTGAGGTGTGATCACAACAACAACGCTCACAGCTTGGAGTGCTCAAATCAATCCAGGGCCAATTGGGATGCCATGGAATCATGCCAAGCCATTTATTTTCTCCAGAAAAGAGGTGTCCTGCTAAAGTTTCTCAGGTGTGGCTTCCTTCAAACAGCTTTTACACCTCCAGCTGAGGCACAGTAACATGGAACTTGCTGGGATACGTTGGACACTCAAGCAGAATGTATAGATTGACTTAATGGTCAGAATTGTTATCTGTCACATTGCACATTGACATCCTGCTGTCTGAACTTTTATTGCTCACAGCAAGTGTTAACGCCAGTTGATGTTTAACCTTTACTGAAACCTGTTTTTAACCATTTTGCATCAGATAGAACTACAAATGGCAACTTGTGATAGGCTCTTGTATGAGGCTCTAAAGTAGCAGAGAACATGGGTGAAGAGAGGGCAGGAATGTGTTGTTGTGCCAGCGATGGCAGTGACACGGAGTCAGAGGGAGGATGTGGGTGGGAATGCAAGGGGGATGAGAGGAAGATTGTTCCAAACTTCTTCTTTTTTTAACATAACCTCTGGTGGGAAAGCAGGTGTGAAACCTTTGTTTTGCTTTGTTCCGACAGATTGTGTGCTGTGTGTATTAGTAAAATGGACAGAGAGAGAGAGAGAGCGCGAGAGACACACACAACCACACACACACAGGAATAGGAACATGTTATCACCATAACCAAGATGTTTAAAGCACGTCAACCTTGTCTGGCCTTGTTGAAGTCAAAATAAAACAGCAAAATTGAATGCTCCACACTTAACAAAATCCTTCATAAATGTCCATTCATACCAAGCACATAAAATCAATGTGGCAGTAAAGTACAATTTGCTTTAAAAACGTATTTAGAATATGTTCAGGCACCTTTTCTAGCTCTCCCTATTGACTGTACACAATAATACATAATATATGAGCATTTCAAGCATTCAATAATTGATAATGCAGCAAAAAAGAGAAGTGCCTCTATCAGACCTGCTTTCAGGCTTTTATCCTATAACAGATCTAACAGGACATCAGCACAGTATGTGAACTGGCCAAAGAAAATCCTTCCTCAGCCATTAAAACAATAAATCACTGGGAAAAGCCTGTTAATTGAAAGCTCCCTGCAGTTATCTGTTCTAGTTACCAGCAGCAGATTTTCACACGTTCCTCTCAACGGTTTCTTATTATGTTCAGTTTATTACGCAGTTTTGGGAGGAGAACTTCAAGCTTCAGATGACACATCTAATCCACAGCAGGAACTTCCATATATCGGCATTCCGTATTGGAAAGCAGCCTTAGACCAGGAACTCCATATGTGGACAAAGACTTTCGTATGGGAATGTGGCCCTGAGCAGGAACTCTTTACATGGTCACCGACATTTATATTGGAACGTCGTCCAGGAGCAGGAAAGCCATATATGGGCCCAGACACCCGTATTGGAACGTGGCCTATAAGCAAGGTATTCCATATGGACATAGAGCCTTGACCATGCCAATATGCTCACCTGCATCCATTCTTCATTAGCTACCAGCCTGCCTCACTCACCTGGATCCCCTTTCTTAATCAACCACCCTCATAGTATTTAAACGGCATCCATCCTCACTCCTTTGCACATCTGCCTAGCGATCTCACCCATGACTGGTTTTTGTCCCCCATATCAAGCAGTTTAGGCCTTGCAACACCTTGCTTGTGGTGTCATGTGCCTTCAAGTTGTGAGAACTTCTATCCCCCTCTACCTATGATGACCCCTGTGGAATATTCTCTGCCCTGCTAATGCCTTTGTTCTCAGTCTGATCTTTCTCCATGGTAAATGGCTCCTACTGGGACTGGCCTGACATGCTGCCTCGCTGCCAGGGTCCATCGCCATGGTTCCACCCTTGAGTTCCCCTGACTTGGAGGTCCTTCCTCTCTCCCTTTCCTCTCGGACAGGTATTCCCAAACTGGGGTACATGCAATGCTGTCGGGGGTATGCCAAATAAAAAAGTGATACACATTTACATTTTATAACGTGCCCATACATTTGGGTGAGTTTTTTCTCACCTGAGTAGCCTTATTAAACCATCTAGTGTTCAGCGAAATAACAAAACAATGTCAAATACAGGTAGCCTAGTCTAATAATTAACATCCAATCACATTATCTGGAATTCCGCTAACAGTCCGTATGTAGCCAAACTTAGCTGCTGCTCATGTTGGTATCTATACTGATGGTGCAAAAGCCAGACAGGGAGACGTAGTGGAGTGGTAAAGCGTGTGCAAGCAGTTGCTCCCGATGCCTCTTGGGTACGCTGCAGCATCCATCGAGAGGCTCTTGCTGCCAAGGGAATGCCGGTGTGTTGGACACTACAGTGAAAAATGGTTCACTTTATTAAAAGCAAGGCCTGAACCCAGAGTCTCTGGTGGCACAGCTAACACTGTGATGCATTGCCTTAGACCACTGTGCCACCTGCGAGGCCCTATTTCACCTTTATTTAACCAGGTAGGCCAGTTGAGAACAAGTTCTCATTTACAACTGCGACCTGGCCAAGATAAAGCAAAGCAATGTGACAAAAACAACAACACAGAGTTACACATGGGATAAACAAACATACAATCAATAACAAAATATAAAAATCTGTATACAGTGTGTGCAAATGAAGTAAGGAGGTAAGGCAATAAATCGGCAAATAGTGGCGAAGTAATTACAATTTAGCAATTTACACTGGAGTGCTATATGTGCAGATGAGGATGTGCAAGTAGAAATACTGATGTGCAAAAGAGCAGAAAAACAAAAACACATATGGGGATGAGGTAGGTAGTTGGTTGGATGGGCTATTTACAGCTGCATCGATCGGTAAGCTGCTCTGACAGCTGACGCTTAAAGTTAGTGAGGGAAATATAAGTCTCCAACTTCAGTGAATTTTGCAATTTGTTCCAGTCATAGGCAGCAGAGAACTGGAAGGAAAGGCGGCCAAAGGAGGTGTTGGCTTTGGGGATGACCAGTAAAATATACCTGCTGAAGCGTGTGCTGCTGGTAGGTGTTGCTATGCTGACCAGTAAGCTGAGATAAGGCAGAGCTGGCCTGGAGCACCTGAGTTGAATGCGCAATTACGCAGGTACTTTCCCGAAACGGATGACACAAACAACTGGATTCGTTATCCCTTTCATGCCCTGCCTCAAGGGAGCTTCATTGAAATTACAACAAGCAGTTCTGTGAAAATGTTATTTAATCAGAAGCCACTGCCAGATTTCTGGATTGGGCTGCGCTCAGAGTATCCTGCCTTGGCAAATCGTGCTGTTAAGACACTGATGCCCTTTGCAACCACGTACCTATGTGAGAGTGGATTCTCGGCTCTCACTAGCATGAGAACTAAATACAGGCACAGACTGTGTGTGTGGAAAATGATTTAAGACTGAGACTCTCTCCAATACAACCCAACATTACAGAGTTGTGTGCATCCTTTCAAGCACACCCTTCTCATTAACCTGTGGTGAGTTATTCACAATTTTTAATGAACAAATAATGTTTTACATGTAAGATGTTTTATAAAAAGAGCAGAATTATTATTAATATTTGTGCCCTGGTCCTATAAGAGCTATTTGTCACGTCCTACGAGCTGGGTTGTGACAACAACTCACACTCATTCTTATGTTTAATAAATGTATTATCTAGTGAGTGTGTGTGTGGCAGACTTACAATGATGGCAAACATGTAAGAGTGCGCTGACCCTGGAGCTAGAGGGGGTATGCAGCTGAAGGTTGAATGTTTGAAGGGGTACAGGACTATAAACGTTTGGGAACCACTGCTCTAGGAGAAGCGAAAGACAAAGCAAAACACTGCTACCTGCTGCTTCTCTGGCCTTCTCAGCCACTTTCTCCCTTTTCTCACTGCTCCTCTCGCCCACTCACCTGCCCCTCCCTCCTCACTCCCTTCGCGCCACTTTTCCTCCATCTCCAAAGTGCACCTCCCGCATCCTTAGCACCCCTCCTGCCTTCTGACAGTTCCCAGCTCCTCCAGATGAGCCATTCCGGCATCTGCCTGAACCATTTTGGGGGCAACCAATTCGTGCGAGTCTTAACACTGATATAACTAACATGGTAATCCTTTGAAATATGCATCAAACTGGGATGAACAGTTTTGATAGCAACCCCCAAGCAATATAATGCTAAAGATGGCAACTACAGAGCTACAGAGCTTTCTCCAGAGGACAACTTGGCTAAAGACTTCACCAAAGAGAATAACTCAAATTTCTCCCTGTCCACTTCTACCCTTCCCTGTGCTGGGCAGTCCAGCAAAACCCCAGTCAATAACTGGGGATTGACCCTATCAGGAAGTGGGATTGAGCAAAACCTCGGTCCAGGACCGGACGGGGGCTTCCCTTACATTACATTTCCACCCTCGTCTGCTCTTTTTGCCTCCTCCGTGCCAAAAGCACCTGCCACTCGATATTGGCCACTCTAGTGCATGTCTACAAGCAAACACTTCAACTAGGTCGAGTGAATGACTCAGCTCATTCACCGAAGTGCAACGTGACCATTCCAACTTGGCGCTCTACTGGAGCTTTGGCATCTTGCCTGGACCAAACCCTGGACCTCTTGATCTTACTACCTGCACTCCACAACTCCAGATTCCCCTTTCACAGTCTGCTACATAGGCCCAGATCGAACCAAGCATCCTGCTTCCACCGTACAGCCATCACATGGCCATTCCCACATGGTTCTTTCCCACGCCGATTCGGAACAGATCCTCCCACTCCACCAGGCAGCCGTCACACAGCCTTCGTCACACGTTTGCCCACCCTAGGACGGGGCTGAATCTCCTGCAAGCACCCATTTTCTCTCTAACAGTTGGAATTACGCTCCCACGCTGTTTCCTAGCCAGCCTTCATAATGTGTAACTCCATTACCAATGTAGCTTTACATTTTTTAGAGCACAGCTTTAGCACTCCCAAGGGTCTTGACTTGGGCTAGACTCTAGCGAATACAGGACTCAGACTGGGACTCGAACACCAGGGACACGGCCTCCCGGGTGGCGCAGTGGTTAAGGGCGCTGTACTGCAGCGCCAGCTGTGCCACCAGAGACTCTGGGTTCGCGCCTTGGCTCTGTCGTAACCGGCTGCGACCGGGAGACCCGTGGGGCGACTCACAATTGGCCTTGCGTCGTCCGTGTTCGGGAGGGTTTGGCCGGTAGGGATATCCTTGTCTCATCACGCACCAGCAACTCCTGTGGCGGGCCGGGCGCAGTGCACGCTAACCAAGGTTGCCAGGTGCACAGTGTTTTCTCCGACACATTGGTGTGACTGGCTTCCGGGTTGGATGCGCGCTGTGTTCAGAAGCAGTGTGGAATGGTTAGGTAGTGTATCGGAGGATGCATGACTTTCAACCTTCGTCTCTCCCGAGCCCGTACGGGAGTTGTAGCGATGAGACAAGATAGTAGCTACTAACAATTGGATACCATGAAAAAGGGGGTCAACATTTTTTACATTAAAAAACAATAAAAGAACACCAGCGACGCGACTCGGACTTGAGGTTTAGTGACTTGACTACCACACTGCTCCCACGTCATCCCCACAGCCATCACATTCCTCCACGGCAGGATTGGACAGAGCCTCCTCTCAGGGCCTTCCGCAAATGGACCCCACCTTCGATGGGACAGGACTGAGGCTCCTGCATGCACCTTCTCTCTAGCAGTCAGCCAGAGCTCCCGCTTCCACCTCACACCTACCTATCTTGCTGCGTCCATTCTGAGCCCAGACTGGGCATCCTGCCCTCACTCCCCTTCTCTTCTGCAGCCGGGACTCAGCTCCCATCTCTACCCCACAGCCACGGTCCTCCCTACGCCGAGCCCCGACCCTTCACCCTCCTTTCCTGTTGACCAGGCCTTCTGAAGCTTGATCATTTTTTGGAGGAGTCAATGTCCCTATGTGTGACTTTCCTATCATCACATCCTACGTCAAGTACGCCCACCAGCACCACCGCTACTACTACACCACCATCAGTAGTATGTGGACACCCTTTCAAAAGAGCCGAATCCACTATTCCAGCCACACCCATTGCATGGCTGTGTGCTCATTTTATACACCTGTCAGAAATCTCCACAGACAAATATTGGCAGTAAAATGGCCTTACTGAAGGGCTCAGTGACTTTCAACGTGGCACCGTCATGTGATGCCAACTTTCCAACAAGTCAGTTCGTCAAATTTCTGCCCTGGTCAACTGTAAGTGCTGTTATTGTGAAGTGGAAACATCTAGGAGCAACAAGGGCTCAGTTGCAAAGTGGTAGGCCACACAAGCTCACAGAAAGTGGTCACGAGTGCTGAAGCGCGTAACAATTGTCTGTCCTCGGTTGCAACACTCACTACCGAGTTCCAAGCTGACTCTGGAAGCAAAGTAGGCATGTGTGTGGGGAGCTTCATGAAATGTTTCCATGGCCGAGCAGCCGCACACAAGCCTAAGATCACCATGCGCAATGCCAAGCGTCGGCTGGTTTGGTGTAAAGCTCAGGGGGAGCAGTGGAAATGCGTTCTCTGGAGTGATGAATCACGCTTCATTATCTGGCATTCCGACTGACGTGTCTAGGTTTGCCAGGAGAACGCTGTACCTGCCCCAATGCATAGTTGCAACTGTAAAGTTTGGCGGAGGTTTAATGGTCTGATGCTGCTTTTCCTGGTTCGAACTAGACCCCTGAAACAGGCCCTTTCCTGTTTCAGCATGACAATGCCCCCGTGCAGAAAGTGAGGTCCATACAGACATGGTTTGTTGAGATCGGTGTGTGGAAGAACTTGACTGACCTGTACAGAGCCCTGACCTCAACCCCATCAAACACCTTTGGGATGAATTGGAACGCTGATTACGAGCCAGGCCAAATTTCCCAATATCAGTGCCCAACCTCACTATTGCTCTTATGGCTGAATGGAAGCAAGTCCCTGCAGCAATATTCCAACATCTAGTGGAAAGCCTTCCCTGAAGAGTGGAGGCTGTTATAGCAGCTAGGGGGGACCAACTCTATATTAAAGCCCATGATTTTGGATGAGCAGGTGTCCACATACTTTTGGCCTCCAATTCATGGATATTCCTTTTGGGGGTGCCAGCTCAACCTTGGGCCACAATCGGGGGCTATCCTGCTATAGCCAGCAGGAAGGCCAGCACAACCTCGACATACGGCTGGAGGTTGGCTCTGCCAGCAGGCTCAGCACAACCACAGTTCATGACCGGGGGCTGACCCTGCCCGGGAGGCCGATCCATGACCGGGGGCTGACCCTGCCCGGGAGGCCGATCCATGATCGGGGGCTGGCCTCCCCAACCTCCATCCATGGCAAAACCCTTATACTAAACTCTGAGCTACTACCTCTTCCGACATGTTCGTCAGATGGCGAGAAGCCGAACTTGTGAAGTCAACACTTTGTAACCCAATTCTCAAAGTCAGACTGAACCTAATGGGCACAGACTTCAATTCAGCGCATAATCGACATTGGTTCAACATAATTGAATTGAAATAAAGTGGAAACAACGTTGCTTCAACCAGTGTGCGCCCAGTGGGACGAGTATGAAGACCAAAGGTTCCTGACAAGTGAGTCATCTTGACAAAGATTCTGAATCAGAGGTTCGAAACAGACTGGTTACTGAGTTTAACTTTGGTCAAGGAGGGTTACAAGCACAGGGGTGAGACGTGGTTGCTCTAAAAGGCCCAGGCACCTGCTTCTTGTCTTCTGTCATCATCCAGATTTCAGTGAACACTGAGCAGACAAACAGCACCTTGCTTAAGCACAGCACTGAAGGGAAGAACTCAAACAGCAAAATCAATACAAATGTAACAGTATAACTTTAGACCGTTCCCTCGCCCATACCCGGGCGCGAACCATGGACCCTCTGCACACATCAACAACAGTCACCCACGAAGCATCGTTACCCATCGCTCCACAAAAGCCGCGGACCTTGCAGAGCAAGGGGAACTACTACTTCAAGGTCTCAGAGCAAGTGACGTCACAGATTGAAACGCTATTTAGCGCACACCACCGCTAACTAAGCTAGCCGTTTCACATCCGTTACACAAACAAGACCTTACACTACAGAACTATTGATGTGCAATAAACACCGATTATGAGAATCAGGATGGTAAATGTTGAGTACTAAAGAATCTGTATTGAGTGCCTCCCAAAACCTCTATGCTATCCTTTATGGAGAAGAGTAGTCGTGTTCCCATGTGTTTGATGCCATTCCATTTACTCCATTTCAGCCATTATTATGAGCCTTCCTCCCCTCAATAACATCGACTGCAACACACATGCACACACACTCACTGTATATCGCTTACTTACTTCCTCATGTTCTCCTTATTTCTATTTCTGGTGTGTTTTTGTCCTACTCTATTTTATAGTACTACTGATATTGATTACTGCATTGTTGAGAAAGAGCTCGCACGAAAGGCATTTCACTGTACTTGCGCACATGACAATTTAACTTTCATATTTAAACTAAATAATCCTCTTAAACGGTGAAACTACACTGTGAAGTTCCATCATTCCACAATCCGAAAGTGATGAATCATGCATTCCCAGTGGGTATCTGTTGCCTTAAATTGCTTCTGACAGTACTTACGTTTTCCGTGCCAAATATTTGCACCCTGTGCCTTGTTAGCTGGCCTCCCGAGGAAAAACAGATGTTGAGACAATGGACAAATCTATTCCAGGGGCACTCTCGTGGCACACAGCCAAGACTCACCTCTCACCTCTTCACACAGGGCCAAGCAAAGGAGAGTATTAGTAGGGGTGATGACTGCTCATCTTTCACTCTCCCTCCAGATTACTGTACGATGACTGTCCTGGCTGAAAACAACTTGTCTGTTGTCTCTTGCCGTTTGTTGAGTCTCAAACCGCAACGTGTCAATAACCAAATTGTTCGGTATGAAACACAATTGAAACTAAAAAAGCAACTTAAATGTAGGAAACGTAGTGAAAACACTGATTAACCATGTTTTATAGGTATTCATTGTTTTTTTTCTAGTATGCTTATTTCAAAGAATAAACTCAAACTTAGTATATCCTTAGTAAAACATGAAGTGGTAATGAGACAGATCAGCTTCAGTGCTGCTACTTTAACTGCATGGGAGCAGCTCATTCTGGCCATAGACTATTAGGTTGTTGCTGGCTGAGTGCAATGAGACTGTGGAGATCCTTAATGGGCTGTGACAGGCAGTCCCCATCAGTCCAGCCTGGGAATGGAGCGTTGTGTCCCTGGAAACAATGGGCAGATATATCCCCCTCATTATGTGAGGAGGAGAGATCCCAGCAGCCTCGCTCTGCCAGAATGACTAAGAAAACTCAAACTGACCATGTCCACCACAGTAGATGGCCAGGTCAGAGGTAACCTGGAAACAGAGGGTCATGCCTATGGTTTATTCAATCTCAGCAGGTATTTTACTGTTAGCTTATTTGTATAAATGTTTACTTTTATTTACGATGTATCCATATACCTTTTGACATTTTCAATGCAAAGTTCACTCGGGCCTGGACAAATTGGACATCTTCTGAGTAGGTGAATTTGAAGTGAAAGGGTAAAGTAGACAAATTGATTGATCGGGTCATTCAGTGGATGTGAGATTCCTCTTTTTGTTTTGTAATTCAAAAGGTCCTTACACACTGATAAAAGTTGTTGGAAAGAGATAGTGAGATCTAAATGAATTCAGATTGTGTCCATTGTGTAGGGGGCCTGTTGGTACTGGTGTAGTGACCTGTGTACTGACCCCTGCCCATCCCTGCATCCATCCTACCACGAATCATGTGCAAGATCTGACAAAAAGCATGTGTACTGACGACTGTTCAGTGCTTTATTTGAGCCAGATCTGGCACCTCTTTCCAGGGTTGCCAGGTGTAATTCGTAGCCCAATGAACACTCAAAACCCACCCAATAGGCCAAAAACTAGCCAATTCTTTTTTCCTACAGCAAGAGGAGTTGCCAGATTTATACAAACTATTTTTCCATTACGTTATCGAGCAAATTAAGGAATATCGACAAAACTTGTAACTACTTTAGAAGCAAAATGCCGTTTTCATTAAAATAATAATTATTGCGAACTATGACATAATAAACTAACTTGAATATTTGATTTAATTTAACCTTTAACTAAGCAAGACAGTCAAGAAAAAAAAATGTATTTAGAATAACGGCCTACCCCGGCAACGCTGGGCCAATTGTGCGCCGATCAAACCAGGGTCTGTAGTGACGCCTTTACCACAGCACCACTCGGAAGCCACCAACATGTCACAAGAGAAAATACAATTTGCCATTATGAAACTCGCCAGATCCTTTTCCATCAATGGATGTCGATTTAACTCATTTGACTACTATGATTAAGCAATAAGGCACAGGGGGGTTAAATAGCTAAACAGTTCCGTTAAATATCCTACCTACAACTGGTAAAAAAGTTGTCAGGACGTGTGTGCGTGTGCTGCTCTGTCTCCTCTCACTCACCTGACTCAGCCAATAGGGGACAAAGCTGCATACTGCAGTGCACTCAGCACACACACCACTCAGCTACAGCCTGCCACACTGACTGATAGTCAGCAGCAACAGGTCACAGTGAAATATATGTTTGATTTTTTAAGAGAAATGCCATGGCGGCTGCGGTGCAACTTAGAAGTAGCCCAAAAAACACTGCAACCTGTGAACAATACATTTTCACCCAGGACATCGTTTTCGAAGTACTCCAATTTTCAGAAAAAAAACGTGAACATGGCAACATTGACTGTTTCCCCAGCACCTCTCCATTTTGGACTGCTTCGTTCCGGAACCTATTTGGCCGCATCCAGTACATCTCGTGGAATGAGAAATAATTATCACTTTTTGCTATACAAACATTATACTAAAAGCTATCAAAGTTAATTTGAGTTAAGAGAGGGAGATATAAACTTGTGGTACATTTGCGCATCATTGGGTGAGTCAATGAAAATGGAAAGCATTTTAGGACTACCTTCTTCTTTTTCGCATTCTTCTATAATATAATGGCGGTCTGCAAACAAAACGTTAAAGGTGCATGCCGCCACCTACTGTGCTGGAGTGTGTGGTCAATCTCAGTTTACAAAATGTCTAAATCCTACCTAACTCAGTACTTCTGAGAAAATAAAAAAGAGCCCTACTAACATGTAATAGACCTTCCCTCACCCCCCAAATCCCTTCCAACCCCCCCAACCCCGTCCAACTTCAATGGCCCTACACTTCAATCTTTCCCTCTCTTCAACATACTTACACTATAACAACACAAGCTCCACCGTTTCATCAACCATACACTCCAGAGACAAACCATTCACATGCTTGCCAACCAGATGTAATGACGAGTTCAATGTCCTAAGTCATTTCCTTCTCATATCGTAGCCTACAATATTTCTTCACATGCCCAGGCCTAGACCACGTGTCCAACTCATTCTGCAGAGGGCCGAGTGTCTGCTGGTTTTCGCTCCTTCCTTGTACATGACTGACGATTTAAGGTTACTAATTAGTAAGGAACTCCTCTCACCTGATTGTCTAGGTCTTAATTGAAAGGAAAACCCAAAAGCCAGCAGACACTAGGCCCTCCATGGAATTTGTTTGACACCTCTGGCCTAGGCTATGGATTCAAGACAAGGGCGTTTTATTGATCTCAGATTATCTGTTTGACAGTGCCAAAGTAGTTTTGGTTTTTTCCCCCTAGCACTACACAGCTGATTAAAATAATCAAAGCTTGATGATAAGTGCAAAAACCAAAACGCCCACCCTTTGGACAGAGTTCTGAAAACCCTGCACTGTGCAAATGTGCAGTCCTTAACCACTGAGATGTGGTTAAAGAAGAGTGTTTGGAATACTGATGTTAACCTTTCTGGTAATAACCTTTTTCGACAAGACAGAAGTTCCAAAGGTGGGGGAGGGACAATCGTTACCAAGGATCACCTTCAGTGCTCATTTGTCTCCACCAAGCCTGTCCCCAAACAATTTGATTTGCTGGTTTTAAGTATTAAACTTTCAAATAGCTCTTTGTTGGCTGTTGCTGGGTGCTATCGTCCTCCATCAGCACCGGACTGTACTCGACCTGCCCTATAAGCTCTCTCCTGGCCCCTTACACCAAGTCTGAATTTGTCCTGCTAGGTGACCTAAACTGGGACATGCTTAAACCACCTGACCAAGTCCTAAAGCAACGGGACTCCCTATATCTTTCTCAGATGATTACCAATCCTACAAGGTATGACTCCAAACACCCAGAAAAGGCTACTCTTCTTGATGTTATTCTCACAAATAATCCTGATAGGAATCAGCCTGGGGTTCTCTGTAATGACCTTAGTGATCACTGTTTTACAGCCTGTGTTCATAATGGCTGCTCAGTGAAACAACCTGTCCTGATTTGTCATAGACGTTGCTAAAAAAAAAAACTTGAATGAGCAAGATTTCCTTCATGACCTGGCCTCTGTATACTGTACCTTCTTTTTGATATTTTCAGTGGTATTATTAACAAACACGCACCCATACAGAAAATGAGAATTGAAAAACAGGTTCAGCCCCTGGTTCCACCGTGCTCTTGCAGAGTTACTCCACCTCAAGAATTGCATTTGGTGAAAGGCTCGGCACACGCATGCTCAGGCTGACTGGCTCTCATTCAGGCAAATGAGAACTAAGTGCACTCAGGCTATCCGGAAGGCCAAAGTTAGTTACTTTAAGGAGCAGTTCTCTCTCTGTGGGTCTAACACCAAGAAGTTCTGGAATACAATTAAAGACCTGGAGAATAAACCCTCCTCACAGCTGCTCATGTCGCTTAAATTATGTGGTTGTTACTGACAAGAATCACATTGCTGAATCACCACTTCATTAAGTCAGGATTCCCATTTGACTCAGCCATGCCTCCTTGCCCGTCCAACATTTCCTCATCTCCCACCCCTTTGAATGTGACTATCCCTGATGCTTTTCCCCCTGCTCCCCTAAAACAAAGTTTCTCCCTGCAGGCAGTCACTGAGTCTGAGGTGCTAGAGGAGTTCCTGAAACTTGACCCCCAAAAAACATCTGGGTTAGAATTTGGTGTCCTGTGTGAATCTAAGTGTGCGTTCTCTAATTCTCTCCTTCTCTCTCTCTTTCTCTCTCTCGGAGGACCTGAGCCCTAGGACCATGCCCCAGGACTACCTGACATGATGACTCCTTGCTGTCCCCATTCCACCTGGCCGTGCTGCTGCTCCAGTTTCAACTGTTCTGCCTTATTATTATTCGACCATGCTGGTCATTTATGAACATTTGAACATCTTGGCCATGTTCTGTTATAATCTCCACCCGGCACAGCCGGAAGAGGACTGGCCACCCCACATATGCTCTCTCTAATTCTCTTTCTTTCTCTCCCTCGGAGGACCTGAGCCCTAGGACCATGCCCCAGGACTGCCTGACATGATGACTCCTTGCTGTCCACAGTCCACCTGGCCGTGCTGCTGCTCCAGTTTCAACTGTTCTGCCTTATTATTATTTTACCATGCTGGTCATTTATGAACATTTGAACATCTTGGCCATGTTCTGTTATAATCTCTACCTGGCACAGCCAGAAGAGGACTGGCCACCCCACATAGCCTGGTTCCTCTCTAGGTTTCTTCCTAGGTTTTGGCCTTTCAAGGGAGTTTTTCCTAACCACCGTGCTTCTACACTTGCATTGCTTGCTGTTTGGGGTTTTAGGCTGGGTTTCTGTACAGCACTTTGAGATATCAGCTGATGCACGAAGGGCTATATAAATAAATTTGATTTGATTTGATTTGATAGACCCTTTCTTCATTAAGGTTGCTGCCCCTATCATCGCCAAGCCTATCTCCAACCTTTTTATCCTGTCTCTCCTTTCTGGAGAGGTTCCCATTGCTTGGAAGGTAGCCACGATTCGTTCTTTATTTAAATTGGGAGATCAAGCTGATCCTAACTGTTATAGGCCTATTTCTAGTTTGCCCTGTTTATTAAAAGTATTGGAAAGACTTGTCAATAATCAACTGACTGACTTTTTTGATGTCTATAGTTCTCTCTCTGATATGTAATCTGGTTTCCGCTCAGGTTATGTATGTGTCACTGCAACCTTAAAGGTCCTCAGTGATGTCACCATTGCCCTTGATTCTAAGCAATGTCGTGCTGCTATTATTATTGACTTGGCCAAAGCTTTTGATACGGTAGACTATTCCATTCTTGTGGGCCGGCTGAGGAATATTCTGAGGGATCTTTGGCCTGGTTTGCTAACTACCTCACTCAAAGAGTGCAGTGTATAGTCAGAAAATCTGCTGTCTCAACCACTGCCTGTCACCAAAGGAGTACCCCAAGGCTCAATCCTAGGCTCTTCTCAATTTAAATCAACATAGCTCAGATAGCAGGAAGCGCTCTCATCCATTTATATGCAGATGATACAGTCTTATACTCAGCTGGCCCCTCCCTGGATTTTGTGTTACATGCTCTGCAACAAAGCTTTCTTAGTGTCCAACAAGCTTTCTCTACCATTAACCTTGTTCTGAACACCTCCAAAACAAAGGTCATGTGGTTTGGTAAGAAGAAGGCCCCTCTCCCCACAGGTGTGATTACTACCTCTGAGGGTTTAGAGGTTGAGGTAGTCACCTCATACAAGTACTTGGGAGTATGCCTAGACAGTACACTGTCCTTCTCTCAGCACATATCAAAGCTGCAGGCTAAAGTTAAATCTAGACTTGGTTTCACCTTGTCACGTTCTGACTTTAGTTCCTTTGTTTTGTTTTGTTTTAGTATGGTCAGGGCGTGAGTTGGGTGGGTTGTCTATGTTAGTTTTTCTATGATTTTCTATTTCTGTGTTTGGCCTGGTATGGTTCTCATTCAGAGGCAGCTGTCAATCGTTGTCCCTAATTGAGAACCATATTTAGGTAGCCTGTTTTCGATTGTGTTTTGTGGGTGGTTATCTTCAGTCTTTGTGTGTCTGCACCAGACAGAACTGTTTCGGTTGTTTCTTTGTTGTTTGTTATTCAGTGTTCAGTTTTTTCATTAAATAAGATGAACGCTTACCACGCTGCGCTTTGGTCCTCACCTCATTCAACGATGATCGTTACACCTCTATTGTAATCGTTCCTCTTTCACCCCAGCTGCCAAACTAACTCTGATTCAGATTACCATCCTTCCCATATAGATTACAGAGACAAAATGTATAGATCAGCAGGTAAGGGTGCTCTCGAGTGTCAAGATGGTCTTTACCATTCGACCATCAGATTTGCCACCAATGCTCCTTATAGGAGGCATCACTGCAACTCTATACTCCTCTGTAAATTGGTCATCACTGTATACCCGTCGCAAGACCCACTGGTTGATGCTTATTTATAAAACCCTCTTAGGCCTTACTCCCCCATGTCTGAGATATCTACTGCAGCGCTCATCCTCCACATACAATACCCGTTCTGCCAGTCACATTCTGTTACAGGTCCCCAAAGCACACACATGCCTGGGTCGCTCGTCTTTTCAGTTCGCTGCGGCTAGCGACTGGAATGAGCTGCAACAAACACTCAAACTGGACAGTTTTATCTCAATCTCTTCGTTCAAAGACTCAATCATGGACACTCTCACTGACAGTTGTGGTTGCTTTGCGTGATGTATTGTTGTCTCTACCTTCTTGCCCTTTGTGCTGTTGTCTGTGCCCAATAATGTTTGAACCATGTTTTGTGCTGCTACGATGTTATGTTGCTACCATGCTGTGTTATGTGTTGCTGCCTTGCTATGTTGTCTTAGGTCTCTTACGTAGTGCTGTGTTGTCTCCCTTGTCGTGATGTGTGTTTTGGCCTATATTTATGTTAATTAAATTTTAATCCCAGCCCCTGTCCCCGCAGGAGGTCTTTTGCCTTTTGGTAGGCCATCATTGTAAATAAGAATTTGTTCTTAACTGACATGCCTAGTTATCTAAAGGTTAAATAAAGAATAAAGAAAAATGTGACGATATTCAAATCAAACTGTATTTGTCACATGTGCCGAATACATCAAGTGTAGACCTTACCGTGAAATGCTTACCTACATTCCTTTAACCAACAGTGCAGTTCAAGAAGGGTTAAGAAAATATTTACCAAATTAACTACAGTAAAATATACAAAATAATAAAAAGTAACACAATAACGAGGCTATATACAGGTAAAGAGTCAATGTGCAGGGGTACCGGTTAGTCGAGGTAATTTGTACATGTAGGTAGGGGTGAAGTGACTATGTATAGATAATAAACAGCAAGTAGCAGCAGTGTACAAAACGAGTGGGGGGGGGGTCAATGTAATAGTCCGGTGGCCATTTGATCAATTATTCAGCAGTCTTATGGCTTGGGGGTAGAAGCTGTTAAGGAGCCTTTTGGTCCTAGACTTGGCGCTCTGGTACCGCTTGCCGTGTGGTAGCAGAGAAAACAGTTTGTGACTCGGGTGATTGGAGTCTCTGACAAGTTTATGGTCTTTCCTCTGACACCGCCTATTCTATAGGTCCTGGATTGCAGGAAGCTTGGCCCACGCATTACACTCTGTAGCGCCTTACGGTCAGATGCAGAGCATTTGCCATACCAGGCGGGGATGCAACCGGTCAGGACCATCTCGATGGTGCAACTGTAGAACTTTTTGAGGATCTGGGCACCCATGCTAAATCCTTTCAGCCTCTTGAGGGGGAAAAGGTTTTGTCGTGCCCTCTTCACGACTGTCTTGGTGTGTTTGGACCATGATAGTTTGTTGGAGATGTGGACACCAAGGAACTTGATTCTCTCAACCTGCTCCACTACAGCCCCGTTGATGTTAATGGAGGCCTGTTCGGCCCACCTTTTCCTGTAGTCCACGATCAGCTCCTTTGTCTTGCTCACATTGAGGGAGAGGTTGTTGTCCTGGCAACACACTGCCTGTTCTCTGACCTCCTTATAGGCTGTGTCATTGTTGTCGGTGATCAGGCCTACCACTGTTGTGTCATCAGCAAACTTAATGATGGTGTTGGAGTCGTGTTTGGCACCACAGTCGTGGGTGAACAGGGAGTACAGGAGGGAAATAAGTACACAACCCTGAGGGGCCCCAGTGTTGTGGACCAGCGTGGCAGACGTATTGTTGCCTACCCTTACCCTTACCTGGGGGCGGCCCGTCAAGAAGACCAGAATCCAGTTGCAGGGGAGGTATTTAGTCCCAGGGTCATTGGCTTAGTGATGAGCTTCGTGGGCACTATGGTGTTGAACGCAGAGCTGTAGTCAATGAACAGTATTCTCACATAGGTGATCCTTTTGTCCAGGTGGGAAAGGGCAGTGTGGAGTGAGATTGAGATTGCGTCATCTGTGGATCTGTTGGGGCGGTATGCGAATTGGAGTGGGTCTAGGGTATCCGGGAGGATGCTGTTGATGAGCCATGACCAGCCTTTCAAAGCACTTCATGGCTACCGACGTGAGTGTTACGGCGTGGTAATCATTTAGGCAGGTCACCTTCTCTTCCTTGGGCACAAGGATTGTGGTGGTCCGCTTCAAATATCTAGGTATTACAGACTCAGAGGTTGATAATGACAGTGAAGTCACTTGCCAGTTGGTCCATGCATGCTATGAGTACACGTTCTGGTAATCCATCTGGCCCTGCGGCTTTGTGAATGTTGACCTGTTTAAAGTTCTTGCTCACGTTGGCTACCGAGAGCGTTATCGCACAGTCATCCAGAACAGCTGGTGCTCTTGTGCATGCTTCAAATGTTGCTTGCCTCAAAGCGAGCATAAAAGTAATTTAGCTTGTTTGGTAGGCTTGCGCCACTGGGCAGCTCGCATCTGGGTTTCCCTTTGTAGACCGTAATAGTTTTCATGCAATGCTTTATTATAAGGTTTATTGTATTTTTTTTCTCATGCTTTCCAGTACCTCGGAGATCCCCCTTCTCGTGCTCAATTGTTTAAAAAAAAATGTTTTACCCCCTTTTTCGTAGTATCCAATTATTAGTAGTTACCATCTTGTCTCATCGCTACAACTCCTGTACGGGCTCGCGAGAGACGAAGGTCGAAAGTCATGCGTCCTCCGAAACACAACCCAACCAAGCCGCACTCCTTCTTAACACAGGGCGCATCCAACCCGGGAGCCAGCCGAAACACTGTGCACCTGGCGACCTTGGTTAGTGTGGTTAGCGTGCACTGCGCCCGGCCCGCCACAGGAGTCCCTGGTGGTGCGTGATGAGACAAGGATATCCCTACCGGCCAAACCCTCCCTAACCCAGACGACACTAGGCCAATTGTGCATTGCCCCACAGACCTCCCAGTTGCAGCCGGCTGCAACAGAGCCTGGGCGCAAACCCAGAGTCTCTGGTGGCACAGCTAGCGCTGCGATGCAGTGCCCAAGACCACGGCGCCACCTGGGAGGCCCCTCGTGCTCACTTTTTCTTCCGGCACCACCCAATTAAGAACTGCAACTGTTGCTGTATGCTCATGGTTTCATTTCTTCACAAGCATATCTCCATGTTACTGTGGTAAGGGCAACAAGAGAAGGAGTCTCAATACAGTTTCTACTGAACCTCATATAATATACTGTACATAGCCAAAACCTTACTTTTATGATCATGTCCACATAGTCTCATATCAACTTGAAATGCTGTGATACATGGGGTGTTCTGTATATCAAGGGCATTTGGAATGTGTACAATAAAACAGAAGACATTATTTCAAGAATCTGTTGGCTAAATGAGATGATGCTGACCCCTAGAGGGCATGTTTGGGCCACTCTAAACAACCAAAACAATGCATAAAAAAGGATTGACAATATTATTTGTCGTCTTATTGCTGTCTTAATGTCCTCATGCATCAGTTCTCAGATAGGACGCAAATGGTATAGCAATATGAGTTGCTTGCCAGGTGTTGTTGTCTTTGAAAGGACATATAGGCCTATATATAATCAACCAAGATGAGTTCGTAATAGAGGTGTGGAGTGCCCTCATCAAGAGAACAGAATGATTTGAAGAGTTTCATTCCAAAACGCCATATATACATTTTCAGAAATGTTGGTCAATTAGCTTTGGATGTTTAAAGAAATTATGAAAGAGATTAGTGTGTTTTCTCTCTATCTAATTATGGCATGGGGTTGACATGCACGTATTTGTTTAAAATCTATCACTTGATGGTTTCATTTCAGAGAGATAAATAATCACGTTTTTTTACTAAATGCTCTATATCCACCTCACTCTCAGAGAAATAAGTAGACCTGCTAGGTTTACCACAGTCAAATGGAACAAATAACTATTTTTTTAATAAACAAATGATAGATCTGTGACATCAATATTTTAAAAAATTGTTAAAATAATAATTCAATACAGTAATATGTATTTCCCCTAAGTCGGGAAAAAGATGAGAAGTCTCTATCTGGTTATGTTTCCGAAATATTCATGGCTCTGTATAGAAGAACCGGTCTCCTGAGGGTTGTGGCCCAAACCGAAATGAGAAACCAGGAGTTTCCTACCACATCAACTCTAG
The DNA here is from genome assembly GCF_036934945.1 of Oncorhynchus masou masou. Taxonomy (NCBI): domain Eukaryota; kingdom Metazoa; phylum Chordata; class Actinopteri; order Salmoniformes; family Salmonidae; genus Oncorhynchus; species Oncorhynchus masou. The sequence goes on along the minus strand of NC_088221.1, from coordinate 15,556,924 downwards.
GGTGGAACCAGGTCATTGCTGTAAATGAGAATGTGTTCTCAATCAACTTACCTGGTAAAATAAGGGTTAAGTAAATAAAACAATTCCAGCTAAACAATGGATATATAGCGTTCTGCAACAACAAAACAATTATTTCACACACATCTAAAATCTATGAATAAAACCTTTGCAATATTTTACACACACATGAACGTACCCATAAGAAATAATTTCTGATAAAAAAAAAAATATATATATATATATATATTTTATATAACGTTTTGGAAATAAACTCTTAATTTGTACTGTACCACCCACCCACTATATTACTATGGTATATTTCTTATACCACGATGAAGGTGAATGCAGTTGTAGCAACAGAGAACAATGTTTACGCTTGCCTCAATGTCACTCATGATCATGTCACGCTGCCTGGTGAAAAGTGTATAAATAGTCGAAATAGTCATCTCACGGGGGTAGAAGATATGTTCATGTACATTTTAGAGGACATGATAGGTATCACTTCAAATAGAGAAAGAGGCTGACACTTCAGTCATGTTCTCTGGGAAAACAAGACATATTTTTTTTTACATTGCTGAGATGTGTTTACAGAGCTAAAATAGCGTATGCATTCGATAAAACATGACTGAAGAATCCCCCCCAAAAAATAAAAATGAAGTGCAGTAAAAATGTAAATAAATGTTTAATTGCAGTAAATGTCTGTGGGCCAACAGGGTGAACATGCTGCCATCTTGTAGTGGAAAAGGACCTGCAAGTGCCGCAAGAAATGTTGACCAAGATGGGGATAGAAACTTGCTTGAGACAAGCCAGCTGCTTTTGCGATGTGGTATCCCCCAACATCCTTGTCTCTTCTACCGTTCTTCCCCGTGTAGGTAACTCGCCTCCATGTTCTAGTAGGCCTATAGGGTTCGACGTGGGTGCCGTTTTTGGAGGTCGCTAAACTGGTAGTTCAGTAAACCTACACTAGCCCACTTAATCTATAAATTATCTCAGGCATCCCCGTTTCAACGAGAAAATCTTCACAATCTATATTCTGCCACCACATGAGGACGCTAGCCTACCATGACGGTCTCCCAGAGGGCTACAGGCAGGAGTAGTATATGTCAATCATAACCTCCACGCCCAAAACCAAAAGGTGAAGAGAAAATTCTCAGGGTCTGACATCCTCTCATCCTCAAATTTTCATTGCAGTAACGTTTAGGCATACACCTCAATCTGGTGAGTAGAAGCCTAAAATGTTAAGAAGGCGTGTGCGTGTGTGTTTGTGTGTTGGTCTTTTTTTGCATGTTTCTTTTTGGGCGCAGACAGGTGGCGCACAGATGCCATTATGTCCTATACTTATCGTTGAAATATGATCCTGTAAAATAAAACATTTGTCTTTGAAATCTTTTAATACAAATACAATCTTGAACTATATAAATAGAATTTGAACTCCCTTAGGGTCTAATGCGCAAAGTGTGAAGTCATATAAGTAGACGCAAAACGTACATTTACACACGTATCTCATGTTCTGAATTAACAGAGGCTGTTTGGACTTCCAGAAGGTTTTTCAAAGAGCAGGTCTCTATAACAGATAAATAACTGCTAAATGTTATATTGTACAAACATGTGTTATCACATTTTCTATAGCCTCTGCTTTAGAAGTTTAGTTTACGATATATTGTTAAATATGTTTTACATTTGTCAATCCGTGCAGGGCAAACAAGCGGGATAAGTAAATGGTGGAGTCTGAAAATCTGTGGAGTTGTCAGACATGCACACAGTACTCATTGGCTGCCTCGGAAATACCAGCTCTGCCTCCCACGTGATACTGGATAAAGGCCCGCCCGCTAGCCTCCTATAGCAGACAATCACAGACCACTGAGAGAGGGACACACCTTCGTCGTTTTTAGGTAAAGTTCATGGGGATGCCATTTTACACTCAACTCATTTAATCTACGAGATTTAAGCATTCTTTGCTAATTGACGTGTTCAATTGCATTGCTTCAACCACATCTACTTGCGCGACTTTGCCGATAAAATGACTGGAGTTTTTGACAGTCTAAATACTGACATGCATTCGAACCAGATTACCTCGAACAGTTACCACAGCTTGCACAAATCGCAGGAATCCCCAACTCTACCAGTATCGACGGCGACGGACAGCAGCTTTTACAATAGCCAACAGCCTGGACACTGCGCAGGGTCTCCATATGGCCAACTCGGGACTTACCAGTACCACAGCAGTGGTATGAGCAACGTTCAATACAATAACAAATCATACGATCTTGGTTTCAACTCCACTTATGGCACCTACGGCTCCTATGGTTCGAGTTCTTCACCGACTCTAACGGATGCAGGTAAATAAAATCGCAATGTTTTCCTATTCGTATTCTATTACATGTAAATTCTACTAAGATCAAAAATGGTATGCATTTGTAATAATTGTTCGTACATGTATTTCTCAGAAAAAGAAGAAAGTGAACCTGAAATCCGAATGGTTAACGGAAAACCGAAGAAGGTCAGAAAACCTCGAACTATTTATTCAAGCTTCCAACTGGCCGCTCTTCAACGGAGATTCCAAAAGACACAGTACTTGGCTTTACCGGAGAGAGCCGAGCTGGCAGCCTCAATGGGCCTGACACAAACCCAGGTTAGTGCAACTCTGCAATGCATCCAGTTTCTGTCAAATCCCCCATCCCCAATCTGTGAATATTATGGCAAGCTACATATTTTATATAAGCATGACATTTTTACTTTGGACTGCTATTTATATTTTTCCAGCATTTGTGTTTAGTTTGTCTCTTAGGATACGTTTTGAAATAAGCTTTAGGTTTAGAACAATAGTAACAGAGTTCCTTTTCAGGTGAAAATTTGGTTCCAGAACCGTCGCTCCAAGTTCAAGAAGTTGTGGAAAAGTGGAGAAATCCCCCCTGAACAACATGTGGCCTCCATCGAGTCTCCCCAGTGTAACTCTCCACCCGCCAATGCCTGGGACTTTCCACAAAATCAAATAATGAACAATGTAAACTCCAGTTTACCTCAGAGCAGCAGCTCTCCAAATACGACTGCGCCTTCTTTCTTGGCAAACTATTCTTGGTACTCATCAACGAACTCTGCAACGCATCTTCAGTCTGTCCCGCGTATCCAGAACCACCACAACTCCGTCTTGAGCGCTGGGACAATATTTTAATACAATTGACTCTTACTCGGAGAATACTGGTGAAACATTAAAGTTCACGATACATTTTCACAGACCTCACAAAGCGAACTTTACGCGCAACGTTGGCCAACTTAATGTATAGGTGCCAGGGTAATTCAGAAGGTCACAGCCCTCACGCCGGCAAATGGCAAACTACAGATTTGTACAGTTATTTTTGTATTTATTTATTTAGTTTATTTTAATGGATAAAATGTATGAACCACTAATATCCAGAGCAATCGCGGAGTAAGTTGCTTTCTTTTAGCGCGGGCGTTACTTTTGCATCAGTGCAAGTAAAAAGTTGATTGCAGGATGTAAACAACTGTCACATCTAGCACAATTTGCAACTGTATCGTGCCTTTTGAAAATGACCTCAGTTTTGTTGTATGATGAGATCAATGTTTTACATGCACTCAGATTTCTATTGGGCCTATTCTTTACTCTTGATTTATTTTGTACGGTGTCAGAATTCGTCTTTGAGCATATTTCATAACATTCTTTTCATATTAAGTCCTGTCATTTTTTTTCTTGTTGATATTAGGGCCAAATACCTTCTAAATCCTTCGTAAGCTACTGATTGTCCCATATTCATAATGAACTTGTATAACATTTTGATCGTGTATTGTCTTTAATTTATTTTTATGGTTAGCAGTATTTCTTTTATAATATGATAACGCCTTATTTAAATAAAATGTGTTTTCTGTGTACATGGTGTTTTTCTCAATTTTAAGAAATGTGTATACTAAGTGAGGAGTGGATTTATTTTTGCATTGAAGCTTAGCCCGGTTCTTTGCGCCTTTTATAGTCTATCAATAAGCATACTTCAATGGAGCTTTCTTATTTAGCCTACTGAGAGAAGAACTCTACTCCGCCTCCATTCAATACCACCGCGCCAGAAGAGTTCTCCATCCGTCAAAGACATGTTCCTGACCCTTGTAAATCTTTCAACGTAGCTCACAAAATTTGAACGTCGCAGGTATGGGCTCGACAAGCTTTTTGAAAGACGTAGCTTAAGTCATAACCATATTAAAATACCACCATTTGGTTATGCATTTGTATTATTTATTAGCTGCAAATTGTTTCGTCTTCTTAACTCATGTTTTATAGACGCGTTAAATCTAGCTGGGTATGGTTCTGGGAACTTGATAGAGGCAAGATGATTAACAGAGCCGAGAAACACTGCCCCGGGCGCAGAGAGCGTTGGAGTATTCAAAGGCACGCAACACGCCGTGGCATGCAAAAGGGAAGATGAGGGCGTATGACTGAGCTCAACCCCTCAGACTCTCTGGAGTCAGAGCGCCACTCTCCAGACGTTTTATGAACTCAGTCCAATCAAAAAACTAGACCCAAGACCGCCTGAAGCTAAACAACATGGAAACATTTCTCACATGGTGTTCACTCACACAACACAAGGCCCTTCTCATCGGTTCTCATTGCAGGCTAGATTTTTCCCATCGTAGACTAGGTTGGTAAACACATTTTTATTTATTTATACGATCGTATTCTTAGCTAAATGTTATCTACTTTAGCTCAGCCAAGTTTTGAAATACATTCCAGATAGTGGGCCTTTTATTTAACTAGGCAAGTCAGTTAAGAACAAATTCTTATTTACAATGACAGCCTACCGGGGAACAGTTGGTTAACTGCCCTGTTCAGGGGCAGTTACCTTGTCAGCTCGGAGATTCGATCCAGGAACCTTTTGGTTACTGACCCAACGCTCGAACTACTAGGCTACCTGCCGCGCCTAATTCTCTGTTTTGTAGGCCTATCCTCTGTTTTGAAATGTAAGGATCAAATCTGGATTTTCTTAGACGTAAAATAAAAATTTTATTACGTTTATTTATATTGTGTTCCCTCTGTTCTCTAAAGGGATGTAAAAGACATAGCTTTGAAGGCCCTATCTATCCCAAATGCACGAGCGTTTGCTAGGTTTGATCATCACGTCGTCCCGTTGCTTTTTATGGTTGAGTGATCATAAGCCACATAACGTGGAATCGTTCTGCATAAGGATGTACCTTGTCAGTGATTGCCACATTACAAGATGGAACATTCTCCCTGGGGCTGTCGTTGCTTTATCTTGATATGAGGAGTCCCTCGGGATAGCAGGCCTACCACATGTTGAGTGGGCCTGTGTGTAACACGGTTTAAAATTATACTGTTACATGTGCAACAAGAAACAAGATAATACACATTTGATTGAAGACTGCGGTGAATATATAGATACATATATATTGGATAAATACATACTTAAATATGCTTAACAAGTGGTACTTTACATTTAGTAATATTTACCTATTTCGCAAATGATGAGCAGGTGCGTGCGTAATGTGCGTGATCATACTCACGTTGTCTTTGACGGTCTCCCTTTATAGACATTTGGATGGAACAATAATCTCCATAAAAGGCATGCACTAATTCATCTGCTTCAGAAAGGTCCTCAGAACACATGCCCTTAGCTGACATTGCAGCATTTTCTAGTCTTTGTCTACACACGAATAATAATGTTCACTTATGGAAGCATATGCAGCCATTACGCACGGGATCAATTAAAGAAAATCTGACAGATTAAACATTTTTTCTCTGTCTATTTGGTGCTTGAAGTGCATATATGTCAAATAAAAGTAAGTCTCGAGCAAACAATGGTTAATGACAATCACAATGATGTGTATTTTTCTTATTGCGCCCTGCATCCATGTCTCATCCTCACCGATTAGAAATGATGTGGCTTTATACTTCCGGAATCCTGTAGGCAACTTGAAAATGCCATTCCCCCTATCCTAATTTATACCCTGATCTGTAATCACATCCACATTTGCTCTACTTTGAGCATTCTGGCGCTTTCCGATCTGAAAGCCTGCAATTACTATATAATTCTTCGCAATTTTAGATGTCCTAATATGGGCTGTAATTTTTTGCACAAAACAATTTCAGGCTATTTCAAGCATCAACGTTGTCAAAGTTGTATGTACATAATAAATTGGAATATCAATGCATAGGTTTTAGCATACCATCTTGACTCGGCGATAATTATATCCGTGTGGAGCCTACGCAGAATTAGCCTGAATTGCATGGTAACTGCTGCTTTACATTTTTAAAAATTGCTCATAATTTTCCCAAAGATTACCAAGATCTCGAGTGCACAATGTCATCAGCGTAATGAGGAGTAAACATTTATGCTAATAATCTACAATTTTTTTCCATCAGCTATAAAAAGGGGAAATAAAGCAGAAATGTTCAGTCATATTCCGAGCTGTGCTGTTATAGCACTTAACACTTCATGGGCAACAGTTTATGGGATTCAAGCGCTCAACATATGCCCATGCATCAAGATGCTACTTTCATTTATCTGCCTTTATCGAAATCAGGGACGTTTTGAATCCTGTCAAAAAGAGACTCTGCGGGCTTCCTTTTTAGAGATTACGGTAAGTATATAGCCTATGGAGCGTTATTTTATATATTTTTTAGATTTTATGTTAAAACAATTTTTTTTTGGGGGGGGGGGGGGGGTGATAGCCTATTTAGTATTCACCAAGATTCCATTAGACCTAATTGATAGTTTAATACAGACTTCACGATTAGGCTATAACAATCAAACGGATATATAGTTAGTAATTAATTGTAGGCCTATTCATTGAAATATTACAAATCTATTTTCTATTTAATTGGAGCATAGTTGTCATACATTTAATTTCTGGAAATGACCAAATTATGCACGCATGTCAAATTGTAATGTGTTCTTGCCTATTCTAGACAACTTGAAAACATAGAAATTGCACAAATTTCAAACAACGTCATTATTTTGTCCATAATATACCATCTGTAACGAGTTATTTTATTGTCATACGCGTCTGTATACAATACTAATATAATATATGCCATTTATCAGACGCGTTTAACCAAAGCGATTTACAGAACTGCGTGCATACGTTTGAGTTGTCCCGGGAATCGAACCCACTGGGTTTTTTTATTAATAAAAAAGTGTACAAAAATGGGAGAAAAAAACAAGGATTAATCTTCCGGAGACAATACTCACCATGCTATGACAATGGGTACTGTAGCCTATGGATTTGGAAGGGACCTGGCATAGAATAAGCCTCCTCTCTTGCTGTAATTCAGCCACTGCCTTCATTACTCTTACATTGTGCTTTGCTAATTTTGAACCCTCTTCGCATAGACAATCCCGTGCTATACACCTGCAAGCAATTTGCCAGCCTTACATGTAAGGGAACAGCGGAGAGGCAGCAGCTCACCTATTTCACGATTTTCATTGCGCAGCAAATTTCTTTTAGTGTCTCTTTTGTTAACGCTGAAATATTCCCCGTGCGAAAAAATTGCTCATAATTACCCCAGAGATGGGAAACTGCATTAGAATAAATAAGGGCAAATTACTGTAATTATGTTGGGTTTGATGGGCTCGGCTTGTAATCAAGGGGAGAATACAGTGAAATAGCACTGAACCTCTTGGACGTGCAGCTGCGCCTTTCGGAGGGAGAGCGAGAGTATATTTATGTTGCAGACGCCTCACTCTAGCATTTTCAGGTTGATTATTGCCAGGCTATACTCCTCATAAAGTAGCCTATATAGGACTACTTATACCAAGTGAATGGGGAAAACAAAGATACATTTTTACACAGAGAAAAGAGTTAAAGGCACATATAGGCTATCCAATAATATAATTGGTCATTACAATTATAATGATTTGCTATGCAATAATAGGCCCAATTAGTTGATTTAACGATAACCTTGTGACAAGATTAAACCAAGACCAACACATATTTTTGCTCCTTTCCCTGAATAATAATAATAACAATAATAGCATAAATGCAAAAGTTATAGTAACATTAATGTGATCAGGTTGTTATCTTGCTCATTGTATTGAACATAAATCAAACAATAAGTAAAGGCAAGCAGATGGATGATCTGTCTATGCGTGAACTTTAAGGGCAATTTGTGGCCGTGAGTTAGCCACATTATTCCTGTGGTTTTCTCAAGTGATGGCTGGTGCCTTCTCTGCTCTGGCCAAGCCGGCTAAACATTAGAACGTCTCTGCGGGTCACACAAATTGTGTCACATTTGTCATCTTAATTACTAAACACTCGCATTTTAATCTTCATGGGGAATGCTCCATACACGCACTTATGGAAAATATTTTGTTGTCATTAACAACTCGAAGAACATAACACTCCGTTTTTTCTGAAGTATATATTTTATTTAGTATATTTGAAATATAGGATATATAGGCCTTGTATTTATGAAATACACAACTGGAATGAGTGTATATGTGCATGGTGCATGCACGGGATGATATTGGCAGTCTATTGTCTCCAGTAGGCCTGTACTGTTTTCCCTCAATTGGTCCTTTCCTCAGCTCATCGGGTGCTTCAGAATTTTCTGTAAAAGCGCAGTTAAATCATCAAACCCAAACAAGAGCCCCTTTGAACTTTTCACTTTAACTTATCTGCATTTAAACCCCACCCCCACCTCCTCTACCAACCAGTCTTTTTGCAGCACCTGCCTCTCGCCCAATTATTCACTTAACACACCCCATTGCTCTCTCCTCTATTCATCGATGAAAACAGTGTTTGTTGGAACCACAGAAGACTTAAAAGGAGCTTATAGCGGCTAAATGAAACCGAAAAGAAACAAGCACTATATTGTTGAAAGAATTACAATGTTATAGAAACTGACATCATTAATCAGGTCAGGTTTGAAATGACACGTCTTCAGCATGGATGTATCCAGCACTCACAGTAAGAGATTATGATAAACTGATAGGCCTATCCTAGGGACTAAAATGTGGAAACGCTGAACGCCTGTTCGTAATCACATATAGGCTATACGGCCAATGCTGCACATTGTAGACTAATGAAAAGGAATAACAATATAGTCTTTATTTTATCACACTGTATCTTACCTCTGTATTAGTTTTAAATATAAGTCCTGAAGAGATAGCTGCATGTCATATCTCAGGCCTACGTGGACTTGCATGGAAATGTGAAAGTTGTGGCCTACAACAAATGGCCGGTAAGGAGTCTGACACGTTATACTGGCCTTTTAAATCATAGCTTTACTGTTTTCAACATTATGTACACAACTTCCATAAAACAAAGCAATAAATTAAAGTGATCAATACAAAACTAAATATTTCTAGATGCTAAACACATTCATCTTAATGAACACATGTCCAAAAAAAAAAAAAATCCTATTTCACAACATATCGATTACAGCACAAACCAAAGCTGAAAAATGCCTATTATATTGTCCTTATGTACATCCAACCGCTCAACACATAACAAACAATGACAAACCATATCTTTATCATCGGGATCACGTTAATGCTCTTCTCAAGCAGCCAATCATCATTTAAACGTTTTATTAACAACACGTTGTTGTCGTTTCATAAGTCAAACACACTGCATATTAAATAAAGACACAGACATTGAAAAAAACAGAAATAATTTAACTTAAATTAACATATAAAGACAGCATGGTAGCATGCGCAAAGGGCGCGGGCAACTCGGGCTGTGAAAACTAAGGAACGGACTGAAGATTCGATTCCATGCAGATAAAAATGATGAGGCTATTTTTGAAATGATTCATTGGATTGGCCTACATTCGTTGGTCAAAGTTACATTATAGACCAATGGGGGTTTGCCTGTTTAAAGGCTAGGTCATGGTCAAATCACCATGTTGACCTTCGTTGGAGCTGTAGAGGCCTAGCCTACATCTGTTAGGCCTTGGTAATACACGGCTTCATAGGCCTATTTTCTATCATCATCGGGATCAGAAATGTAGCCAATCTTAAAATCAAACATAGTATACATAAATATACTCTCACTGACTTGTTACAGCAAAATATATTTCGTCTAACACATAGCCTATTAAAATTTCACAAAAGATAATAACAGCAGCTTGAGGACCCATTTGTCAAAACAATTTCCGGTATCTGTCGTGGACATGACAGGACTTCTTGCCCTTGGGCGCAGACAGTGCCCTTTTCAGTCTCTCGGCTCCCAGGCTATTCTCTGTGCCGTCGTTCGGTATGAAGAGGCCAATATGTCATCTGGCAACTTTGAGAGCAAACTCCGGATTACATCTGTGCATGGCTACAGCGGGCCAGTGCAAGGCCACGCTGGGTTGTTGACCCAAAATCTCCTGATATGGGCCATGGCAGTATAGAGGGCGGGACAGGTCTATCAGCTCACAGTTATGTTCACATGAGTTGCGGTTGCTGCATAGACTCTTGGTGTGCAGTTGGATACCATGAGGTATAACTTGGAATGTAAGACCCTGGTGCACCCACGGATGTTTTCACGGTGGTCGGTGAGCTCCAAACTGGTGCTACCGGAGATCCAGTCGTAGGTCCGTGACCATTAAACTGGGCTAAAGCGTTCGTGTCTATCGTGCCACCACCTTGCTTCATCAGTTTCTTGAACTTCGATCGCTTATTTTGAAACCAAATCTTTACCTGAAAAGAGAGAGACAACCAATGTGATTAAGATTGGCTAGCTGGGCCATTTCCATGAACTCGAGACCAGGCGACAGTGACGCACCATTTGGACTTGGAATGTAAAAGCCTATATTTATTCCCAGAAAGTCCAGGGCAAATTGGGCTATCTTCATCTAAATTTTTCCTGTTTTATTTAAAAATTAATAAATAATTGAATGCAAGAGGAAATGCTTGCTGAACATGGTTTTGCCATTATGGGCCAAATGGAAAAGCTATGAAGACTAAAATGAAGAATACATCGGCAAAACATAATTCTGTGTAGCTATTTATTATACTTATTTTAAAAGCCAATCCTCGAAATACTTGTAAGCTTTTTCATAGAACATCTGCATGATGATAATCAATCCGAAACATTCGATAAAAAACAAACATTTTTTTTTGTCAAACATGAGGACAACAGTTGTCTATAACCCAAACAAACAGAGAATACATAGCCAATGTAACCACTTATTGTTTAACGTGGTCAGAAGTACATTAAACTGCAAGCAATCGGCCTAAGGAAATGAAAGTAAAAGCAAACGTTGACTTGCCTGTGTTTGCGTGAGTCCCATCGAAGCTGCGAGCTCGGCTCTCTCTGGCAGTGCCAAATATTGAGTTTGTTGAAATCGTCTGTTTAGAGTCTGTAGCTGCAAACTGGAATAGATAGTCCTTGGTTTGCGAATCTTTTTCCCTTTCCCATTGAACCGCACCTCTCCGCCTTCTACAACTGTGTTCTTCTCTGTCTCTTGTGCTGAGAAGGGGAGACAATAGCAAAATTACTCAGGAGACAGCTCGCCAACGTTGCTGCACAGCAATGAGCATCAACAGTGCACGTTTTACAGGCTGTAGTTTAGGTATAATTACCCTTAATTGCATACATTGTTTATAGCATTACGCAATAAATAATTACCGAGTCTAATACCCCGACATCTGGGTTGCTTCTCCAATCCAAAGCGAGTTTGCGGACCGAAAAACACAAACCAACAGATTCCAAGAACATTATAGAGCCGAAAGGGATGAAGTATAAATCTTACCTGTATCTTCTAACCGTGTCTGTGTTAGTGTCGAGTTGTTTTGGTACGACTGCACTGTACTGAGATATGGACTTGAGGAATGGCTGCCGACGGAGTTAACGTATGGATAACCTAAAGATCTAGGAAATGATGAGGCTGGACTGTACGAGCTCTCGTGTTGCGTATGACCCGCAGAATGTAAACAGTGCATGGAATAGTGTCCGTGAGACATTGAGGAAGGCGACATTTGTTGACTCGGTGGCCCAAATTCCATGAAAACGGTTTTTCCTGAGACAGGGCTATTAAGACTTTCTGGTATTGTAGTCATTGTCATCTCTTCTGGCGGATCTCTCCTCTTCCTTTTTTGTTTTCTTCTATGATCTCAGTGAAGGATGGATCCCAATTTAAGCTGTACTGATTTTTTCTCTTTCCATTCATAAGAAAATGTAGTTTGTCTCTGTGAAAAGTCTAGGCATGATGCAGTGGTCTAGACAAACTCGCTCAAAGGTTTGAATCAGGGATTCATGAATATTCATCAACGGCGGTCGCTGATTGGTCCACTCTATCCAAGAATGATGCCTATTGGCGATCCTGGGGTTGTGTCCAAAGGACCTGATAAACTCAAGAAAAACAACAAGACCTGCAGATTCAGGTCTGAGATGTATTTTTTAAGTACTTAGGTATCAGGGAAAAGTATAAGCAAAATAAACACTAACATCCAAAATGTCTGCTTTAAAAGAAACAACACACAATTAAATCTAGCCTATTTGATGATAATAATAATAATAATCAAGTTGTAAAGAAATAGCCTATTCTGTGATCAATCACACATAGGCTACGGATAGATCATGTTATGTTGATAGGCCTGCTGTTCATTTAAACATTAAGAAACAGCCTGCATAGTGTTTTTATCTAAGAACTGTTTCATCCAAATTAATCACACTACAACAACAAAGATGAATGTTCATAAATAGCAGTATGAACACATTTAAGTGTAGCTTTGAGGCGTACTATTTCACAGAAAAACGACGTTTTATTTCGCATTAGATATTATTTCGATATCTCATAAAAAATCGTTATAGATTGGCTCATTATTGCCAGCGTCTTTTGGTGTTCACATGCACAGATGTATATCCTACAGGTCCGTTTGATTACATGCCAGTCTCAAGTGCTCTGAGCCACAGCTGAAGCGAGCTGAATTAGCATAACACTGATGTTTAATTTTCATACGCATAATTAGCCATTTATTTAACACTTGCAATAGCTCGTGGTCTCAATTATCTGAGCAAAGAATTGAATTTATGCATTTAAAGCAATGACTAGTCTAGCCTATGTTACATGCGTAAATATATTGTTGTGAAAATTAACACCTTAAACTTAATATTTGTAAAACCAGATTCATATTGGGCTGTCTATGCAACATCTCTCCATATAGCATTTTATTGTGCAATCATTTCATGACCAAAAACAAAATGCCTCCAGGAATGCTTTAACTTAACAAACCGTTATGTTTGCCCTGAGTCAACCATTAGTGTTGAACGTTTTTGATGCGGGGTACATCATGATGACCATGAACGTGTGTTATCAACTTACAAAACGATCATCTTTGTATCTAATTAGCTAGATTGTCAACCGATGTAAAACACTACACAACTAGCAAATCCCCAAATGATGAATGTGTGGGTAATCAAACAAAACGAATGAAACATAATGTGTCATTCATTTGAGGCTGATGTGGCAGCAGTGTTAAGACATTATTTATAAGTGTCATATTTTAACAGGTTTTGTTTTGACAATGGTGGGATTATATTTCATTTATTTTAACTTATTTTCAAATTAAAGTCACCCATTTCCAAATTCTTGTCCAGTACATTTTCATTAGGAGTAGGCCTACATTATGCAATAGCTTTGCTGGAACACGGATTGGGTGACCTTTGGCTGATCAATTTATTGTCCAGCTCTCACAATACAATAACTAAAGTATTCACTCTCAGTTGCCATTAATGGGAATGATATAGTTGATATAATACCGTATTGTATTGAGTCATGCAGCCCTATATATCAATCTCCTCTATACAGTATTTTGCCCAACAGCCAACAGCCGCCATTTACCGCAGCAGTTGGTAAATCCGTCGGCATCATGTTTTGTCGTGAAATTCAAAACACATCTAGTTCAATTAAACATTTTGATTTACTCTGTAACATAATAATGTAGGCTAATTTAATCGTAAATAAACCTAACATTTAACATAGCCTCCTTCAACTAATTTAATCCCCAGCCAGGTTGATGGGGGGTGTGGACAGTTTTCCATTAAGACCATAGACGTTGAACAATGATTTTCCCGAGCACGTTTGATTTAACTGAACTGACGACTGACTAAAGAGTAGGCTGTTTCCCTTTGTTATTGGCTCAGTTTCCGGAGAGAAAAACCCCCGTCAAAAACCCACGCTGATCCATATAACAGGGCATGTATGAACGTTTATCAGTAGAGTTGACAGTAGCTATACAGTAAGAATAAATGGGCTCCACATTTCAATCAACACTGAGATTAAGTTAACAGCGATTAGGCATTATTTGCACTTACTTAATCGATAATCATGTGAGGAAAAAGAACGCACATCCCCAATATCCATTGCGTACTACTCATTGAGGGTGACGAAGAAGCAGCAAGTATCCAAATCTTCATATTATTGTACAATGTACGTTAAAGAGTCCGTCTGCTGTAGACGATCTGAAACCAAAATCACCACTAGCCGGCAGCTCAAAATACCCACCTGAATAACAAATTAAAGGTAGTTAAATTCCGTCACTGTGATTATCAACCTAATTGCATAATTGAACTCGAAGCAGAACAAGCAACTTTAAAAATGTGTTTTGAAAATGCGAGCGCTAACATTATGGTGAGCAATATCTAGTCTGCGATGTGCGTCTGACAGTGGATCTCTGGATTTGAAGAATTCTATCACATATTAAGGCTTATAAGGAAAAGTGCACTTCTCTCCTTTAAAATTGCCCAATTTCAAGTCATTTATATCTGGAATTACATTCGAAAAATACTTAAAGGTATCCTCTGTCTACAGCGAAAATGATAATAGTACAACCAATAATTATCATCTTCCAGAACAGAGGACAGATTTTTATGGGCACTTGGTGGGTGCGACTGATAACTGTCATTATTTCCCCCGATTATAGTATCTGCAAACTGGAATTCTAAAGATGAACATGCGTGTTCTGAGCAATAGGCCTACATTTCAGACCATTAACAGATTTAAAATGTATTTAATTCCAAGGAAAAGCACGACAAAAGATAAATAATCACATGAATACAGTTTCACTGAAGAAAATGTCAAGTAACCCAATCTAAAACATAGGCCTACTGATATTTAAATATAACAACATGCATATCAAGTCGTTACCAGTAGATACATAGTCTTTCTCAAATGGCATTGTAATTAACTTTGTTTACAATAATATTTGTTTTGACAAAATCCTCAATTCTCGAACAGGGCAAATATTAATTAGCATTTCATGTAACGATTTAATTAATGATTTTCAACCTATATTTTCATTAAGAATAATAAAGAACAATAGAATACCAATTTGTGTTCCATGCTATTATTACAATCAGACTAAATGCAATTCCAAATTGAAAATCACAGCTTTTAAGGACACTGCTGACTTGGAGAAGCGTTTGTCATAGACGAGACATAACATAGTAAAGATAAATCCGGGACATTCAAATAAGTATGATATGTTATGTTTGGTATGGTTACATTAGACAGTTGGCTACTTTAGACAAAAACAAAAGTTGTTCAATTGGGACGGGTGGCACGAACCTCTAGCAACTCAAAGGATGTGTGGTCGAATCTCATCACGGACTACTTTAGCTAATTAGCAACATTGCAACTACTTAGCATGTTAGCTTCCCCTTCCCCTAATATTAATAACATAACCCTAACCTTAACCTTGACCCCCAGCCTAGCTAACTTTAACCATCTAGCCAATGTTAGCGTTAGTCACCGAGCTGAAGTTAGGTGACTAGGAATTCATATATCATACGTTTTGCAAATTCGTAACATATTGTACACATTGAAATTCGTTGCAGCATGACATGGTTGCAGCATGACATGCCTTTACATTCGTGGCTCCTCCAGATGGAGGTACCTTGTAATGGTCAGTCTTACACGATTTTTTCATCTTCGGATGTAATCATGGCATTGCTCTAACTGGCCTACGCTAACAATAAAGCCCATGTGCATGGAAGCGTCAGTGGACCAGAGAATTTAAGGAGACAGGACTCATTAGCAGTGAGTAGCTCTATGGCAGAGTGTGTTTTAACACCTGCTGCACTTCACATGAGGGTTAGCAGCCAGTGCTAAGGGTGGAGGGTGGAGGCGACAGGGCCTGAAGTGTCACAGACCTCATTTCAGCCCCCTGGTGGAAAACGCTCACTAACTGTCCCTTCCAAACGACATTTTAACAGTCGCCAAATGTTAATGCTGTGGCTCTGGAAAAAATGTTTCTCAAATTAATATTCTCTGCACCTATGAGCTTGCCAGACTAATTCTGTTCTTCTGTTGCTTCAGACTGTAAGGCCCAGGGTAAATGTGAGTAAATGTCAATGATTCATTACTGTTGTTGGTGGCACAGGATACGCAGTTTTATTTAATTTCCTCTATGTTGAAGGGAGGGACACACGCTATCCATGGCAAGACTTAGCCATGAGTTGTACAGCCATATTCTATGAATCACATTACTCTCGAAGATGGCCATCCATTGCAGTTGTAAATGTGTTGAGGTGACACTTTATTATGAAGAATATCTGAGGAATGTTGTAAAATGCTCTATAAATTCGGACTACATAATGCCCAGTTCATTTTGAACAGATCATTTAGCAACAACATTGCCACGATAACATGCTGGACAGAGGGATACTATGGATATCTGCAGAATATCCATGTTATTAAAGGAAGAGGTGAGAAACATATCCTGTTTCTAAACCTTCTCACGTTGGTTCTATTTTATCGAAAATATTGCTTCTTGTTGCAATGCATGTCTTTTGATGTGCAGTACACTGTTCTGTGCATCATCTTTCTGTTTACACGAGGAGGTAGTGCGTGGAAACATATCCACACCGTAGATTTCTAACAGGCTCGGAATATCAGAGACTGCTCTGAACAAACTACTTTGTTAAATCTAACTCAAAATGGAAAATGTCTTCATTTGTCATGCTTGTATTACTTTTGTCGCCAATTAATATTGTTCTCATTAAGCGTGCAACATTTTATAAAGACAAACTCAACAGTATTATCTACGTTACATGAACTTGATCTATTTGCCAATAATAGCACGACAAAATTACTATATTTCTCTCAAATCGGCAATAATTCATTAATGCGTCTTTATCAGAGTACCAAATACTTTAACATGTGATTGATATCTGTCTGATGTCTAAAACAAGCTGTTGATAAACAAATATTTCTTTAACAATATGATCAATCCACCCAGGTCCTCTGGATGGCATTTCCCTCAGCTTCTCCTCTGCGCTTGGAGGTCTTTGCCTTGTAATTTGCTGCTTCGCTGGGCACCAACTAGACGAATTAAGTCAACCTTAGAGGTCAATTTTCCCGTTCAATGTAGCATCAAACAGTTAATTGATTTGGATTTACTCATTCCTACTCTGTAAATAGATACTGCATTATGTTATAAATGAAATTCAAATGCAATACAATTGAACAATTGCTTGACTATTATGTTGAGAAGTCACGATGTCTTTATAAAAATGCAAAGATGTTATGAAATTATAGCAATTATACAATTTCTGAGTTTGAAATATTCTTATAATAAATGGAACAATGATCTAGCTATCAATTGTCCTTTATTTCAGTTACTTCAGACAGAAGGCATGATACATTATTTACAGCTTCTCAAATATCAAACTGTATAAGTAAGTGTATCGAAAGATGACAATATGTGGAAGGAGTAGGGATTCGGTGCAGTGTACCTTCACTCATCAGAACTGTCAGGGGAGTCACTGTGAACAAGAGAGCAGAACATGCAGAAATTCTTGTTAAATTCCATTATCATTACCATTAACAATCAATTATAGGTTTGGATTCAGTCCAAGTGGTTTATGAAACTAGGAATACGAATGATAGTTATACAACATGATGCATGTTTCATTAATTTATCTTGTAAACTCAAACTTCTATTCTTTGACATTTGTTGACTGAGCTAGGGGGAGTTGTTTCCTGTTTTGAGCCAGTGCTCTAGAGGGACAGCCAGCCAAGTTGGACTTGTTGCTTCTGGGTGAATCAAAACCCGGCAATCACCACTGTGGACTGGGTCAGTCTGAGCTTCTTCTCGTACATCACGCGTCTGTCTGAGGCACTTCCGGATGTCGAGTTAGATCAACTCCAATCAAGAATAAAATAACACCAAACAAGCACTGCACGACCCTTAACATCTCAAAGTGGTAACACTGTCTCTGTAAATACGTATTTGAAATAGTCAGTCTCAACTGCTCAACTGTTGTTATGTTTTTTTGTTGTTCTTTTTGAGAAAATGTCACACGAAATAGCATGTCAAAGGTTAAATAAATATGCAGGTTGTTCATTCGGGTTTTAGAGGATGTGATTTTAAACTTTCCCAAGCGTATAATGTTACTTTTAGACAATATTTTCATTGTTATTTTCTTACATGGCTGAGTATTTGCCAGCCTTGTCTGGTGGAATTTTAGCAGAGTACCACATCAGTCTTGAAAGATAATTGTCTCCAGACACTGCAAGTAGCAGACACCTGCACACTGAGAAATACTACGTTGACTGACTTCCCATATTCCGTCTTTTTCAAGAGGTTTTCTAAGAAGAGGGTTCATACAGGCACCATATTGGCGTTGTTCAAAGGCCTATTCCGCACTTGGAACGAAATAAGTTGGTACGAAATAAGTTAAACGAATACATCTAGCTCCATATTTTCTTAAAACATTATGATATTCTCTGACATAAAAAAAAGCTATATTGGAGGTCCAAATCAATCCAAGAATTGTCCATAAAGAAGAGCCATTGGGAGTGAAATGTGATTAACTGTGGCGTTTTCATGATCTTAATTAACTGAATCAAAGTGAAAGCTCTTTCATTTTAGGAGAGGGGCAAATCATACACAGGATAATGTGACGGGGTCAGCCATTTGTTGAATTTTCTGTGACCCATGTTAAAACAATGCTTAATTAAATGTGTGCAAATGTATGTCTCATTGAATTAATGTCCTCACAAATGGGAAACATGCAAATTTCCCAATTAAGTCATTTTCCGTGGAGGACTCGGCTGCTGCCTGAAGTTCAGCTGCCTCTATGCCTTCGTCTGGCTCCTCTTTCTAGTTTTTCTAAAGATTGAAGTCGCTAAAAAAGACAGGAAGGAGGTCAGCACTCACCCAACACCTGAATGCGCTCCCTTTTTTGTGTTCCCCTTGATCCCCACAGTCCGTGCCTGTCATTAGTCTTAATGATGGAAAATTGTCATGTTGATACAAGTCTCTTACTCTCCCCCTCTCTTCTTTGTATAAGTAGTAGGTGGAAGCTCCATTTGTTAGAAAGTTCTTTGTGACTAAAAGCAGTGGACGGTGCATTTGTGCTGGGGAAGAGAAAAGGCTCTAGATGCTCTTTCCATAGCTGGGATAATTATTCCTACTGTGACCTTAATGGTTCACAGTGTTCCCCCTGCATCTCATCCACGTGCCAGGCCTTCAGTGAAGCCCCATGTCAGGGAATATGAAAAACACATATAATGAAACCATTTTGGCTGATGGAAAAAAGGCTACTGAAGCTTCACTTGCTACAAAGACGGCTCAATTATATGAGTAATTGTGATAATTTTCCCTCCATTCAGAGCTCTTTCTGAAAGGTAAAAAAAAACAGACGCTGAAAGGGAAATTACTTGGACAATATCGAGTGTGAAATGGCGACAACAACAAAAAGGTGACTGTAAGAAAGTATAGGACTATAAATAAATAGGTTAATGTAGGGTCAGATAAATACACCTCTCAAAAGCTAGCAAACAAAGACATATATAAACACACAAACTCTCTCCCTCACACACACGGACGTACACAAAAACGTATGTAGACAAATGACCGTTGAGAATAACTACATAAAAAAAAAGTAGATCTGCAGCTGCCTGAAAATTAAACCTCTTTCTCCTTCCTATTGACGAAATTTCAGCTCCTGCAAATGCACCCCAGTCACTGGCTATCATTTGTTGTTCTGTGAGAGGAAAAGGATAATTACATCTCTGAGAGGCAGGGCGACTGACATTCCCTTTAGACTGCCATGAATGCAGGAGGTTTGATAGAAAAAGCCTGAGGAATAATTTGTTGCTTTTCCTTTTCTTCATTTAGCAGAACATGTTGTGTTCAATGGAATACAGGAATGGCAGTGTTGTAGAGTGCATTAAACTCTGGGTGTTCATAAATATGATGTTCCCTTGCCTGTAAACTCTCCCTTTTCAAAAAAACCTCTTTCATCACGCTGGCAGACAGGAGAGACAGTGAGATGTGCATTACTTTTTGCCTCTCAGTGGGGGTCGGATTAAACATTTCCTCCCCACAGCAAAGATAGAAAAGATTCTTGACAAGCAGGAGCCAGCCTATAATTTCAATCTCTGTGCTACAGCGAATGGCCAACATACATCTTGACAACGGTGTACCTTCTGAATTTAAGAAATCGTTATTTCATACAGTCTACCTTTATTCTTTGTAAAAATGCTTGAGACGAAATGCATGATGCACAAATCAAATTCAATCAATTTAGAGAAATGGAAGCCCTCAAAATATGAATTGGAATAAGTAAATGCGTGCTCTCCTCAGAGCCACATTGCCCTGTCTCGACTGAACATCTGATCTATGAATACAATGTTTGGAGCATGTATTGCTCCAAACATTGTACCCTACTAAATTATTCAGAAAATGTTATAAAACTGTTAAAACCAACTGTTACATCACATTGTGTGATTGAGCAATAACTATCCCTCTGCTATCAATGGTAGATTAGTGTTTCTTATTATTTTTGCTGACGAGCTGACACCTGGATGTTGTCCATTTTTGGGATGTTAGTATACCCCCACAAAACTGCAATTTATTCAGACAAAGCTTAAACTGTTCCCACATGTATAGCTGCTGACCCCTTAGGCCCTGCAATCTGGGATAAATCTTTCCAGGCAAGGCGAGCAACATTACAGCCTGGCAGCTCAAATGCTTGTATCACACTCAAATGATGAGTCTCCTGTCACCAGCCATGTCATCAGCTTCATCCCAACCCCCCAATAACTTCTGGCCCATTGAGCAGCCTGTGTGCTACATGGCCAGCCAGTCAGGGACCCCCTGGTCCCACCTGATTGTGCCTCCGGTGACATGTAGAGGGGGTGTCCAGCTCACAGGCGCCAATAGCCGCGTCCCGCCACCAACACTCAGCTCCCAGCATAGCCAAGCATCTCCATGCAGCCCCCCCAGCAGCGCTTCTCCTGGCAGCCACCAGAAATATCTACAACTTGTCAGGTTGCCATGGTGATAGGCCCGAAACAGAGAATAGCACTAAAGCATATTCAAGCAGCGATGCGGAAATAAAAAGCCTATGAAAACAGTGACGTTCACAATGTTCACAATTTAAAGAGATAAGAGAGCCTTGAAGCCGTACATTATTTCCTCTATGGGCTGCGAAGAGGTGGTATATTGGTTTCTTTTGCCATTGATGACTTCTATGTTTAAATTGAAAGCACATATCATTCATATAGCCACTATATGAGGCCAATGGGGGTAAATCAAAAGACAATGATATTAATTCCAGGCCACTGCTGACTTGTAACACGACCTGCCACCACTAGCAGGGTTTATTTGTCTGACACACGAACAAAACACAAACATCTCAAGGGGTCGGTAACATTCTGCTTGCCTGACATTAATTGACGATTGAGATAAATGGTTGACTCACAGTGAAGGAAACAAAGGAACTGTCCCTGTATGATACAATCATCAGTTGTCATTTTGTGGAAAGATTCTCATGCATCAAAAATGGCTTTACACACAAGTTCATGCACACATGAAATTCCTAGACGGGTGTTATCATCAAGACCAACTAAACACCACTGCAGTGTCAGTAACCCTTCTGGATGGTTGGACAGGTGGTTTGACTTTGAACTACGATGATTAGTCATCTTATCCCATCACGCAATGGAAACCACACCATCTACACACAAGGACAGGTACCCTATTATCAAATCCATTCCTGAGGTTAGCGTGTTTACTAATCATTCCACAGTTTTCTTCAAGCTTGGGCATCTATCCAGAGAAAGCTCACCAGCAGCAAGGGTTAAGGTGTCCCTAATGCACTCGGAGGCCAGCGAGCCTGTCAGGGATTTTAATAAACGTAAGAGCACTGTGAGGGAAAAGTGTTGCTGTCTCAATAGAGTGACACAGACAGGCCAAGGCTGTCAATGGAGCGCCTAATGACAGAGGAAGATAATGACGGAACACAGTCAGAATCAGCAGGAAGAGGAAGATCAATCCGCAGTGAAGGAGGGAGGGATGGAAGGGGGGGAACGCTAGGCTCTTTCTTTTCTATCTTCTCCGTTCTAGCTCATCTCATACATATCTATCTGCTGCAGCTGGCCCATAGAGTGGCGAGGGAGCTCTGCATTAAGCGCACAGCGGATCAATAACCATTATGACTCCTCCACAGCCTGACACATAGCAGGGACGCGTTTGACATTTCACTCAGGACTGCATTGATCCCAGCACACAGTATTTCAGCCCCCAGTTTGTGCCTGAGCCTGGGGTCTGGCTGGAATTGAAAAGGGGGGGGGGGGGCAGCAGAGGGAGTAGCTAACCAGCTGCCGGCGTACAAGTAAACAGCACACCCCTCTGTGCATTCCTCGTTTTCAATTTACTGTTTTTCCTGCCGCTACTGGCATTTCAAGAACTGGATCAAAGTGGATCAAAGCTTGACCTATGTAGGCTATGTTATATATAGCCAGGGTCTGAGTTTTTAGTGAGGTCTGGTCCAAATACATGTTTAGAAAGTTGAAGCTCAAATACTGCATTGCAATATAATTTAAATACTCTAAAAAGGGCATTTGGAGAACAGCACATTGGTTTGCTGTACCTTCATTCCCCTCAGTCGATCTACAAACACATAGCCTGTTAGCCACTACACGTTAACTCAGCACCGGGATTAAAAATGATAATTGAATATGTACAGAGGGATCTGTTAGCAGAAGAAGTATTTTACGAACACAAGGTAAACAAATATGTTTGCTTTACAGAACATGATTTTTTTTAAATGCAGTTTCACTGCACATTTCCTGAAATTCTACACATTTTGCCATGTGGAGGGGAGGAAGTTTGAAGCTAATTTCCTGCTATTCTACACATTTTGCCACCACTTATGCTAGGTGAAAATGATATCTGAGTGAGAGTGACTAGGAAAATCAATGGAGGACACCTGGTGGGCAGCCATGGTTAGCCTGCTGCAAGTTTAGATAGCTGTTTATGCTAACTCGACTCATTTACCAATCTAAAATGTTTTAACTGACATGAGCTAATTGAGTGATTGTCAGTGAGTGACTTTAACAAGATGAAAACTGCTGCACCCACGTTTAGACAATTCACCTTGTGTATTCTTCCATTCTAACTCTCAACAGTAAATTGAGACCCTGACTGAGTTCAATTATTTTTCTTGAAGAATTGCCACCCTGACTGTATGTGTATGAATGTGTATGAGAGAGAGAAATAGTCACACTGACATCCTTCTTGATAGCATCTCCAGCCTGAAGTGGCGGTCTGGAAATCCAGAGGCATAAAAAACAAAAACACTTGGAGCAATTCAGAAAGTGGGAGTTTCTGAGAAACCATGAACAAGATAAACATACAGGAAAAAGTAGACGACATAAAATTAGAAACAATTTAGTCCAATTTCTTTTTAATCGTCCTTTGAGACCCAAGATGTTATCTCCGAGGTCAGTCTGCTCTTTTGGTGTTTTCATGTAAAACAGAGGTGGTAGTGATGCAAAAAGACCTTCATCCAAGGAAAGGAAAATATTTGAACATGAGGTCTACCAAAATATAATAACATGTTTTTATTTTTAAATGACTGATACAATCTGAACCATCTCACGTTTTTATTTCCATGTACTTTATATCAGGAACTTGAAATGTTTAAATAGGAGTCTGAGATATATGTTTTGTAGTCCGTCGTGTCTATGTCTTCCATACATACTCATGCATATTTTTCTCTCCATTAAAATGTGCTATATTCATATGCCATACAAATCATTACATTAACCTGCATGTAATTTGTTTCTGTTTCATTGGAAGGATAGGACATCAATGAGCTTCTTCATAGCAAAAGACAAGCCTATCAATGACCAACAGGGATCCTTTCCAAGACCTATCTGCAACACAATGGGCTGTGTGTTCCCCTGTTTCTATACTCATGTCGCTTTATTTAAACGAAAAACATCTTCTCATAACTCCACTGCCAGCCATCACTGTTCCTGGGGTTGATTCCTAAATTGCGCTGGTATAATGGAGAGAGGGGGTTTCCCAGCTGGAGCCGGAGCCGGAGCCAGGGCTAGACTGTACAGCTAAAAGGAGGTGAATACCTGTCAGGTATACCGTGACACACCACATTGTTCACTGGGGTAAAGATTGATTTGGGGACGCTTCTGTGGAGCAGAGAGGAGGAGACTGATGGCTTTTTTTTGCTGAACAATTTATGTCTGTTTCTTCCGTTGTCATGCCAACCTGAAGATTAAACAACTGAGTGCAGCTCAACTCCAATCATGAGTAATGAGCAATTACTTGCCCATGCACACATTGAGACTCTAGTAGAAGTAGGCCCAATAGGTTTCCAGAACTCGTTTGGGTGAACTTATGTGGTCTATGCATGCTGAACGCACTTCTGGCATTGAGATGCTAATGGGAGCATGGATAATTACAGTGGCAAGACAAAGTGTGTGAACCCTTTGGAAATACCTGGATTTCTGCATAAATTGGTCATCAAATTTGATCCGATCTTCATCTAAGTCACAACAATAGACAAACACAGTGTGCTTAAACTAATAACACAAATTATTGTATTTTTCTTGTCTGTATTGAATACATAATTTAAACATTCACAGTATAGGTTGGAAAAAGTATGTGAACCCCTAGGCTAATGACTTCTCCAAAAGCTAATTGGAGTCAGGAGTCAACTAACCTGGAGTCCAATCAATGAGACGAGATTGGAAATGTTGGTTAGAGCTGCCTTGCCCTATAAAAAACAGTAAAAAAATGTGAGTTTGCTATTCACAAGAAGCATTGCCTGATGTGAACCATGCCTCGAACAAAAGAGATCTCAGAAGACCTAAGATTAAGAATAGTTGACCTGCATAAAGCTGGAAATGGTTACAAAAGTATCTCTAAAAGCCTTGATGTTCATCAGTCCACAGTAAGACAAATTGTCCATAAATTGAGAAAGTTCAGCACTGTTGCCACTCTCCCTATGAGTAGCCATCCTGCAAAGATGACTGCAAGAGCACAGTGCAGAATGCTCAATGAGGTTAAGAAGAATCCTAGAGTGTCAGCTAAAGACTTACAGAAATCTCTGGAACATGCTAACATCTCTGTTGACAAGTCTACGGTACGTAAAACACTAAACAAGTATGGTGTTCATGGGAGGACACCACGGAAGAAGCCACTGCGGTCCAAAAAAACATTGCTGCATATCTGAAATTTGCAAAAGAGCACCTGGATGTTCTACAGCGCTACTGGCAAAATATTCTGTAGACAGATTAAACTAAAGTTGAGTTGTTTGGAAGGAACACAACACTATGTGTGGAGAAAAAAGGCACAACATCAACCTCATCCCAACTGTAAGTATGGTGAAGGGAGCATCATGTTTTGTGACTGGTTTGCTGCCTCAGAGTCTGGACAGCTTGCTATCATCGACGGAAAAAAGAATTCCCAAGTTTATCAAGACATTTTGCAGGAGACTGTCCGTCTATTGAAACTCAAAAGAAGTTGGCTGATGCAACATTACAACGACCCAAAACACAGAAGTAAATCAACAACAGAATGGCTTCAACAAAATTAAATACACCTTCTGGAGTGGCCCAGTCAGAGTCCTGACCTCAACCCAATTGAGATGCTGTTGCATGACCTCGAGAGCATTTCTCACCAGATATCCCAAGAATATTGCTGAACTGAAACAATTTGGTAAAGAGGAATGGTCCAAAATTCCTCCTGACCCTTGTGCAGGTCTGATCCGCAACTACAGAAAATGTTTGGTTGAGGTTATTGCTGACAAAGGAGGGTCAACCAGTTTTATTAAATCCAAGGGTTCACATACTTTCCTTACCCTGCACAGTGAATGCTTACACTGTGTGTTCAATAAAGATGTGAAAACATATGTATTTGTGTGTCATTAGTTTAAGCACACTGTGTTTGTCTATTGTTGTGACCTAGATGAAGATCAGATCAAAGTTGATGACCAATTTATGCAGAAATCCAGGTATTTCCAAAGGGTTCAAACACTTTTTCTTGCCACTGTATCTGTCCTTTTGCAGAGAGGAGTTGCATGAAGGATCTCTGCTCTCTTTCCTTACAAGTCTTTGATGTTGACAAGGTACTCTCTGAGCTAACATGAATAAATAATGGAAATTACAGGGATTGTCATTATTGTGAATCATTATATAACATTTTATATCACAATAGGACTTGTATGCCAAGCCTGCCTGTTAACCAAGATATGCATCAAATTACAGGGCTAAACCTAATATTGATTTCTTGCTCTGGGCAGCTGATCTGAGGTTAACTACTACATGTGTAGGAAATCACAAACACACACAAACAAACACACACCTTACATTCATTTGAACCAGTGGCAGGATATGGCAGGCCAACTAAAGGAGCTGTGGCAGCCCCTGAATCCGATCTTCATCTTTAATTTCTCTGTGGTCGCCCCAGTTGGATACAATGCCTGTCGTCACATAGTCTGGGGTCATTATGTGCTGGGAGGCAGGGGGGGGGGGGGAATAGATTGTACGATGAAGATGAGAGCAGGTCTGCAGTCACAATGCAGCCATTTAGCATGGTGGGGGTGTGGGGGACCAGAAGCAGCCTGCCCTCCATGTCCCAGGCCGACCCAGGGCAGCTCTAGCAGAAAGACTCCAGAGCCCTGGGGACTGACAGAGGACTCAATTCCTCTCAACACTCCCAGACCATCATATAATGTTTGTCTGGCACACAATAACAAGTGATACTTGGGCTTAACTCTGGAGCTTGTTGGCAATCATCCATCTAGCCGCTAGTGGTATGGATACCAACCAGTGGAGAGTTGACGTGGATGGACTTGATGTTTGTTATCGGCAACCAGATGTACACCACCAGTCAAAAGTTTGGACACACCTACTCATTCAAGGGTTTTTCTTTATTTTTGACTATTTTCTACATTGTAGAATAATAGTGAAGACATCGAAACTACGAAACAACACATATGGAATCGTGTAGTAACCAAAAAAGATAAATAAATCAAAATATATTTTATATTTGAGATATTTCAAAGTAGCCACCCTTTGCCTTGATGACAGCCTTGCACACTCTTGGCATTCTCTCAACCAGCATCATGAGGGAATCACCTGGAATGCATTTAAATTAATGCCTTGTTAAAAGATCATTTGTAGCATTTCTTTCCTTCTTAATGCGTTTGAGCCAATCAGTTGTGTTGTGACCAGGTAGAGTTGGTATACAGAATATCGTCATGTTTTGTAAAAGACAAAGTCCATATTATGGCAAGAACAGCTCAAATAAACAAAGTGAAACAACACTCCATCGTTACTTTAAGACATGAAGGTCAGTCAATGTGGAAAACTTCAAGAACTTCACATGCAGTCGCAAAACCAACAAGCGCTATGATTAAACTGGCTCTCATGAGGACCACCACAGGAAAGAAAGAAAGACATTTATTAGAGTTAACTGCACCTAAGATTGTAGTCCAAATAAATGCTTCACAGAGTTCAAATAACAGACACATCTAACATCAACTGTTCAGTGGAGACTGCGTGAATCAGGCCTTCATGGTCGAGTTGCTGCAAAGAAACCACTACTAAAAGGACAGCAATAAGAATAAGAGACTTGCTTGGGCCAAGAAACACGAGCAATGGACATTAAACAGTGGAAAACTATCCTTTGGTCAGATGAGTCCAAATGTTTGATTTTTTTATTCCAACCGCCGTGTCTTTGTGAGATGCAGAGTAGGTGAACGGATGATTTGTTTTTCAACAGGACAAAGACCCTACACACCTCCAGACTGTGTAAGGGCTATTTGACCAAGAAGGAATGATGGAGTGCTGCATCAGATGACCTGGCCTCCACAATCACCCGCATAGTAAAGGAAAAGCAGCCAATACGTGCTCAGCATATGTGGGAACTCCTTCAAGACTGTTGGAAAATAATTCCTCATGAAGCTGGTTGAAAGGATGCCAAGTGTGTGCAAATCGGTCATCAAGGCAAAGGGTGGCTACTTTGAAGAATATAAAATATATTTGGATTTGTTTAACACTTTTTTGTTTAATACATGATTCCATGTGTTATTTCATAGTTTTGATGTTAAGACCCTTGAATGAGTAGGTGTGTCCAAAGTTGACTGGTACTGTACACAAAAATATAAATGCAACATGTACTGTGTCCCATGTTTCATGAGCTGAAACAAAATATCCCAGAAATGTATGTGCACAAATTTGTTTACATCCCTATTAGTTAGCATTTTATCCTTTGTCAAGATAATCCATATACCTGACAGGTGTGGCATATCAAAAAGCCGATTAAACAACATGATCATTACACAGGTGCACCTTGTGCTGGGGACAATAAAAGGCTACTCTAAAATGTGCAGTTTTGTCACACAACACAATGACACAGATGTCTCAAGTTTTGAGAGTGCGTGCAACTGGCATGCTGACTGCAGGAACGTCCACCAGATATTTTTCCAGGTAATTGAATGTTAATTTCTCTACCATAAGCCATCTCCAATGTCGTTTTTGTGAATTTGGCAGTTCATCCAACCTGCCTCACAACCACAGACCAGAACCTCCACATCCAGCTTCTTCACCTGCGTAATTGCCAGAGGGGAAGGGCGGGGTGCTGAGGAGTATTTATGTCTGTCATGAAGCCCTTTTGTGGGGAAAAACAAATTCTGATTGGCTGGGCCTGGTTCCCCAGTGGTTGAGCCTATGCCCTCTCAGGCCCACCCATGGCTGCACCCCTACCCAGTCATGTGAAATCCATAGGGCCTAATTAATTTATTTCAATTGACTGATTTACTTATATGAACTGTATCTCAGCCAAATCTAAAACATTGTTGCATGTTGCATTTATATTTTTGTTCAGTATTGATACACATTTATGTCATCCACCTTTTCCCTAACTGATTTGCTACAAATAATGTATGTAGGAAAGAAAAAAAAGATTCATTTTGATCCACATTTAGACACTTAACATAATTTGTCAAGTTCCCACTCTGCAATTACTCAAGATGCTTCCATCCCTCACAGTGTAAAATATATATTTAATCCCCCCCCCCAAATAACTTTATCTGTATTAAATAACATTGTAAACATCAACATCGAAACTTGAAATGCAACAGAATTAGAATATTTAATACCAAAACATGTTAAATATAGCAATATAAAACACCTTCAAAATGACTTCTTGAATATTGCACTGCATACACAATGCCAGCACACACCAAATTGTTTCGCTTGATATGGTTGACAATGTGTAGACGGGGAGAGCAACTATTACGGTTGTTGATTAAGTTGGCCTTTGAAGACACTGTGGATATCCATCCCCCTTTGAGCCTGGGTGGGTACGCCACCACTGCTCTAACAACACTCTAACAACACTAACAACACTGGAGGAACTGATCCCCAGACCCTCTGGAGGAAACACCTGCACAGACCACATGTTGAAGATGTTCCTCTAGGTCTGCATTTCTGTAGCAGTGAAAGATGACGACCTTGTTCTACGACAGCTCAGGACATTGTCTGAATGGACCTCGGGAGACTCTACCAGGGAAAGTATCACCATGACCTGTTAATTATATCAATTACAAAACAACCCATTTATGTGAACAAGCTCTGTAGTGAACAGCAGCAGGAAGGGCAGTGGTGTTAGAGAGGCCAGACGGCCACAGCCTGAGAGGAGCTGTGTAACGTAGTGTGTAATGCTCTTTGGGCCGTGTGAGAAACTGCTCTCCCTCCACGCGGCTTGTTTAAATTAGCCCGAGCACCAGAGGCAGTGGGAACAGCAGCTGGAGAACGAGAGGCAGTGCTGGCAGTGGTGATAATCAGCAGGGAGGATGTGGGGCGAGAAGCCCTGAGGGAGGGCAGAGAGGGGGCCTGTGATCTTACAAGCCCAATCAGGGCCCGAGTGGAGCCCACCGAGGCCTCATACGGCTTAACAGCACACCAGCGCACCACTCAACATCCTGAACACAGAGCAGATCTCCTCCCTGACCGGCAGCTTAACCTTTTTCAGAGTGTGGGGGCTCCCCTGGCCCGGGCTCACGCCGCTCGTTCGCTCATCACCACACCAATCAGCCTCAGAGAGAGCAGCGGCGGGGAGCTCCACTCCCAGCCTGGGCTGGAGAGGCTTTTATCCTCCACCAAGACGAGTGCAAATATGGAGCTTAGTGTTCTCAGCAGGGACAGCATGAGGAGCCGCATTCAACCACATCCAGTTGGCTCTTTTGTCAACAGCGGGTTTATTCACCGAGTATGTCTACGAATAGAAACACAGGGAAGGGAATATGGTGAACATTTCCATGACAAATATAGAATAGCAATTTTTATACTGAATATGCAAGCGCTAGAATTTGAGTCCCTGGAGTTGTGAATTACAGTCACTAGGCTGTGAATCTGTATACCAATGACGACGCTGTACGTCAATGATTGAGGAAAATAACAAGAGCAGGCTAGTTGCTGGGGCGTTTCTAGACCCTCTGATTTCAGGCCCACTGGCACCTGTAGCCTCAGTAAATCAAGCACCAGGACAAAGCTCCTCAGAGGTTGCACGCGACCAGTTCATCAGGGGCCCGCTCTCCTCGCGGTGTGTGACAGGAGGACATGACGGAGGGCAGAGAAGCCCTTCCGCTCAGGTAGGGTCAGCGCCAGGCACTGATTACACAGCTGCTGATCCTCCCCAGCACAGAGCCCTGAGACAGACGGGGCGGACGGATCCCATGTCCCCAATCCATCCCCAGCCCTGGCCACGCTGCTGCTGAGAGGACACGGACCACAGACACACACTGCCTTCTCCTCACCAACACCTACATAACAGAGGTAGAGATGGAGGAGAGATCCAGAGGTAGATGTCCCTGTGTGTTCCATAGGCTAACACCACAGACATGAACGCCCAAGCCACTGATATTCCAGTCTCAGGCCCAGCTTGACACAATATTCAGTAACGATTTTATTCTGTCAATCAAAGCAGAGGAAAATCTACACCACTTGGCAGCATTACATAAAGGGCTATTCTCACAAGAGATTGTCTGAGCGCCTACTCCCCCCCCCCCCCGTGTACTTTTGTCTGGGGTTTTAGAGAACGCCGTGGCCCGTGGGAGGGGAGCCTTGGAGAACAATGTGGGAGGCCAGAGAAGAAACCGCACATGTTCCCTTTTTACAGTCTCTGCTGTGACTCCGAAAAGAGGCTGCATCTTCACAGGCCAATTCATACGGCCACATCGTCAATCACGTCAGACAGGCCAGACTGCACCTTCCACTCTTCACGTTACTTACATGACCCCACATTCTTCTCAGATGAAGGAGGACAAAATCCGACGCGCTCTTACACAATACTAACCTAAAGAAAATGTATTTTGGCCGTTGTGTGACAGGGTAACAAAATGGTGTAATTATTGGATGTATAAATACACTGTGCTATTTGGATGTGTATGCATTGAGAAGGCTCATTTCAATTGAAAACATGCTCTATTATTTTCAGCTCAGTAATGTACACACGCTCATTTAAATAAGTAGTTATGTAACCTCATCAGATGGTAATGATTAAAAACATGAGCTGATGTTTATAACACCTCAGAATAGTGAGCCCAGAATAGGAACATAAAACACCCATCAAAGATTACAGCACATTATCACCAACCACACATGCGATGGATACAGTCTAATTATGGCGCAGATAAGGTGAGAGCTTGCCCTATTATAGGCTGAGTGGTGGTACGGAACACTCGCATGGAGACGATAATGGGACAAGCATTGTTGACCCCTGTAGCAATGCAATGGGCTCCCAGGGACCCAGGCACGGTGTCTGTCTGTGGGCCTGTAATACTGCAGCCCTCGCCCAGCCAGCAGAGCCTCTGCTGTGGCTGCATGTGACAGCCTTCTCCACCCCTCCACCCTTCCCCAGGGTCCAGCCACCAGAGTATCAACCGTGCTTAGAGCTGCCTAGGCAGCCCGGCTAGCAGGGGAACAAGCCGGGCTTTGAGGAGACCGCTGCCAGTCAGACAGGGAGCCCCAGGTCTCCAGCCCTCAGGGGTTAACCTCTCAGGCTGCCAAGCAAAATACTGCAAGAGGCTCATAATTACACACACAGTCAAAGGGCATGCGTAATTTCCAGAGCTATTTACACAGTTGAGAAGGCCCCCTCGAGATCTGCCAGGAATAGACCGAATCAAGATAGTAAGGTGGTCTCCATTGAATATGCCCACTGTAATTTAAGGACATTGACTGTTCTCGGATTAGAAGTCATTTGTGATCGTATGACCTGTGTACTGTCTGTTGCAAAAACCAGTGGCTTTTATGCGAATGAAAAGGTCTGAGGGCCATGATAGTCTCAGCCTAAATAATGTGTCAATGTTCAGGACTATAAAATAATGACTCAAGTTCATCCCTAATTACATGTCAAGAGCAGTTGTCATGTGTGCAAATGAGTCTATCATACATCCTCCTAAAACAGAAAAGTGAATACTCATAATTCAACTTCCCAATGGAGTGGGCTGGGCATTAGGTGTTGCCGTTAAGCTGGCATTGGCCCAGCCTCTGGCCCTGGCCTGCTGTGGTGTGAGGATGAGTATGTGCAGTGGGACTGAGAGTGTATAAATAGCAGTGCAGAGCTGTACCTCCTACCTGGTCTGTGCAGAGGCCCCAGGGGAGCCAGGAGTGCTCGGGGCCCCTGCAGCCTCTAACCCACACAGCTGTTCCCCAGGTCCAGAGTCTCTCCAGAGCCCACCGCTACCCCCTGCAATGGGGACCGCCAGCCGGGGGGCATGGAGCACTAATAATAACAACATCCAACATGCAGAGACCAGGTCAGGCACTCCATGACCCTCCCCATCACAGTGCTGGAAACTGGACAGGAGCCAGGCAACAGCCCCATGCTGCAGCCGAGGAGAACCAGGCAGGGAGGGGGAGGGGGAGGAAGGGGATCTGTGGGTGGCTACAGCTCAGAGGTCTCCTTTCACTTCCTGCTTCTCCTTTCACTTCCTGCTCTATATACTGTTTCCTTACAACAGGGCTCCAGGCCAATCTCCAACAAATTCAGACTTCTAGGAGAATCTAAATATTTGTTTGTATTGATCGTTTAGGAAAATGTCATTCCAGTTGACATGGCCACTAATCTTCATGGCAAAACGACTTGGACATGTGAACACCTGCAGACGAGGTAAGAAAAATACATGATTTCGCACCGGAGAGATGGAGGCCTGAGTAGGACAAGTTCATCTCCGCTGTGGACTAATGGTGTTTTGCTTCTCCTCAACACTATGTGCTGCTGTATTTGTGACACACACAAAAGGCACGGCAATGAGGCAGGCGGAAACCGCAGCCTGTGTGGCTCTTAAAAAAGCCAATGGGTCCTTAATAACAGTCCTCATCCACAGAGTCTGGCTGCACCTTTCAGCAGGAGGCATCCTGGAGAAAGGACACCGCTAATGCCTCCAACGGAGCCTCCTGCCAGAACTGGTCTCCATATTCTGGTGCTCTGGGCCCACCAGGATACAGACCCAGCCCACTCACACACACAAAGAGCAAGTGGATGAGCTGCTACTGCAACTGAAGTCCTACAAGGTGGTCGTCTCTAACGGCTCCAAATATAGAGCTCTGAAAGTATTAAAGACCTAGGAGAACCAGCGAAAGTGTAGGAGGATGGTATGACCATTCGCATGTCTATGAACAACGAAATGACACATTCCTTCTCTAGAATAACACTTCTGGTTTACAAAGCCAATAATAAAGCAGTGTTTGTTATGTTCAAGTGTTTGGAGTCCAAACACTGACGTTTCACTCGAGGCAGGTCTGATATGGTTTCTCACACACGCCACGCAAGAGGGAATACTTGGCCCTAATTAGACCAGAGCATCTGGCAAATGTCAGTGTCTTCTCGCAGCATAGGCAACATTCCTATTTACTTACTAAGCTGGGGTTCAGCTTGAAAATTCACTGGGAGCTTCAGAACGTTTCAGACAGGGAGTGTTCCCACTTCGATCTTATTGTGAGTGGCATACAGAATGGAATGGCATCTCATCTTAATAAAACCAGGGGAAAGTAACAGGGGTTTAGATATTTTTACTGTCGAGTTGGAACAACCCGTACAGAAAAAAAACACATGAATTTCACGTGAACACGTGATTTTATGTGAGGTTAATGTGATAACATGCGATAACGTGAAGCTTCATGTAATAACATGAAACTACACTTAACAGCACTTGTGGAAACATGATCTCATGTGAAATAAATGGGATGCAACATTTTAACATGTGATACCATGATACATGAAAACCCATGTATCAAATGTAATTGAGAATACTTTACTTTAAACAGGCATAACTGACATTAATTCAATGTAAACAGTGACGGTCCCCTGCAGGTTTGGTCTAGTTCCCGGATGTTCCAGGGACGTCCCTAAGAACGTTTTTAAGACATTCTTAGAATGTTGTGTCACGGTCCCCTGGAGGTTTTTGTTTAGTTGCGGCGAAAATACAATAAATTTACAACAAGTTACTGTTCCCACCTTGAAGCATAGAGGAGGAGGTGTGATGGTGCTTTGCTGGCGACACTGTCTGTGATTTATTTAGAATTCAAGGCACACTTAACCAGCATGGCTACCACAGCATTCTGCAGCAATACGCCATCCCATCTGGCTTTCACTTGGGACTATCATTTGTTTTTCAACAGGACAATGATCCAAAACACTCCTCCAGGCTGTGTAAGGGCTATTTGACCAAGGAGAATGATGGAGTGCTGCATCAGATGACCTGGCCTCTACAATCACCCAAACGCAACCCAATTGAGATGGTTTGGGATGAGTTGTACTGCAGGGTTAAAAAAAAGCAGCCAACAAGTCCTCAGCATTTGTGGGAACTCTTTCAAGACTGCTGGAAAAGCATTCCTCATGAAGCTGGTTGAGAGAATGCCAAGAGTGTGCAAAGCTGTCATCAAGGCAGAGGGTGGCAACTTTGAAGAATATAAAATATATTTGGATTTGTTTAACACTTTTTTGGTTACTACATGATTCCATATATGTTATTTTATAGTTTTGATGTCTTCACTATTATTCTACAATGTAGAAAATAGTAAAAATAAAGAAAAACCCTTCAATGAGTAGGTGTGTCCAAAGTTATTACTGGTACTGTATATTGCCAACAGGGTTGGGGAGTAACGGATTACATTTTTTTGTGTGTAATGTAATCGGTTACTTTACCAGCAAAAATGTTGTAATCAGATTACAGATACTTTTGAAAAATTACTTTTCAATTCAGAAAGGATGTTTGTGGGAAAAAAATATTTGACACTTCTGTTCTCAATGACATTCAAATCAGCATTGAAAAAAGACGCAAGTTTAAGTTTGTTCCACCTGAGTGAGTCTGACCACAAGTCAGAGGCCACTATGATGACACACCAAATGTGGATCGCGGGAAAAGAGCAGGAATAGGCTTTTGTAGGCTACAGTCAAAGCTATGTCTTCCAACGGTGCGACTGCTGTCGGCATCCAAGATTATCCAATTTGAATAAATGCTTGGAGGTAAGGATGACAGCAGTGGTGTTGTCTACGGCGTTACGGATATCACTTATTATCTACATAGTGCACTGATGTGAATCACACTGCTCTTCTCATATATCCAGGGTTGGGTAGGTTACTTTCTAAATGTAATCTGTTAGTTACTAGTTACCTATACAACATTGTAATCAGTAACGTAACTTTTTAGACCTATAGCAGGCACATTAAGAAGCCTGAAGGAGAAGAGCTTACTAGAAACTAACTCTGTTTACCCTTTTATCTGTGGATTAACTGTCAGAGCAGAGGACCTTGTGCATTTCAGGTAAAATAACAACCCAATGTTAATATCCCAGGACATATTAGCGAGCAACAACAAGCTAGGTAGCTAAATTGCCATGAATGTTTAATGCTTTTTGACCTGTCCCCAAATTAATATAGTTGGTTCATGTTTATATTTGAACCTGCATGTCCTGATCCTGTCTAGTGTGGGTGGACAAAGTCAACATGCATGCGATGGCAGACGCACATAGCGAGCGGTCTGGTCAGCATGTTAGCAGTGAAGAAATTCAGGTTGCTGGCATCCCCCTTACAGAAAAACCACATGATATCGCATGGAAAAACACAATTTCACATGTGACAATATGTTTTTGGTACACTTCACGTGTGACATTTCATGTGAAATAGTGTAAAAACGTGCATTTAGAACACATCTTGACATTTCACATGTTTTTGGAACACATCACATTTCACATGTGAAATCATGCGCAAGTGAAATTTCACAACAAAAAATTCATCATGCACAACACAAATTTCACATTTGAAACCTCTTAAAACACTTCACAAGAGGTTTCCTGTTATTACACAATGAAATGTGCATCCCCGCGTGTCACATTTATTTCACATGAGACCATATTGTCACACGTGGTCACATGTCACGTTTAGTTTCATGTTGTCACATGTTGCTTTTCACGTTGTCACATTAACTTCACATAAGATTACGTGAAATTCATGTGGTTTTCCAGAAGGGTGAGGACCATGTTAGGATTTTTGTAAGACGTTTTCAAGACATTTGTTTTACCAGTCGCCGGGACGTCACGTGATGGTCCCAAACCATTAAAATTAATGGCATGAGGGTTTTAAAGTAAGACATGGATGTCGATTAAGGCAGCACCCTGCACAGCTCTGATTCAGGGGGGTTGGGTTAAATGTGGAAGACACATTTCAGTTGAATACAGTCAGTCGGACAACGGACTAGGTATCCCCCTTTCCCTTTAATGTTGGTGGGGCATATTATTGTTGACTCATCTTAAACATCTCCAATCCAAAATCAAATCTAGAATCGGCTTTCTATTTCGCAACAAAGCCTCCTTCACTCACGCCGCCAAACTTACCCTAGTAAAACTGACAATCCTACTTTGGCGACATCATCTACAAAATGGCTTCCAATACTCTACTCAGCAAACTGGATGCAGTCTATCACAGTGCCATACGTTTTGTTACCAAAGCCCCATGTACCACCCACCACTGTGACCTGTATGCTCTAGTCGGCTGGCTCTCGCTACATATTCGTCGCCAGACCCACTGGCTCCAGGTCATCTATAAGTCTATGCTAGGTAAAGCTCCGCCTTATCTCAGCTCACTGGTCACAATAACAACACCCACCCGTAGCACGCGCTCCGGCAGGTATATCTCACTGGTCATCCCCAAAGCCACCACCTCCTTTGGCCACCTTTCCTTCCAGTTCTCTGCTGCCAGTGACTGGAACGAATTGCAAAAATCGCTGAAGCTGGAGACTTATATTTCCCTCACTATCTTTAAACATCAGCTATCTGAGCAGCTAACCGATCGCTGCAGCTGTACATTGTCCATCTGTAAATTGCCCACGTAAGTCAGAACCAGAGTAGTGATGCTAGTCGGGCGGGCGGGCGGGTGCGGGCAGTGATCGGTTGAAGAGCATGCATTTCGTTTTACTAGCGTTTAAGAGCAGTTGGAGGCCACGGAAGGAGTGTTGTATGGCATTGAAGCTCGTCTGGAGGTTTGTTAATACAGTGTCCAAAGAAGGGCCAGAAGTATACAGAACGGTGTCGTCTGCGTAGAGGTGGATCAGGGAATCAGCCGCAGCAAGAGTGGCTGTTGTGTGTGTGGCTGTTATGAAAGTGAACTGTGTGAGTGAGCTCAGGAGTATATTCATTCAGCTCATTCTGTTGAAAAACATCTAAGCCCCGTCGAAGCCAGGAGAGGGATTTCTTTTAGAATTTTAAGACCCCTTTAAGTAGCAAAACATTTGATGAACATTTTGATTTTGCCTTACTGCTATTAGCCCATACAAACACATTGAATAACATATTCACTACATCGAACAACAGATTGTCCCCCACAAAAAAAATCTAAAGGAAGTTTGTTCTGAAGTCTCTGTCCTATAAGAAAGATCATACATACATACATACCATACATACATATATATGTTCGTGAGAGTCTCACCTTTCCACAGAGGGGTCATGTTAGTGTGTGGCACAAACTGTTCAGACTCTAGACAGACGTTATCAGATCAGCTGTATCGACTATAGACGAGTCCCAAGACGCTTGTGGGGGTCGTACGGCAAAACAGAGAACACCATCGTGTTCAAGAGTCTCGACCATTCGGACACTCCAGACAATTTTGTGAGAAGACTGACTTCCGGGATGCCTCATGGTCTGACAAACATCGCTCTAGCACCTTTCACGGCAGATGCGGAAGTGCGACATAGACAAATGCGGTAGATTGAGACACATCAAATGCAAAAAAAACAAAACAGATACAGTATCTCTAGCTTAAACTGACAGATGATGGGGATTTTTGTTATTATGCTAATTACATTTCCGCGGGGGCGCAGACATCAACCTTAGGGGGTTGAACGGAAGCATATGGAACCAAAACAGGGATAAACAAACCTGTACTTGTCCAATAGAAACTCTCGTTTGCAACTGTTGGACTAATGACTACACCTTAGATCAGCTAGATGCAGGCAAGAGTGTGCAAGGCGGTATGGAATGTGTCACTGTCTGTCACCTTGATTACTCAATTTTTATCTCTAGACCTGCGCACCTACGATATAAACTTTCATTCATAGGTTAGGTTGTAGTAACTTCATGACGGGTACAGGGAAAATGTTTTATAACCTATCGCTGTTACATTGAGCTGGGTGAATGGAATATGAATGCTGGTCATCCAATATGCTGTAATAGAAATGAGGCCATTCTCATTTAAAAAAAAAAAAAAGAAACATCCCCACTATTCTTAAATGGCACCGACTGCCACTGCTTCATAGGCACCTTCCTAATACAAACTTCCCACTATGTTGTTCCAAAGACAAACATGGAAAAGAGTATGTCCCCAGAGTAACACTTCCCTGCAGCCAAATCCAATATCTTATTCGCATCTTGTGGTTCAAGCCGGTGGTCCAAACTGAGCACATCAGTACATGAGAAAAACAGCAATTGAACTCTGCAAACAGTCTGCCCTCTATAGCCTGTCGTGTTGCCTGTGACCTGGGTATTTACATATCCACTTTAATAGGGAGTGCACTTGTGCTTAACAATCTGTCTCCTGAGATGGGTCTCGCCTGTTATTAAGCAAGTCATTTGTATTGC
The DNA here is from genome assembly GCF_036934945.1 of Oncorhynchus masou masou. Taxonomy (NCBI): domain Eukaryota; kingdom Metazoa; phylum Chordata; class Actinopteri; order Salmoniformes; family Salmonidae; genus Oncorhynchus; species Oncorhynchus masou. The sequence goes on along the minus strand of NC_088221.1, from coordinate 15,517,571 downwards.
ACCACAGTTGTCAGTGTTTATGATCTTCCTTATATTTGGCACTCTCACTTAATACACAGGATAAACATTTTAGAATTAGGTTATGCCTCCACGGAAGTCAATGACCTTCATATAATATAGGAAACTTCTGTAAATGTTTGTTATCAATCAGTAATGAAGATGCAGGACAACACTCTTTACCACAAACATCTACCAGGTTCAATTTATGCCAGGATTCATTAGAAACACACATAAAAGGGTGCAATAAGACAGGAGTTGAGGGGAGTTGCCCCGTCCTGTGGAGCGACTTCTGTAGAACACAGAATAGACCTGATACCATCTCAATGTTACTCCTCCTAGCCCCCCCCCTCATCATAACTCCAGATAGTGCTGCACCAATTACAGCCTAATGGGACAGTTTTAATTAGAAAACTACATTGAGCAAGTATTTGCTTCTCCTCCACAACACGGCTCATTTAAGAGATTAATGCTCAGGCCCTGGATGGCTGTACAGTTAAGGAAGCCGTTCCTCCCCAGATCCAAACACGATTCCTAATATTTCAAGGTCACTTCCTGGCTGATTTTATCATGCCACACATGGAAACATGTACCCCCCCCCCCTCCCCGCATCCAGTAAATGAAAGCCAAATGTCACCACTCCAGTTCTAATCATTAATGACCACACATGTTCAGTCTAATAGCATCTGATTGTTTACACTGGTTCAAGTCCATTTAAAAAGTGGAACATTAAACAAGGAAAAAGCCCCCCCCCCCCTCCAAAAGAGATAATAAATGAGCACATTGGACGACAAGAACCCAATTCAAGCCGTGCTGCCAGGTCAAGACAAAGTGGTCTTTGGGGTTTGAAACTGGATCTTTATCGAGCTGTGATACAGGAAAGGCTTGTTTAGATTTTCAGCACTACCAACATACATCACTTGCGACAAAAAAAACAAGTTCTGCACTGGAGCTGTTCAATCACTGTCAATCATTATGACTAAATCCAACGCACACCACTGGTTCTCTGTATGGTCGTTCAAATATTCATTCAGTTTAACAATACAATTAATGTTTTTCCTTTCTTCATATTCCACATCTCTCAGTAGGGACGCTTCCAACGAAGTCTTGGCAGTTCAATCCCAATAACATTCAATGCCGATGTCATCACAAAACAATGAAATTATGAACATGTTTCCAATATTTCCCAAACAGATTCTGACGGTATGGATAGCAATCCATCATCCTTCACAGATGTATTTTTCAAATATTCAGTTATTGAACCTGGTGTCGGGCCACCCGTTTTTGTCATTCAACACCAATCAAATAACTTTACTTAAGACTTTGTCTTTCTGCTGACACAAACTACATGTCATTTACTGAAATAAAGACAATGTGCACTGCCTGAATCGTCTTTGCATGTAAATGGATAATGTGAAGCAAGCCACAAGCACAGTGGTCTCCAGGGACTTCTACTGTGATCAACACCACCACTTTCATCACATCCTTGACTTGAGCAAATTACCATATCAGGAGCATGATCTAAACCAGTCGAAAGACCTGCAATCATGCTTTTTTTTCTGGCACACAATTAAAAGTGGTCGTCAAACCTAGCTTCTTTTACAGTGTTTTGGTTCTGCTTGTCAGCGCAACAAACATTATCTTAAAGAGGCCTCATTTAGCAGAGAAAGCAACTCACCAGGTTCAATGATGGCGACGGAGGCTCGGGGTATGTGGGTAACCGGGGAGCACAATGGGACTGGAACACGATAAGGAGGACAAGGGAGGGAGGAGGGGGGCACCAACATGCCTCCCTTTCACTCTCCTGGGAATCCAGAGGCTAAGACGTGGCTTAGACATTGGGGTTCCTCAACACAGGTATCATGTTCCTCAGGCCCTTCAGTACAGCTGGGAGGGGTCCAAAACTCCCAGTCTGTCTCAGTGGAGGGATAGGGAGGCGCCATCAGGTAAATGTAGCAGACAACCTGTATGCCAACAGGTGAAACCAGAGACTTAAAGTCTAGCTTTATACTGTCCACTAGTCATCAATAATAAGACTCATTTCTGGCCCATGAACAATGCACACACCAATCAGCCTTTGTTAGCACAACAGAAATGATAAGCACATATTTAATTGAAAAAGTACATAGAAAATGCATACACTATATACATATAGAGTGCATTCAGATCCCTAGACTTTTTCCCAAAAAAATTCTTACTCTAAAATCGATTAAATCAGTTTTTCCCCTCACCAATCTACACACAATACCCCACAACACAAAGCCAAAAAAAACAGGTTTAGATTATTAAAAAATATATATATATATTTAAAAAAAAATATATATATATATACTGCTCAAAAAAATAAAGTGAACACTAAAATAACACATCCTAGATTTGAATGAATGAAATATTCTTATTAAATACTTTTTACTTTACATAGTTGAATGTGCTGACACCAAAATCACACAAAAATTATCAATGTAAATCAAATGTATCAATCCATGGAGGTCTGGATTTGGAGTCACACTCAAAATCAAAGTGGAAAACCACACTACAGGCTGATCCAACTTTGATGTAATGTTCTTAAAACAAGTCAAAATGAGGCTCAGTAGTGTGTGTGGCCTCCACGTGCCTGTATGACATCCCTACAACGCCTGGGCATGCTCCTGATGAGGTGGCGGATGGTCTCCTGTGGGATCTCCTCCCAGACCTGGACTAAACCATCCGCCAACTCCTGGACAGTCTGTGGTGCAACGTGGCGTTGGTGGATGGAGCGAGACATGATGTCCCAGATGTGCTCAATTGGATTCAGGTCTGGGGAAAGGGCGGGCCAGTCCATAGCATCAATACCTTCCTCTTGCAGGAACTGCTGACACACTACAGCCACATGAGGTCTAGCATTGTCTTGCATTAGGAGGAACCCAGGGCCAACCACACCAGCATATGGTCTCACAAGGGGTCTGAGGATCTCATCTCGGTACCTAATGGCAGTCAGCACATGGAGGGCTGTGCGGCCCCGCAAAGAAATGCCACCCCACACCATGACTGACCCACCGCCAAACCGGTCATGCTGGAGGATTTTGCAGGCAGCAGAACATTCTCCACGGCGTCTCCAGACTGTCACATGTGCTCAGTGTGAACCTGCTTTCATCTGTGAAGAGCACAGGGCGCCAGTGGCGAATTTGCCAATCTTGGTGTTCTCTGGCAAATGCCAAACGTCCTGCACAGTGTTGGGCTGTAAGCACAACCCCCACCTGTGGACGCTGGGCCCTCATACCACCCTCATGGAGTCTGTTTCTGACCGTTTGAGCAGACACATGCACATTTGTGGCCTGCAGGAGCTCATTTTGCAGGGCTCTGGCAGTGCTCCTCCTTGCACAAAGGCGGAGGTAGCGGTCCTGCTGCTGGGTTGTTGCCCTCCTACGGCCTCCTCCACGTCTCCTGATGTACTGGCCTGTCTCCTGGTAGTGCCGCCATGCTCTGGACACTACGCTGACAGACACAGCAAACCTTCTTGCCACAGCGCGCATTGATGTGCCATCCTGGGTGAGCTGCACTACCTGAGCCACTTGTGTGGGTTGTAGACTCCATCTCATGCTACCACTAGAGTGAAAGCACTGCCAGCATTCAAAAGTGACAAAAACATCGGCCAGGAAGCATAGGAACTGAGAAGTAGTCTGTGGTCCCCACCTGCAGAAACACTCCTTTATTGGGGGTGTCTTGCTAATTGCCTATAATTTCCACCTGTTGTCTATTCCATTTACACAACAGCATGTGACATTTATTGTCAACCAGTGTTGCTTCCTAAGTGGACAGTTTGATTTCACAGAAGTGTGATTGACTTGGAGTTACATTGTGTTGTTTAAGTGTTCCCTTTATTTTTTTGAGCAGTATATATATATATAATTAAATGATTGAATACCTTATTTACATAAGTATTCAGACCATTTGCTATGAGACTCGAAAGACTTGTTTCCATTGATAATTATTTAGCTGTTTCAACAACTTGGAGTCAACCTGTGGTAAATTTAATTGATTGGACATAATTTGTAAAAGCACACACCTGTCTATATAAGGTCTCACATTTGGCAGTGCATGTCAGAGAAAGAAACCCAAGCCATGAGGTTGAAGGAATTGTCCATAGAGCTCCGAAACAGGATTTTGTCGAGACGCAGATCTGGGGAAGGGTACCAAAACATTTCTGCAGCATTGAAGGTCCCCATGAACATAATGGCCTCCATCATTCTTAAATGGAAGAAGTTTGGAACCACCAAGATTCTTTCTAGATCTGGCCGCCCGGCCAAACTGAGCAATCGGGGGGGAAGGGCCTTGGTCAGGTAGATGACTATGAACCCGATGGTCACTAACAGTGCTCCAGAGTTCCTCTGTGGGGATGGGAGAACCTTCCAGAAGGACAACCATCTCTCCACTAATCAGGTCTTTATGGTAGTGGCCAGACGGAAGCCACTCCTCAGTAAAAAGCACAACAGCCTGCTTGGAGTTTGCCAAAAGATAGCGAATTGACTCAGACCATGAGAAACAAGATTATCTGGATTGAGGGAAAGATGAACAGAGCAAAGTACAGAGAGATCCTTCATGAAAACCTGCTTCAGAGCGCTCAGGACCTCAGACTAGGGCGAAGGTTCACCTTCCCACAGGACAACAACCCTAAGCACACAGCCAAGACAACGAGACCTGTCGTCAAACCTAGTTTAAGTTTACCTAGCATATGTGGGAACTCCTTCAAGACATTTGGAAAAGTGTTCCTCATGAAGCTGGTTGAGAGAATGCCAAGAGTGTGCAAGGTTGTCATCAAGGCAAAGGTTGGCTACTTTGAAGAAACACAAATATAAAATATATTTTGATTTCTTGGTTATTACATGATTCCATATGTGTTACATTAGCTTATGCCTTCACTATTATTCTACAATGTCGAAAAAAGTAAAAATAAAGAAAAACCCTGGAATGAGTAGGTGTCCAAACTTTTGACTGGTACATACAGTTGAAGTCGGAAGTGTACATACACTTAGGTTGGAGTCATTAGAACTATTTTTTCCAACCACTCCACAGATTTCTTGATAACTATAGTTTTGGCAAGTCGGTTAGGACTTCTACTCTGTGTATGACACAAGTAAATGTTCCAGCAATTGTTGACAGACAGATTATTTCACTTATAATTCACTGTATCATAATTCCAGTGGGTCAGAAGTTTACATACACTAAGTTGACTGTGCCTTTAAACAGCTTGGAAAATTCCAGAAAATTATGTATAGAAGCTAAGAATATAAGCTTCTGATGGGCTAATTGAAATCATTTGAGTCAATTGGAGGTGTACCTGTGGATGTATTTCAAGGCTTACCTTCAAACTCAGTGCCTCTTTGCTTGACATCATGGGAAAATCAAAAGAAATCAGAAAAAAAGAGACCTCATCAAGTATGGTTCATCCTTGGGAGCAATTTCCAAATGCCTGAAGGTACCACGTTCATCTGTACAAACAATAGTACCCAAGTATAAACACCATGGGACCACGCAGCCGTCATATCGCTCAGGAAGGAGACCCGTTCTGTTTCCTAGAGATGAACGCACTTTGGTGCGAAAAGTGCCAATCAATCCCAGAACAACAGGAAAGGAACCTTGTGGAGATGCTGGAGGAAACAGGTACAAAAGTATCTATATCCACAGTTAAACGAGTCCTATATCGACATAACTTGAAAGGTTGCTCAGCAAGGAAGAAGCCACTGCTCCAAAAACAGCCAGACTAAAGTTTGCAACTGCACATGGGGACAAAGATCATACTTTTTGGAGAAATAGCACTGTTTGGCAATAATGACCATCGTTATGTTTGGAGGAAAAAGGGGGAGGCTTGCAAGCCGAAGAACACCATCCCAACCGTGAAGCACGGGGGTGGCAGCATCATGTTGTGGGGTGCTTTGCTGCAGGAGGGACTGGTGCACTTCACAAAATAGATGGCATCATGAGGACGGGAAATTATGTGGATATATTGAAGCAACATCTCAAGACATCAGTCAGGAAGTTAAAGCTTGGTTGCAAATGGGTCTTCCAAATGGACAATGACGCCAAGCATACTTCCAAAGTGGTGGAAAAATGGCCTAAGGACAACAAAGTCAAGGTATTGGAGTGGCCATCACAAAGCCCTGACCTCAATCCCATAGAACATTTGTGGGCAGAACTGAAAAGCGTGTGCAAGCAAGGAGGCCTACAAACCTAACTCAGTTACACCAGCTCTGTCAGGGGGAATGAGCCAAAATTGCCCCAACTTATTGCGGGAAGCTTGTGGAAGGTTTCCTGAAATGTTTGACCTAAGCTAAACAATTTAAAGGCAATACTAACAAATACTAATTGAGTGCATGTAAACTTCTGACCAACTGGGAATGTGATGAAAGAAATAAAAGCTGAAATAAGTCCTTCTCTCTACTATTATTTCACATTCTTAAAATAAAGTGGTGATCCTAACTGACCTAAAACAGGGCATTTTTACTAGGATTAAATGTCAGGAATTGTGAAAAACTGAGTTTAAATGTATTTGGCTAAGGTGTATGTAAACTTCCGACTTCAACTGTGTGTGAGTGAGATTATATACATATACATATATATATACATATACACATATATATATATACACACATATATATATACACATATATATATATATATACATATACATATATATACACACATATATACACATATACGTATACATATATATATACACACATATATATACATACACATACATGTATACGTATATATATGTATATATATACACACATATATATGTATACATATATATATACACATACATACATATATATACATACATATACATATACATACATACATATACATGTACACACACACATTATATATATATATATATATATATATATATATAAATAAAATATACAAAATAACCTAAGATGGGCCCGTCACCGGGTGAACCAGGTATGTCCCCTTAATATTTCAATTAATTGCACCTGAATGGTTGATTGACTGCAGAAGGAGAATAACATGCGATAACATTACAGAGTAGTCTAGATGTCTCTTTTGCTAAACATGATTATCACAACAACAACCCCAATAGGTCCATTTTAACACAGTGCATGGGACAAGATCTGATTCCTAAACTGTATGTAATACAATCGACCCTGGTCAGAATATAGCTCCACCTTGTCTCTCGTCGACCACACCCGAATACAGAAACATGCTTAATGTTCAATAGAAAATGTCTGATTTGTCATCTCTTTTCAAGAGTGTAAATGTGGTTAGCAGTTTTGTGACATGAGTGCACTAAAGCAATACTTGTCATTGTAACATGTTATCAAGCAAGCCCGTAGAAATATCTTTGTATGCTCCCTGCTGCCTAGATGTCAACAGCCTTGCATCAATCTGAGCCACATTCACTCCTAAACTCTCCAGCACTATAACCTACTACAGGCAGGGTCACTGAGGGACTGAGGGTCTGGGCTCCCCTGATTTGCATGGCAGAGTTCTAGGGAAGTAATTGGGCTTCTGTAAACATCACTGTGTGGTCTGGTCTGGAGGGAGACATGGGGTCCCAGTCCCATAGCAGCCCCCCCCACACACACACACAATCTGACAACATCACAGAAGGCATATAAAACTGTCCAACAGCACGGCGACAAGTCCCAACATTAACTCATAACTCAAGATGTCAGCAATCACTATTCCCCAATAAAATGAAACCCATCTCTCACCAGTCTGTTCGGCTTCTACCGTAGCTACTCACATCATTAAAGAACAATACAAGGTCTGGTCTCCGACAGTGAAATGACACCCCTGGTGGCCACGCGTGGATTGAATCAATCCAAATCCGAGCTGGTCAAATATTCAGAGATTTTACTTGTTACAACTGAAGTGGAGGGGGGGTGAATTAATCTGGAAACCTTGATTTGGCGACAATGTGCAAAAGTATCTAGAGATGGCTATTCATCACAGCGCTCTGGACAAGTGGGCAGTGCAGAGGCAAAGAGGTTTTAAATTGAAAACCATAACGCTCATTAGCTCAACACTCAGCCTAAAGGGCAATCAGAAGTTGCATTAGCCACAAGAGGGTGCCTGAACAAAATTATATCTGTAAATTGATTAGACTAAATAGAGTAACTGATATTAGTAACTGCATTTTCAGCCCAGTTGAACTCCACACTGTGCTAAAAAGTACAATTGATCTGGTAAATCAGGATGCAGTTAACATTAGGAATACATTAAGTTTAATACGGTAGTTTACCAAAACATTGAGAAAATAATAATTGTACATTGTACCAATAACAGTACAATAGTAGCTACCGGTACAAGAGTCATCACAGCGCAATAATTATTACACATTGTCCCAATAACAGTAGAACATGTGAATCTGAAATGACACTACAGAACAGCATCAATGAATAGATCAATCCAATTGATCAATGTACAGCAAAAAAACATGTCATTTATTTCAGTACGAAGTGCTTAAAAACCTACACGTCTTCAAGAGAAACCTAGACAGATATTTGAGGGGGAAAAAAAGAACCACCATCTATGTTATGCTCTATATCAAAAGGAGGCATGTTCTGCACAGCCAGACCGTACGGATGGTGTTCCTATCACCTGTGAATGATTACCAATCACTAAATCTCACACAGCGTGATTACACACATGGGACACAGTGGGCCTTCCCCAGGCAGCCAGCCAGCTGCACAGCGCTGCTCAACCTCTACTGTATATCTAGGACCATCAGTGGGAAGAGGAGAAGGAGATGGGGCCAGGGTGGTGGTGGGGGGGTGGGGGGGTTGTGTTACAGGGGGTAGCCAAGGCCGACGTTAGGCCCCCAGGATAAGGCCTGTGCTAGCCTCTCAATGACTCTCCGGTACTCGGCTAGCACCTCCTGGTAGCTTTTCTCCAGCACCTCCTGCTGCAGCGCCGTGTCCATCTGACTGATGTGGGATGCCAGCTCCTCTGGCCGCAGACAGCTCATCATCTTGGTCAGCTCCCGCTGGTTCTTCTAAGCACGCAATAAACACATACACTGGTTAATGCACTGCGTTTGTGTAAAATCCCTTGGCGTGTTTACCCCCCAAAACGTTGCATTAGTAGCTTGTGTTAGCCATGTTTTTTTTATTGAAGCAAAACAAAAAAATGCTGTATGGTATTTTGCAAATGCGACTGTTTTGATTGCAATTAGCAGCATCTTACATAATGCACGTTCAACTGGCAAGAGAAAGTGAATATTGTTCCTCATATTGCAGACCTGACTGCATCTCATTAGTGTCTTAAAACCAAATAGTCAGAGGGGAAGCAAAGGATTCTGTAATTGAGTCTGCAGGAGTGCTGACAGCTTCTGGACATGAACCAAGAGTCCTCACCCATGTATTTTGGGGCCAGTGCAAAAAAAAGTTCCCACTCTCTTGGGAATTGGGGGAAGAGAAGTTGAGCAGGGACGTGAAATTCTCCACACATTCACAGAGAGGACTCCGCTGAGCTAACTACAAACTACAAACCTCCACGAAAACAAAACGGCCTGCTGCATCTGGCTGCCAGATCTCTCCACCACTCAACAGCAAGTCTCCCAAGGAATTCCTACTTCCTTTTCCACCACACACTTTTTCCCTTTGCAGATATTGGCCTTTTTCAAGACATGTGGTAACACTGCTGACAGCAATCCTCTAATGCAGGGATCATGAACGAGTATACTCCCCCCCCCCTTATGAAAATGTATGCACTCACTACTGTGAGTCGCTCTGGGTGAGAGTGTCGGCTAAATGACTCAGATGTCAAATCATCAACTCGACTCAGTAGCGGGCAGTCTTTCTTGAGCGGACGGTCGGGGAGCCTGAACATAATTACAACTCATTTGTAGACTGCAAATTGACCTCAAGAAGCCCAAACAGACATAAGTCACTTTACCCCTAACTACATGTACATATTACCTAACTTACCTCTACGGCTTTCATTTGTACATGATCACGCGTCTCTCTATTAGGCGTGGGAATAGTTGGAAACAGATTTCCAAAATTAAAAACACTTGGAGCTGATATCCAGGTTTTTTACATTTTTATTATAATATTTTACTTTTTTAATTACATTTTTTACAGTATTTTATGTCCAACGCTGATTTTTTTAAAATAAATAAAAAGACCCGTGGGGAGGGGGACAAATTCAGCACGCGGGGCACCAGATGAAGAACCCCGCTGTAACGGCTGATTTGCTGGGTTTCAATGAGACACTCAAATGACATGTCATGGAACATACATATGTAAATCAAAGTTATCCTGTAAATACAAAATTAGTAACAGTTTGTCTAATCAAATTTCAAAAAGCACAGTAAGAGCGCTAATATGAAACGTGTACTATTTGGCAAGCAGATTCTTTAACTGCTTGAATGTGTGCTGTTAGCAACCTACTTCCACCTAAGTTACTCCTCCCTCCTAATGACATGCAAATCCTGCATAATGACACTGCTTTGAATAGAACTGAATCCTGGGGTAACACTACTGTGGAGGCCTGCAGTGCTCCATTGTATCTCCAATAATAAGCCTTTGGTACTCCAGACATTTTTCCTGCAAATGGGGAATAATCATTCTCCTGATTCTAGAAAAGTATTGCAACATAAGTTACAAGACGCAACAAGAAGTAGCTCTAAGCAGATAAAGTGTGTGTCACATTCTTGGCCTCATCCTTGGCCATTTCTGAAACCATGCTAATGCATTGTGGGTAGTCATAAGTCGTCAAACACTAAATATTTTGCAAACGCGTGGTATAATTAGTTAATGGGTGGATTCTACACCAGGGGAAAATATTTTTGGTATCTCAGATTGTTCTGGCAATTCTCACATAGAAACTTCATTGGGAGGAAGGATGTTTGAAATGCCTCGTACATTTGTATCAAACCATTTCTTTGAAAACCATGATGAAAGTGGCCATTTTAGGCCCTTTTTAGACCTATACATGCCTCCTGTAAGACCCTATGAACCATACATGATACAGACACCATCTTGGTTTCATTATAGTCCTTATAGTGTGTTCTAACTTACGGAGTATGTCTAGATTCTGAAAGACAAATGTTCACATTCATTTATTCAACATTAATATCCCAACGACCCTTTTAGATTTTGTTAATTTTTAAGACATTGTTTGGAACAATATACAAGTACATCAAATTTCCAGAGTGGGCGTTGCTAATTATGAAGTTATGATACATTTTATGAGCACCACCAACACAGTGAATGGGAAAATGGATTCAAAAGGGAACTCCCTGTGCTGATGATTTGCAATCCTAAAGGAGGGCTGTGATTGGTTAATGACCTACAACAGGGGTATTCAACTCTTACCGTATGACGTCCAGAGCCTGCTGGTTTTCTGTTCTTCCTGATCATTAAAATTGCACACACCTGGTTCAGCCAGGTTTAAAGCAGTCCCTGATTAGAGGGGAATAATGAAAAAAAAATGCAGAACTGGCTTTTGAGCTCCAGAGTTGAGTTTGAACGACCTATGTAATTTTCTATGTATAAATGGGTTATATCATTCAAAATAACAGAGAGCCACTCTGGACATGTGATGCGTTTGAAGAGTATATTGTTACAAACAATGTCTAAAAACAAGACAAATCAAAAAAGGATAGTTTTGAGATATTCATATTTATGTTGGATAAATATGTCTTTCAGAATCTAGACATACTCCCTATGTTAGAGCACACTATAACTATAAGGACTATAATGAAAACAAGATGTTGTCTGTATCATGTACGGATCATAGGGTCTTACAGGAGGCATGTGTAGGTCTAAAAAGGGCCTAAAATGGCCCCTTTTATTATGATTTATGATACAAACGTAAAAAGCATTTCAAACATCTCCCAATTAAGTTCCTAATGTGAGAATTGCCGAAACAATCGGATACCAAAAATATTGGACTCGCCCTATTATCAAATTAAATCAACTCTGAATTGATCCCAGGTTATATAGTGCAACTAACAGCCATTCACCACTAATGAAGTCCATTGGGAAACACATAGCCATTACACAGTAGACACAATCTGCTCATTCCATTTGATTAGAAACTAGAGCGCAAGGCAGACACTGCAAAAAGGACGGAGGAATGCATTTCACTGGAGAAGCTACGGTCCTTTCTTTTAAACATACCTTGGTCGGGGCAAATCGCCTCTTTTTGACTTCCAGACGGTAATCTCTTGCTTTCGTCTCAACGCTCATGTCCGTCACCCTCAGTCGGAGAATTTCATACACTCGTCTTGCGTGTTTCTGTAGGGGGAAAAAAACAGGACAGGGCCATTAGTGCCTTTAAGAACCCGTACAGTCTGTCTCCACAATCATCTAGAAAAGACAGACGATTTCTTAGCTTGGTCGAGCTATTCAGAACCTTCTTGAACAAATCTGAGGTGCCTGAAGCTTCATGAAAGTGCCATGGCGGAGTGAGAAACAACCATTTGGCAAAAATGAAAACATGACGGGGAATAAGTGCAGTAAGATAAGTCAGTGCCTACCCTTTTAAATAAAATGGTACATGTTCCCTCTAGGACTGGAGAGCCTTGGGTTAATGAGTGAGAGAAGTACAGTAATCAAATGTATCCTCCTCTGGGCTCTAGGGTTAAAGCTGAGGTTGACCTTGTTAATCTTTAACTTCTCCCTGGCCTCTGTGGCCATGTCGTCACTGAAGCTCAGAGGAAGCTTGTCTGTGGCGAATGATCGGCAGCGTTTGGCAGAGCTTGACCAGAACGTAGTCTCTCAGCTTCACGTAGTTCTCTGAGGGGTCTTCAGCTGCAAATAACAGAAAACAATAAATTAGACACAAGCTTGAAATTCCATTTAAAAATAAAAAACATTACATGAAATGTTAGGTATAGTCAATTTATGTTCTATCAAACTGCTCACATCAACCACCCCAAGACATCCAAGGCCACAGTTTTCAATACAGGCTTATATTCAAATCCCACTGATTCCTGAAACAGTCCAATAATTACACCATTGTCAGAGTATGATTGTGGCTGCATGTGTCAAGCGCAGTTCTGCGAAAGCGGCTTGCATTGACATTTTACCCAGCTCCCACTGCGGTTTTGAAAAAGATTCACTACAGCCTGTGTGGCTCAGTCGGTAGAGCATGGCGCTTGCAACGCCAAGCGTCGTGGGTTCGATTCCCGCTGGGGCCACCCATATGTAAAAGTAGTGGCCCCAGCCGACTTGTAAGTCGCTTTGGACAAAAGCGTCTGCTAAATGGGATATATTTTTATTTATATTTTAACATGGAGAGGATTTTAAGCCACCTGCATTTTTTTTAAAGACCAAAATCCAGCAGTAGCTGGCCTACCTGGTTAAATAAAGGTGAAATAAATCAAATTTTTTAAAAAAAATATTCAAAGACCAGATTCAAAGTAGAGAAAAATAAGACAAGAAAATAGGGGTGCCCCTCTGGACAGGAGAGCGGATACTTCTTTGTTATTTTCAAAACGAGCTGTCAGCTAAATCTGGTGCACCGCATCACTTCTCATCTCTGAGACTTAATGTTTGTTGTACATCGTCCCTGGCAAATAAAGTAAAATACTAAATGAATTCATTTCAATTGTCCTACGCAAATCAATTATTCGGGTGTAACGGCTTTGCATTTAACCATGTAAATACATGTAATTGTATGTGAAACTCTAGCACAGTTATAGCCTCCTCCCCAAAATGAAACATCATAAGACATCAACTAATTTTGTGTTACTTACATTAACACACACAGTCTTGTACAGCTTAACCTTGTGGGGACACAATTCAGTCCCATTCAAAATCCTATTTTCCCTAACCCTAAAATCTAACCTTAACCCTAGCTCCTAACCCTAACACTAATTCTAACCTTAACCCCCAAGAAATAGCATTTGACCTTGTAGGGACTAACAGTCATATTTCTGTTCGTTAACTATTCTTGTGGAGACTTCTGGTCCCCACAAGTATAGTTAAACACACCCACAAACACACACCTGTAATGTCCTGTACTTCAGGCAGATTGCAGTAGAACCTGTGCACGGCCTTCAGCAGCTGGGCTCCATGACCCTCTCCTTGGAACGGCGGCAGGATCAGCATTTGGCTGCTCAGAAGGACACCAGGCAAACATGCACAAAAGACATGAAAGAACAGCCTTGCTGACCTCTCAGCCAGACCTATCAAACCCCTCGTCATTCACAGAAAAAAGGCAACCTTGTATATGACTGATCAGATCTTGATGTTAAGATAATTACCTGAGAGAGAGAGAAAAAGCTCACTTTTGTCATTTATGTTAGCATGGAGTAATGTACATGGCCTTGAGACTTTTTCCACATTTTGTTGTGTTATAGCCGGAATTTAAAATTGATTAAATTGTTGTTGTTTTTGTCACTGGCCTACACACAATACCCCATAATGTCAAAGTGGAATAGTTTTCCCCCCCAAAATTAATTAAAAATGAAAAACTGAAATTATTCAATTATTCAACCCAATTGTTGGCAGTTGTGGCTGCTTTGCGTAATGTATTGTCTCTACCTTCCTGTCCTTAGTGCTGTTGTCTGTGGCCAATAATGTTTGTACCCTGTTTTGTGTTGCTACCATGTTGTGTTGCCATCATGCAGTGTTGTCATGTGTTGCTGCCATGCTATGTTGTTGTCTTAGTTCTCTCTTTATATAGTGTTGTCTCGCTTGTCGTGATGTGTGTTTTGTCCTATATTTTTATGTAATTTATTTTGAATCCCAGCAGGAGGCCTTTGGCCTTTTGGTAGGCCATCATTGTAAATAAGAATTTGTTCTTAACTGACTTGCCTAAGTTAAATAAAAATAAATACAATTGCTATGGCAAGCCTAAATAAGTTCTGGAGTAAACATGTGCTTAAGAAATCACATAGTAAGTTGCATGGACCTACTCTGTGTGCAATAGTGTTTAACATGATTTTTGAATGACTACTTCATCTCGGTACCCCACACATACAATTATCTGTAAGGTCGAGCAGTGAATTTCAAACAGATTCAACCACAAAGACCAAGGAGGTTTTCCAATGCCTTGCAAAGAAAGGCTCTTATTTGTAAATGGGTAAAAATAAAATAAAGTAGACATTGAACATCCCTTTTAGCATGGTGAAGTTATTAACCTTTGGATGGTGCATCGATAGTCCCAGTCACTACAAAGATACAGGCGACCTTCCTACTCAGTTGCCGGAGAGGAGGGAAAAAGCTCAGGGATTTCACCATGAGGCCAATGGTGACTTTAAAACATTTACAGAATTTAATTGCGGTGATAGGAAACAACTGAGGATGGATCAACAACACTATGGATCCACAATACTGACCTAAATGACAGATTGAAAAGAAGGAAGCCTGTACAGAATAAAACATATTCCAAAACATGCATCCTGTTTGCAATAAGGCACTAAAGTCATACTGCAAAGAATGTGGCAAAGCAATTCACTTTTTGTCCTGAATACAGTGTTATGTTCAGGGAAAATCCAATACAACACATTATTGAGTAAAACACTCCATATTTTCAAGCATAGTGGTGGCTGCATCATGTTATGGGTGTGCTTGTAATTGTTAATGACTGGAGAGTTTTTCAGGATCAAAAAGGAACAGAATGCAGCTAAGCACAGGCAAAATCCTAAAGGAAATCCTGCTTCAGTCTGTTTTCCACCAGACACTGGGAAATTAATGCACCTTTCAGCATGACAATAACCTAAAACACAAGGCCAAATCTACACTGGAGTTGCTTACCAAGAAGACAGTGAATGTTCTGGAGTGGCCGAGTCACAGTTTTGAATTAAATCTAATTGAAAATCTATGGCGAGACCTGTAAATGGTTGTCTAGCAATGATCAACAAGCAATTTGACAGAGCTTGAGGAATTGTGCAAAGAATAAATGGGCAAATGTTGCACAATCCAGGTGTGGAAAGCTCTTAGAGACTTACCCAGAAAGACTCAAAGCTGTAATTGCTGCCAAAGGTGCTACAAAGTATGACTCAGGGGTGTGAATAATTATGTAAATTAGATATTTCTGTATTTCATTTTCAATAAATTTGCTACAATTTCTAAAAACATGCTTTCACTGTCATTATGGGGTATTGTGTGTACATGGGTGAGAAAATAAATCCATTGAATCCATTCTGAATTCAGGCTGTAACGCAAAATGTGGAACAAGTCAAGGGGTATGAATACTTTCTAAGGCACTGTCCTAATGAATTGAAATTGAGGGAGCCCTTTTCACTTGATTATAAGAAACGTAACAAATTGTTATGTCATGTCCATCAATACATCAAACAAAATGCTTATTTACAGGCAAAGCTTTTTTTGTTGTTGAAGATACTCATCATTTTGGCTCCCATATGAGTCAGAGCGGGGTTGGATGGTTGGATACATAAGCCAGTAATTTGAGATTTTTGTAAGACTAGGGAGAGAGAAATATATAATTTTCTTCTCCTTTTTTTTTGTACAAAAGAAAAGGAAGGCACGTGCTCCCCTAGTAATTACCTTACACGTGGTCGGGTTTTGTCTGGATACACATAGTAATTATAAACTGTCATGTAGCCAACAGTTGCGAAAGAGAGTCTCCCCATCGTTATTGTACTTCTCAAATCTGCAGATAAAACACAAAAGGCAAGCAGGACAATTACAGGCACACTCCAGTGCCGCGTCCATTTTCCCCTCTCCATTCTCTGGGATGCTTTTTCCAGTGTCAGCATGCTGGAGCAGCCAGGCCCGTCCCGATCCGTACACCTGCTACAACCTGAATACATTAAGCACTTAATTGGAGGACTGCAACTTAGAAGAGGAGAAGAGGGGTAGAGAGGGGGGGGGGGGGGAAGGGGTCCTCCACATCACTTCAGTCCATTTACCCATTGTCACTATAAATAGGTGCCAGGATAAAGAAAACACTGGCAGAGGCTCTTTTTACTGTTTGAGATGTCATTCAGTGTTTCAAAAGACAACCGTGTTCAATTCAGCTCTTGCCCTGAAAAAAATGAATGAAAAGGGTTTTCAACACAAAAGGTGCCTCTTGCCAGATCAACAATTCTCCAATAACCAGGGAAAATATAATCAAACTGGCCTGGTAATTGGTAGCGAGCGCCTCAAAGGAGCCTGTTGTTTCTGAATGAGTCAACGAACGGGTTCGGGGAGAGTGACGTTGGTTAAGGAGGGCACCACTCACACGAGAAAGAAGTCCCAACGATCGTCGTCCACGTCGATAAAGCTGGCCCGTCTCTATGAACCACATGAGGAAGGTCTGCAGGCGCTCATGGTAGTCTCGGAATCCAGGGCACGACACGTCCACCTAGAGAACACAGCAGGTCTGAGGACAGTCTAAGTCATGCTAAATAAGCAGAGCACCCTCCCTTACGCTGAAATAACCCTCAAGTCATATGGGCGAAATGGAAAGCACTGTTATCTGTATATAATTACATAAAGTATTCTATCTTGTAGGACCAAGGACTAGAATGTGAACCTTGTGAATCTGGTAGGTAAAGTCTTCTCCCTCCTCCACATTGTGGACGTGGTATGTGTGAAGCAGGGTACCGAAGGGTTTGAAGTTGGCCTCTTTCTCCAACAATGAGGTGAAGTCGTCCGTGTTGCAGCTGAACCCAGCGGGAATGATCTCCCGGATCTTCCCTTCGACATCATCAGGCTGCAGGGAGGAAAGAACAGGGTTTACTAGAACATGACACAAAGCGACAGCATCTTGTATAAGTGAAAGTAGCCTTGTGTCTATATTCCATTTCTGTTAAAAAAAAATAAAGTATGCCGATAAGCCAGATAAGTATTTGCTAGGACGAAAACTGCAATCGTATAACTTTTAAAGTCAATAATGCATTTGAAATAAACGGATTTCTTCAAAATGTTGTACGCGTTTGTTCTTTGATATAGATGGATCATATAGATTAAACACGTCCATGGTCTTTATTACAAAAAGACCTTACAGAGCCCATCTAGTTTTATGGACTAACTGCTCCAATTGAATAAATCAGGAAATCTGTGGACATTATTTATTTATTTTCCGCTGCCATGTCTAATCACAGTTCCTACTGTTCGGTCATTAGGCTATGCTTCAGCCCTGATTGACAGAGAACACGAGGAATTAAAGTGGAAGAATACATATTTTTGTGCCACAAAAAGGAGAACCATTAGGCAATTAAGACAGTCAGCAGAGCAGAGACGCCCGCCCCCCTTCCCAACCCCTTGGTGAAAGAGCACTTAATTGAATACATTTACTACTTACGTTAAACCATGAATATTTGATGAAGCCCCCACAATAACGTATTTCTGCATTTCACTGGGCAATAAAATGTAATGAATTGATCTCAACTTAACAAACCTCGGGCATCCATAATAGAGGCCTCTCGTCTAATCCTGGCGAGCGCAACTCAATCAAATGAAAGAGCCTGGCAGACAAAGGGCCCCCCCACCCCACCCTCCCCCCTGGACTTTTTACTCACTAGAATGTGTGGTTGGTTCAGCTGTGATGTTTGCATTGTATCCATTTCCACAAGGATTGACATGAGAACACTTTGTATTAACTTGCTAAGCAGCCCTTTCACACCATTTACATGCACGATGAGCATTAGTTCTATACCGAGACCCTTTCTGCTCGCCATAGAAAAACGGGGAAATGAAGAAGGCCCGAACAAAATGCACTACAAAAGGCTAATACAACACACTGCTAATTCCTCTCCTTTCAGACATCAGCTAATATCCAACTGGAAGTAATGCACCTGCAGCCGAATGCCACTTCACCATTGCAATTGTTGGGACTGCATTTCTGAGGAATAAGGATCAGAAGTAAAAGGCCATGGACAAACAAGACATATTGTCCGAGGCACTCTCCGATATACTAGACACTAAATTGCACAATCCCGAATAAAAGAAGCCATAGTTCGGTATAAATGAGATAACAATGCATCTTTAGAAACGCTTTGTTCCATCCGAATGCCTTTTATCTTCGGGATATAATTGATCATGTGTACACATCTTATTTAGGAGTAGTGAAAACGTTTTGAAGGTTCAAAAAAAAAAAGAAGAAAAAAAGAACACTGAATCAGATCACGTTGTCCTTCACAATGCACAGATTTTGCGGCTTTGCATGTACATATAGAGCAAATACAATCAATTAGATCTCTCTCAGGGCCCAGAGAGGCACTAACCAGGCCTTTTTGGGCCGGGGCGACAACAGGATCGCAAATATTTGTTCCATGGCAAAAATGAAAAGGCAAAGCAGACTACTCTTTGGTCCTTTAAAAACCTTGTGTATGTAACATATTGTGTGTTATAGCTTGGAAAATAAATACATGTGACAGGATGACAACATAATAACGGGTTATTGCCAACATTCTCCTAAAGAAGTTAAATCTGCTTCGCGTTTCTTTTGCGTTTTGTTTCCTTGACGTGATACTAAGGAGTACCACGATACGGTTATCGTCCCGGCCCTACCCTTTAACCCAACTGTGCCATTTTGCTAAACGTCCAAATTCAATTGAACTTTTAATTGCATCACTATCTGCTTAAAATCTCTTATTGGATTTCTTTGTCATAGAAAAAATAATCTCCATTGACAATGATTTTGGCGGACTTAAAACGTAAACTACATATTGCAATGACAATCCAAACATTTGTATATTAACAGCTTTACATTTTAGATCGAGGCTCATATTTGATTTACACATCACTGATGTACGTTTCAGATTTCCACTCGTGGATGCCCAGTATGAAACAACGACTGGAACAAAAAACGATGTCCGACTGTGTGGAGTCCATCATTATAGAGTTTGGCTGGTTTAGGGTAAAGGTGATCTCTGACAAGTCTTCCATTAGAGTAGTAGCAGCTGCATGCTGAACTCTGTCCCACAGCTCCCCTCCTCTCCCTCACCAGCTGCACTACACCCAGTCACAGACAAACACTCTTCAGATGGAGCCTGAACTCTGCTGCTGCTCCCTAACTCTCTACCCTCGCACCAGCTGCACTAAACCCTTAACGAGGTGGACACTCGTGGGTCAACGTTGGCCTGGCCGTCATCCTCGCTGGAAATTCTTCAGCTTTACATCCGAGTACTGTTTAGTATTGGCGAACAGAATAGACAATTTGGGAAATGTTTAACAAAGAAAACTACAGAAAAATGAATTTAAAAAAATATTTCACTGATGACTGCTCTGTGTCTAATAAAAACAATTGGATTTTCCTGCCGCTATTTGTTCATGTATAATGTTACTACGGTCTATGCACTCAATTAGACAATTGCTTCTCATTGTGACATACTTTTAATGAGTCTACAAGAAAACTTTCAGGTAACACTTGACATTCAGTCTATCCTACTACACCAAGAGATGTAGAAATGCTGTAACTATATTCGGGTAATAAGTTAACATTTTCTTCTTGATATTCTGTAATAATAATAAAAACATTCAACTCCATAAATTACAATGTAACAAAGTGTCAATGCAATGGAGCAATTACAGCTACACTATGTGTAAAGCAAGTGAAGTGTTACTGACCATTACTTTACTAGGATTTCTTTCAATTGAAAGCACTATACAGATTAGCTACTGCCCAGGAAAACTTGGTCAGAGGTTCAGAACTGTAATTTGGGTTCGTTCTGGGGACCGAGTCCTTCGGTGATACATCTCCCTCCTGACAAAACACACTTATGGGAAACATACCCCAGCAGGACATATTCCACTTCCTGCAGACTATCACAGAGCCACTCAAATCAATGGATGCGCCAAGACCACCCGATCCAACTCTGATCCTTCCCTTTAGAGAGGGAGGGATAGGATTAGTGCACCAATGGCCCATGGGGCCTATGATAGACTGGGATTAGTCTGACAAAATATGAGATCTCTTACATATCTGCTGCATAATACCACCACTCAGAGGGAGGTGCTGGCTCCCTCCAGAAGACCCACAGAAACATGCACAAAGCAGCCCACAGAAAAGGCTCCCGAAACAGCTCACCTCGAGCTAAAGCAGGCTGGGAAACTGGACAAGTTCCATAAGAGGAGCTATAAGGGTACCGAGGGTGGGTTTTTTCAAATGACCGGGAAAAACCTAAGCTTTCGCGAAGACCCAGAGTTTTCCCTGAGCAGGTCACGTGGTTGAGAAACCCTCACGACATAAGAGTTGGGGCCTATCTCTGAATGGAATATAGTTTGACAGGACATCGCTCTTTTTTTTTTTTTAAACGTAACGCCCGTGTTACTGTGCTCGGGCTAAAGTGATAAAAAAAAGTCATTTCAAATCAACTTATTTAACTCCACGCAGTCAAGGTTTTCTGTGACTCTGGCTGAACATTTACCTTTGAAGAGGGTGATCAGGTTCCCAGCACTGTAGTACAGCTGAATCTGAAGGCCTTTGTATCCAAAAGCCACCACACTGAGGTAATAAATCAATTAAAACAAAGTGGATAACTAGCTAGTGAGCTCCAAAAGTATTGGGACAGTGGCATTTTTTGGCTCCGTACTCCAGCACTTTTGATTTGAAATGACAGAATGACGGTGAGGTTAAAGTGCAGACTAACAGTTCTAATTTGAGGGTAATTTTCATCCATATTGAGTGAACCGTATCATACACCCCCCCCCAAGACATGCTAACCTCTCACCCGTTACAATGGTATTTATGCCCCTGTAACTTTCTCACTCATCATGTTTCATTGAGGATTATCCATAATCATGGTAGCATCCAAATTGTTTAGAAACATATTCTATTCTTATTTACAAAAGAAAAGTGATTCCATTTTGGGCATATAACACATCTGAAACCAGCAAAACAAACAGAAAATGCATCCGACCAATATGTAGAGTCACAAGCTTGATGTAGTCATTGCGTGCTATGAATATGGGACTAAATACTTCACTTTTAACTACTTTAAGTGAATTTGTCCCAATAGTTTTGGTCCACTAAAATGGGGGGGACTATGTACAGAAAGTGCTGTATTTTCTAAACGGCTCACCCGATATGGATGAAAATGCCCTGAAATTAAAGCTGACAGTCTGCACTTTAACCTCATAGTCATTGTATCATTTCCAAAAATGTGTCACTGCCCCAATAGTTTTGGAGCTCACTGCAGGTGAGTTAGCATTCACATAATTCAGTTCTCAACAGTTCACCGTCATGCAACCAGCACACAGATTTAGGCCGCTTTCCAGAGTTTTGATTAGAGGTCGACCGATTATGATTTTTCAATGCCGATAGCGATTATTGTAGGACCAAAAAAAAGCCGATACTGATTAATCGGCTGATTGTTTTATTTTTTTTGCAATAATGACAATTACAACAAAACTGAATGAATACTTATTTTAACTTAATATAATACATCAATAAAATCAATTTAGCCTCAAATAAATAATGAAACATGTTCAATTTGGTTTAAATAATGCAAAAAAGTGTTGGAGAAGAAAGTAAAAGTGCAATATGTGCCATGTAAAAAAGCTAACATTTAAGTTCCTTGCTCAGAACATGAACATATGAAAACTGGTAGTTCCCAGGTAAGAATATTCCCAGGTAAGAAGTTTTAGGTTGTAGTTATTATAGGACTATTTCTCTCTATACCATTTGGATTTCATATACCTTTGACTATTGGATGTTCTTATAGGCACTTTAGTATTGCCAGTGTAACAGTATAGCTTCCGTCCCTCTCCTCGCCCCTACCTGGCCTCGAAGCAGCGTTACCCATGCAGAGCAAGGGGAATAACTCCTCCAAGTCTCAGAGCGAGTGATGCTTGAAACGCTATTAGTGCACACCCCGCTAACTAGCTAGCCATTTCACATCGGTTACAACAACCTCATCTCGGGAGTTGATGGGCTTGAAGTCATAAACAGGGCTGTGCTTGAAGCACAGGGAAGAGCTGCTGGCTAAATGCACGAAAGTGCTGTTTGAATGAATGCTTACTGGTGCCTACCATCGCTCAGTCAGACTGCTCTATCAAATCATAAACTTAATTCTAACATAATAACACACAGAAATATGAGCCTTAGGTCATTAATATGGTTGAATCCGGAAACTATCATCTCAAAAACAAGACGTTTATTCTTTCAGTGAAATACGGAACGGTTCCATTTTTATGTAACGGGTGGCATCCATAAGTCTAAATATATTCCTGTTACATTGCACAACCTTCAATGTTATGTCATAATTACGTAAAATTCTGGCAAATTAGGCGGGCCAAACTGTTGCATATACCCTGACTCTGCGTGCAATGAACGCAAGAGAAGTGACACAATTTCACCTGGTTAATATTGCCTGCTAACCTGGATTTCCTTTAGCTAAATATGCAGGTTTAAAAATATATACTTCTGTGTATTGATTTTAAGAAAGGCATTGATGTTTATGGTTTGGTACACATTGGAGCAAGGACAGTCCTTTTTCGCGAATATGCACCGCATCGATTATATGCAACGCAGGACACGCTAGATAAACTAGTAATATCATCAACCATGTGTAGTTAACTAGTGATTATGATTGATTGTTTTTTATAAGATAAGTTTAATGCTAGCTAGCAACTTACCTTGGCTTACTGCATACGAGTAACAGGCAGGCTCCTCGTGGATTGCAATGAGAGGCAGGTGGTTAGCGCGTTGGTCTAGTTAACTGTGAGGTTGCAAGATTGCTGACAAGGTAAAAATCTGTCGTTCTGCCCCTGAACAAGGCAGTTAACCCACCGTTCCTAGGCCATCATTGAAAATTAGAATGTGTTCTTAACTGACTTGCCTCGTTAATAAAGATTAAATAAAAGGTGTAAAAAAAAAGTAAAAAATCAGTGTCCAAAAATACCGATTTCCGATTGTTATGAAAACTTGAAATCGGCCCTAATTAACTTCTCTAGGGTAGGGGGCAGCATTCGGAATTTTGGATGAAAAACATGCCCAAATTAAACGGCCTACTACTCAAGCCCAGAAGATATGATATGGATATAACTGGAAGATTTGGATCGAAAACACTAAAGTTTCCAAAACTGTTAAAATAGTGTCTGTGAGTATAACAGAATGGATTTGGCAGGCGAAAACCTGAGAAAAACCCATTCAGGAAGTAGTTTGTTTTGTTGGTTTTATAGTTTTCTATTCAATGCCATTGCAGTATCCATTGACTTAGGACTCAAATTGCAGTTCCTATACATTCCACTAGATGTCAACAGTCTTTAGAAATGGTTTCAGGCTTGTATTCTGATAAATGAGGGAGTAAGACCAGTCTGAATGAGTGGACCCTACCGTGTCACAGAGCTTTTTCATGCGTAATCCCGAAAGAGTATCTTTCTTGTTTACCTTTTATATTGACGACGTTATTGTCCGGTTGAAATATTATAGATCATTTAGGCTAAAAACAACCTGAGGATTGAATATAAACATTGTTTGACATGTTTCTATGAACTTTACGGATACAATTTAGATTTTTTTGTCTGCCTGTTTTGACTGTGTTTGAGCCTGTGGATTACTGAAGAAAACGCGAACAAAACTGAAGTTTTTGGATATAAAGAGACTTTATCGAACAAAAGGAACATTTATTGAGTAAATGAATGTCTTCTGAGTGCCACCATATGAAGATCATCAAAGGTAAGGGATTAATTTTAGCTCTATTTCTGACTTGTGTACCTCTTCTACTTGGCTGGTTACTGTTTGCAATGATTTGTCTGCTGGGCTACGTTCTCAAATAAATCATAAGGTATGCTTTCGCCGTAAAGCATTTCTAAAAATCTGACACCGTGGTTGGATTCACAAGAAGTCCATCTTTGAACCTTTCTGAATTTTCATACTGAGTATTTCTGTATTTGAATTTGGCGCTCTGCAATCTCACTGGATATTGGCCAGATGGGACGCTAGCGTCCCACATATCCTAGAGCGGTTTAATCGGCCATTCCGATTAATCGGTCGACCACTATTTTTGACGTTGCTGACGCCTGACAGATCTTACAACGCCTGGATAGGTATTTTAAGTATTAGCTAACCATATACTGTACATTACAGCTATTTGTCAGTCAATGACATGGCACACAACCATTGGTTGTTGCGTCGCCTCAGCTGTGGAACACGGCCGTAGAGTTCACATGGAGTTACTGTAATGAGATGCACTGATCTTACTGGCTGAATTAGGTTTGATACTCACTGATCACCATAAAGCTGGTGGCTGTACTCTGGATGGAATGTCGTGCTTTCATTATCGACCTCCTCTGCGAAACGAACTGAGAGAAATAGTTGTATTTCATTATTTGAGTAAGAGGGTGTGGCAAATACTCAGTCAACATATCAAATATTTCACTATGTATATGAAACACTTAAAGCACCATTTACCAAACAACAAAATGCAGTGCAAGTAGCTACTATCTCTACATCCTAAAACAAAAGAGTTTACACACAAAGCTCAATAAGAAGACGCATGAGACAAACCTAGTTTAAAACAGATTGCTTCGTTGGTGTCACACTTATACTCTGCCAACTTCTTTTCCATTTCATTCATCCCTGTGGAGCAAAACAAACAGCATTTCTAGCTTAATTGTTTGTTTATTTTTTGGATCCCCGTTAGTTTTTGCAGAAGCAGCCTCTGCTCTTCCTGGGGTCCACAAAAAAACACGACAAGTAACAAAACACTGATACACTAGGAAAAGTCACATTCAAAATACAACGATATAGAAACAATGCAACAACAAAAGAATTGTACAAAAGAAGAAAAAAAAAGTTAAA
Source organism: Oncorhynchus masou masou (assembly GCF_036934945.1). Classification (NCBI taxonomy): domain Eukaryota; kingdom Metazoa; phylum Chordata; class Actinopteri; order Salmoniformes; family Salmonidae; genus Oncorhynchus; species Oncorhynchus masou. The sequence continues at coordinate 15,491,915 of NC_088221.1, read as the reverse complement.
ATGTGTCTGTGTGCCCCCCTCACAGTACACATCATTCCATGAGTTGTTTAAAAAGGTAATTTTCCTGTTAACTTGAGTAATGGGAGATGGGAGTTCCATGCTAGAAAAACTAGTTCAAATCACTCTATGAAAGACTGGCAAGCATGTTGATGTTAGTTCTGTATGTGCAGTGAAGGGCAATGCATGCTGCTCTGTTTTGAGCCATTTGCAGCTTTTCTAGGTCTTTCTTTGCTGCACTTGACCATATTACCGGACAGTAATCAAGATGGGACAAGACCAGAGCCTGACCATCTAGCAGTTAATTGGGTCAAAAAACACTGAACATATTTTTTATAACAGACATACCCCTCCCCATCTTACCAGCAACTCTGTCAAAATGACTTGACCATGATAATTGATCATCCAATGTTATACCTTAAGCTTCCTGAACTTGCCTAAACCTCCAGTTGAGGTTTTGGTCTTAGAGATGGTTTTGAAAATGCTTTTAGTTTAAGATGTACTTAAGAGCAGTTTATTATTAAATCACCCATTCTGATACAGACTTACTCCTTATTTAGAATTTCAGTGAGCTCACTGGCTTTGGGTGATGACATGTAGAGTGTGGAATCAAAATAAAATAGTTACATGCGCCGATCACAACTGGTGCAGACTTTACAGTGAAATGCTGGCTTTACGACCCCTTCCCGATGATGCAAAATAAAATATTAACACAAGAGGAATAAAATACACAAGAATGGAGCTGTATACCAGTACCAGATCAATGTGCAGAGGTACCAGGCCTTGAGGTACCAGTACATGAAGGCAGGGTAAAGTGACTAGGCATCCGGATAGATAACAATACGAGTAAAATAAAGAACAGTAGCAGCAGCAAATGTGTAAGAGTTTGTGTGTGTGAGTCCATATGTATGTGTGTATTGTATGTGAATACGTGTGGGTTTTGTGAGTGTCAATGTAGTGTGTGTGAGTGTATATATGGTCTAGTGAGTGTATATATGGTCTAGTGAGTGTGCGTAGGGTCAGTGCAACATAAGAGTCAGTGCAGATAGTTTGGGACAATAAATTGACAAGAAAAAGAAAAAAACTATTACCAATTTTTTTGTGATATCCAATTGGTAGTCAGTCAGTCTTCTCCCATCGCTGCAACTCCCGTACGGACTCGGTTGACCCGGAAGCCAGCTGGACCAATGTGTCGGAGGAAACACCGTACAGCTGGCGACTGAAGTCAGTGTGCATGTACCCGGCCCGCCACAAGAAGTCGCAAGAGCAGCCAGCTGCGACACAGCCCGGGATCGAACCCGGGTCTATAGTGACGCCTCAAGCACTGCCTTAGACCGCTGCGCCACTCGGGAGGCCACTATCTGGCAGTCTTATGACTTGGGGGTAGAAATTGTCTCAGTGCCCGTTGGTCCAATAGCCGATGCTCTGGTACCGTTTGCCGGACGGTTGAAGAGTGAACAGTCTATGGCTTGCGTGGCTGGAGTTTGGCAATTTTTCAGGCCTTCCTCTGACTGCCTGATATAGAAGACCTAGATGGCAAGGAGATTGGCCTCAGTGATGTACTGGGCTGTCCGCACCACCATGTCTAGCGCTTTGCGGTCAAGGGCGGTGCATTTCCATACCAAGTGGTTATGCAGCCAGTCAAGATGCTCTCGATAGCACATGCCAAATCTTTTCAGCCTCCTGAGGGGGAAGAGTTGCTGCCGTGCCCCCTTCACAACGGAGGGTTTGTGTGTGGACCATGTTAAGTCCTTAGTGATGTGGTCCTTAGTGATGAAGAAACTTGAAGCTCTCAACCTGCTCAACAACAGCCATGTTGTTCGCCTCTTTCACCTATAATCCACGATATAAACTCCTTGGTCTCACTGACGTCGAGGTTGTTGTCCTGGCACCACACTGCAGTCTCTGACCTCCCTGTAGACTGACTCATCACCGTTGGTGATCAGGCCTAGCACCGTCATGTCGTCAACAAACTTGATGATGGTTTTGGAGTTGTGCGTGGCCACGCAGTCGTGGGTGAACAGGAAGTAAAGGAGGGGATTAAGAACACACCACTGAGGGTCCATCGTATTGAGGGTCAGTGATAGCATTGGAGGTGATGTTGCCTACCCTCAATACACTAAGCCTGTCAGGAAGGCTAGGATCCAGTTGCAGAGGGAGGGGTTCAGTCCCAGGGTCCCTATCTTGGAAGGGACTACGGTGTTGAATGCTGAGCTGTAATCTATGAACAGCATTCTGAAATTGTTATTTTCCCTCTTGTCCAGGTGGAAGAAGGCAGTGTGAAGTGCAATTGAGATTAGATCATCTGTGGATCTGTTGGGGCGGTATGCGAATTGGAGTGGGTCTGGGATGTTGGTGTTGATGTGTGTCATGACCAGCCTTTCAAAGCACTTCATAATTACAGATGTGAGTGCTACAGGGCGATAGTAATTTAGATAGGGTACCTTGTTGCTCTTGGGAACAGGGACAATAGATTGGGATTATAGACTGGGACAAGTAAAGATTTAAAATGTCTGTGAAGACACTTGCCAGCCGGTCTGCACATGCTTTGAGAACGCGTCCTGGTATTCCGTCTGGCCTGGCAGCCTTGTGATTGTTAACCTGTTTAAACGTTTAGCTCAAAATCTGCCATGGAGAGCGAGATCATCCACATAGATAGTCGTTCTAGCTTTGTTTAAGACCATTGGCAAATAATATATAAAAACAGAGAAGACTAACAGCCCAAGGCAACTGCCGAGGGACACCGCACTGTACATCTGATATTCGAGAGGCTTCTATTGAAGAACACTCTCTGGGTTCTATTGGATAAATAACTCTCCAACCATGGGATGGCAAGTTTTTTCAATAACAATTTATGATCAATAAGATCAAAGGCGCCAACTATGATCTTATTATCCATTTCTTTTAAGCAATCATTATTCATTGGCGTCAGTGCAGTACAAGTTGAGTCCCCTTCTCGATACGCATGCTGAAAGACAGTAGTTAACTTGTTCTCTGAAAAATAGCATTGTATTTGGTCAGACACAATCCTCTCCATTAGTTTACTAAGAACAGGTAGAAAACCGATTGGGTGGATGTTAGAGCTAGCAAAGAGTGCTTTGCTAATTTTAGGCAGTGGAATTACTGCCTGCAACAGTAATTCTATTACAGTCTGCAACCATTCTCTGTCTGCAACCAGTAATTATTACAGTCTGCAACCATTCTCTGTCTGCAACAGTAATTCTATTACAGTCTGCAACCATTCTCTGTCTGCAACCAGTAATTATTACAGTCTGCAACCATTCTCAATAGTTCATCAAGGTTGTCTATACCTGGTTGCTTATCATTTATTATGGATAACAATCGTTTTCTACCTCTCCCATACTAACTTGAACAAATTCACAAACACAATCATTTTCTTTCATTATGAAATCCTTTATTAAAAAATACGATGGTTCACTGTTCAATGTTTTCATTTCAGTTTTTCCACTTCACTAATGAAATAGTCATTGAAATGACTGGCAATAACTAAAAGATTTTATTATAAATGGTACTCCAAAGTATTTATCTTTGTTTGGTAATATATTTTATTCTTGTTAAGTTTAGTCACAACATTTCTCAATTTAGAGTATAACAACTAATCAGCTGAGCAGACAACTTTTGCATCATTTCTTTCTTTGAACCATCATCAATCATGGGGTACATTGTCAACAGTTGGCATGATATTTTTTTACAAATACTTCCAGTGCTGCACCTCAATTCACTTCCTCATAAACATCAGACCACCATACATTTTCAACAAAAGAATCGAGGAAAAATTTTGTATGACCTCTTATGAATTACTTTAGGCCCAACCTTTGGCACTTACACTTTCCTTGTTAATGCCACAACGTTATAATCACTACAGCCAATGGAAGCTGGTATTGCTTTGGAGCAAAGCTTTGCAGTATTAGTGAAGATATGATCAATACAAGTAGATGTAACAGAACCAACACTATTGGTATGCACTCTAGTTGGCTGAGTGAACCTGGATCATATTACAGGCATTAGTCAGAATGGAGAGCTAGTTGCTAACGAGTCAATCGTCAGGTCACCCAGAAAATAGACCTCTTAACAAAATCAATCAATATATGTGCATGTGATGTTGTGCTGAAGCTACTGACCCTGAGGCATGGCTATCTCATTCCTCACAAGGCTTTTGGGAGGGAGGGTGGACAATGAGCCTGTCGTAGTGGATCTAAGCAATGCTCCCATGCTCTCCGGCAGGTTTTCATAGCTGGGATAAGTTCTTTCCGCCTCTGGCCGACAGCTTCTGTGAGTCCTCGTTGAGGACGATGTTGATTCCTCTCAAGTTCTTGGCTCTCTCCAGAACAGCCATATTGTCCTTAAACCTCTAGAACTTGACCAGGAACTGTCACCTAGGAACTTGACCAGGAACTGTCACCTAGGTTTTCCAGACCTGTGGGCACGCTCCATCTCAATCTTCCATCTGCAGCTTTTCAGTAGGGCTGTCCCAAACTAAAACAAATTTTGGTCAATAGAGAGTTGTCTTTTCTTCAAGCAATTGATTGGTCGAAATGTTAAAACTTGTATTTTTCCATATATAGTGTTTCTATATATGGAAAAATACAAGTTGTGTTTTAATAAAATCAACTATATGTACTGAGATTGTCTGATGCTTTAAGCGTGCCATTTTATTAAATAATGAAGACATACAAATGACTCAAGAAGAAGCAGGAGATCAAGATATCCTAACCAGAGAAACTTTATATTTAAAAAATATATGTTTATCTCATGCTAGCAAACGTGCAACATTGTATGAAATATTCTGGGCCCTTTTGAGTTTCCCCGCACCAGTGAGCTCAGGACAGACACAGCTGTAGGCTGTTTGTGCAAGGGATAATAAGTAATTAGGTATTTTATTTTAACTACATAAGAGCATTACAATTTCTCCCTTTCATGCTGAGTGGTTATCAAAAGGGAGAGGGCAGAAAATATGTTTCAAATACGTCAAGGAACTATTGTAATTCTCTATGGACTCAAAAACAGACATTGTTTACTTGCTGTTTGAGGTGAAAACAAATTACTTTGAGAAGCGGCAAAACCGTAACCAACCAAACATTGTAGATCAGAAATTAAGGGAATTAACGGTAAATGTAGGCTACTACTGGTGGTATATGTAATGGGGAATTGATAGACGATAACAATCAAAGGGCAAACAATTCACACGATGATGTTAAGAAACACTGAATGCACATGGCATGGTGGGAGAGAGCGCATTCTGGAGAGACACGTGCCTTGTGCATTTTACACACACTCCCCTTCTTGGACCATGACATCCTCAATAGATTAGTCCACTGAACAGTGGTGTAAATTAGGGATGCACGATATATCGGTGAACATTTCGGAATCGGACGATATTAGCTAAAAATGCCAACATCGGTATATATATCCCATTTAGCAGACGCTTTTGTCCAAAGCGACTTACAAGTCGGCTGGGGCCACTACTTTTACATATGGGTGGCCCCAGCAGGAATCGAACCCACGACGCTTGGCGTTGCAAGCGCCATGCTCTACCGACTGAGCCACACAGGTCCATCAGCCCGATGTCTAGTTTAACGTGTATGTGAAATACCGATGTCAAAGCTGACGTGCATACCTATATAACGTAGGTACATGAAGTAATGACGGCACGTAAACATTTGCGCTACACGTGCATCACAGCATTCCTTACCAAGCCCACAATGTCTGCTGTGTGGATCGAGCAGTCAACAAGTCAAGCAGTCACTTGAAAGAGTAAGAACATTTCAGCGAGTCAACTCAAAGGCAAAATCCATTAAAACGCCAAGATAATGGAATTCATTGCCCTTGACAATCAACCGTTCTGTCGTGGGTCGTGGGTGACGTTGGCTTTCGTCATTTTCACTATTCTTAGCAATGATTTAGGAATCCTTGTGAGTACCAGCAAGGTAGCCACTTGTTGTTTGCCTATTAAAATTGAACTTCAGTTCATGAAAATAAATAGGTAGCCAGCTACTTAACCCTGTTACCCAAAAGCTAGCGTTATAAGCAGCCTGCTGGCTTCATCTGGCTAGTGAGGCTCGACCTGACCGGGTTGTGTTGTGAAGCTAGCCACAATAAGGATTAGGCACAATAGTTGAATTTGCAGGGATTGTGACTGTGTGAAATCACCTCCCCAGTCAGCCTATTGTGTGTATTGACATTCATATTGCACTGTACAGCTTTACCTAAGGATTGGGGATCAATGAAATGGGGTAACAGTCTACTCAATACCCAATATATTTTTTCCCAACATCCCCCTCAGAGTTCAGACTCCAAAACATCCACGCGGTATTGTTTTTCCTCGGGAAAAGGGTGTTCTATACATAGGTTGACAATAAATGTGGCTCAATTCACAGTAGTTTCAGAGTCCTGCAATAAGAGCTAAAATACTAATGTTCTCTGGGTGTTACTGAGTAGACTGATACCCCATGTCATTGATCCACAATTAATCCACAGTGAAATAAGTATGCCCCAATGCAATTCTAAAGTATAACACATCCGGTGTGATTTCAACAGATTGTCAAATTAACAAATTGTCTTTTGTTGATTTTATATAACATGTATCGTTGTATCTTGTTTGACATGCAAAGACCCAAACGCTGTTCCTTAGAAGTCCTGCTTGAGAATGAAACGACTGAACAACAAAACAGCACAGCAAGTAAGTGAAAGAAATTGGTTTTGCTAATGTTTTACTGGTAATGGGGACATACGTAAATGCCAACAAAATAACTTTTTGGTCAGTGTGGTGTGTGTATAACCTTTATTTAACTAGGCAAGTCAGTTAAGAACAAATTCTTATTTACAATGACGGCCTACCCTGGCCAAACTCGGACGGCGGTAGGCCAATTGTGCTGCGCCCTATGGGAATCCCAATCACGGCAGGATTCGAACCAGGGACTGTAGTGACACCTCTTGCACGAAGATGCAGTACCGTAGACCGCTGCGCCCGTGTGTGTGTTTTAACTATTTAACTGTACTAGAATCATTAAAAGGCCGCTTAAATTTTAAATATCGATTATCGGTATAGTTTTTTTTTGGCAAGGAAAATAATTGGATATCGGTATTGGCCGAAAATGTAATATCAGTGAATCACTAGTGTAAAGTACTCAAGTACAAATATTTTAAAGTAATACTTAAGTATTTTTGTGTATCTGTACTTTACCATATTTATTTTTACAACTTTTACTCCACTACATTCCTAAAGAAAACAATGTACTTTTTACGCCATACAAAAGTACTCGTTACATTTTGAGTGCTTAGCATGATACACAGAAAGTGCTGGTGTCATCTCGAGAGGATTTACAGTTTGTCGTCATCTTGCTGCAAGTTTCTTTCGGGACATCTGGAGAACTGCAAACTGTTCTAACGGTCCTGGGCCCGGTTGTATAAAACATTACCCCCTTATTTTCCTTACCTTTAAGTAAGTTTCACAAAACATTTTACGGCACATGTTTTGGTGAAGCCAGCTATATTGTGGTATGGTTACCTTCCTTCGCCAACCACCAGAACGATGCACAACCAATACTCTGGCTCCCGAAGTGTCCCAAAGCTAGTGGTCGCCTCGTCTTCCATAAACAACTCCTGTAACATGGAGATATGGCCTGTGTGGGAACACGAACCTTAATACTACCGCAAGCGATGCGTGTTAACTTTCAGATCGAGCGTCGGGCTCTTAAAAAAAAAAGGTAAAGAAGATACTATCGTCAATAGGCGCTAAAGCAGTTCGTGTCTATAAATGGGGTAGCTTGTCCCTAGCCACAACATCATCACTGATTCCCGATGACGTTATCAAGCTAGCTAGGGCTAACTAGTGTGCTAGCAAGCTTGATGACAGCTCGATTGCCTGTGACAGCGACATACATACATCGCCCTCGAACACTCAAATAGGTGAGCACATCTATCATACAAATTGCAATACAAACCATAATACGGGGTTTGTGCACTTAAATATTGTATATATCCATGTGTTACTTACCCGCTATTTCTGTACACTGCTGCATCTCTGTTGTTGTCAAAGGCCCAAGGAAAATACACACCGAAGACTTCCTGTTTGTCCACGTGTTTCCGCCGCATCTGATGTATACGGAAGAAATCCATAACTTTTCTCATCGCTCGCTCTCCATCGATTTGTTTTGTCACCCTTCCAGTGTGTGCTACAGTTTAACCACGTACTATTGCGCATCACCAATCGAAATATTTTCCGCGCAAGTGTTTCTCGTTATTTTTATACTGCTGAGATGATTTGGTGCTGTGTCTGTGCTGATGTTTTATTATATTGTATTCTGAATTGTATTCTTATTATTTTTCTTTTCTGACATAGTCTACTGGAAGCCTAAAAATGTGAGTCCTTTGAAAATATAAAAACTAGATTTTTCCCCCACAATTTAACACTAACTATTAACTATTGTTATGTATTTGATTTCCACACAACCAACCTCATCACACGCATTCAAAGTTTAAATCAGATTAAATATTCCTCGCGTGAGTTGTTCTTCCTATAGTAATACCATAAAGAGAAAAAAACACAAGGTTACGGTCAAAAAATATATAGCTTACCTAAGCACTCTGTTGTAGTAAACAAAACGTACCCTTTAATTGTCTCATTAGGACAGACCATGCTACCAATTAAGAATTTGAACCTTGAAAATTGTCTTTCAAAAAGTGGATTACCGTACAGTGATAGCTCGATAAAATAAATGGTCTCTCTGGGTGAGAGTGCAATGGCTGAACATTGAACTGTGGTAATGCTGTGCTATCATCCCTGGCATGGCAATTCTGTCCTCCAGAAGCACCAATGACTGACCCACACAGTCATGTTTAAGCCACTATTATTTTACCCCTACCTACTACTCTGACAGCACTAGATTATAACCCTTTCCTGCATAGGCTACAACGCCTTTTACTCTCTTGCTATGTGCTATGGTATAACAGTATGGAGGCAATACGTGCAGCTTGATCTCTAACCTATATGAAATATTTCTGTTGAAAGCAGAATTGTCTTTTCTAAAAGTCTGTCAAGAATTTGTGCAATATGTCTGTGTCTGTTTTTGTATTTTATTGCCATTTGGTGGGTTTGACTGTGTCCCTCTCTTTAACCTTCATACATGTTGTATCCTTGTGGTAACATAACGCTATTATACAAAGGTTCTGCACAAAGCAGATAATAAAGTATATTCTTATGCAATATGTTTTTAAAGCACTGTTTGGTTTTATGAGAAAGAAAATAATGAAACCAAAGAGAAAACAAGCCAGACAGTTGCATTTTCAATTTTATTTATTCATGACATTTCAGATTTCAAGTGCACAAAGTCCTTCATTTAAAAAAAATGTATCCCCTTAGTCCGTGAATACTGGATGGACATGAATAGTAATGCAACATTTGACCTTCAGTGCACCTCACTCGAGCTCACATTTCATTAAGATGATGAAAAATGTATAATCATTTTGGACAGCATGATTTGTAAATAGGTTTTTACACAGGATTCGCTTTACACTTTGCACAGCTAGCATAGCTTAGTCCTCTGATGATTTGTTTAAATTGAGCATGCATGCTATAAAATATCTGCAGGTACATATAGACCACACAGCAGTGCATCATGTCCTTATATGAGCCACGTGCGCAGGAATCGTGCTCGACTCTGCTGACAGCTGGCAACACTCCCATTGCACTGTACCTCTTCAACAGACAAACCACGACGCTTCAGTACGGGGCTACAGTATTGCCTAAAATACATTGTCATTAAGGTCTTCCTCAATATTGTCATGCTGTCATATCCCAATCATAGGCTACAGTAGCCAAGCGCCTGCACCGCTCGTCAACGTGACGTCACACTCAGCATGGCGGTCAAGGTGACTCCGTCAATATTTCTTATCAGAAATGAATATTACCTGTATTTAAACTGTTTAGTTCTATTGGATATGGACGCTATCTTACCGATGCGGACGCATATATTCTTTTTTTTTTTTTTAAAGGAACAGAATGGTCATCTTTCAGCATGTTGTTGTGTGCACGTCGGCCTTGGAGAGAGAATTGAGTAATGTTTACCTTGTTACAGTTTATTTTGTATTGATCTAATGGAAGTTATTCCGCTACTTTTATTGTATAGCACGTTTATGGTGGTGAAGGTCGAGTAGGCGGTTCAGTAATTATATTGGCAAAGGCGACTATGTTGCTGGTGGCAGGGCTGATATTCAAATGTAGACTACGAGTCCTGTAGCCTACTACTGCTTTTTCAAACATCGAAACTTCAAAGACAAGCAACCGATTGCTGTCACCGCAGTAATTATTTTATTCTATTGTAGCCTATTCAGTGTCGTTGCGTCCTATGGAATTCTCATACTGTCACTGTATTACCACAATCATCAAGGTTTGGATGTAATGACTCTAACTATGTTTTAGGTGGAAACAACCGCAAGAGGCGATTCCAATGAACTGAGGACTATATTTCTGAAGGTAAGACTGTCATTCAGAGGACCCAATATTTTTATGGCACTTAAATAGTCATTATTTATATTCTTGGATTCTTTAACTGCAGCTGTTCTTGGATGAATTAAAATAGCGTGTATCATATAATTTATTGTCTTTAATAATATAAGGTTACAACCTTGATTGTATGGCAAATCTAGAGTATGGAAAAGCTACAGTTGAAAAAGTTTTACATTATATTACTGCCATCATTTAACTCTCTCTACCTCTCTCTCACACACACACGCACACACACACACACACACACACACACACACACACACACACACACACACACACACACACACACACACACACACACACACACACACACACACACACACACAGAGAGAGAGATACACTGTGCTGCCTTTACTGTTCAATACTACAAGGAAAGGTCACACAAATACTTGGACTAATTCTGGATGCCCTTCACCAAGGAATTTCTCCTTGCCTAACTTATTTTAGGGTGTGACATATGCTTGGATCTTCAGATGTCTGGAAGATTCAAACATACGTTCTTGTGCTTTACAAAGCCACACATAATAACAAGCAGAAGGCTGTTAGGCCATTGTTTGGAGGGTAAACATGCTTCTTGCAAGACAGCACCAGGGAGGGACTCCTTATTTGACCTCGTACTATTTTAGGACCTCCTTCTTTCTTCATACAACACTGCACTGATTCATTCTGAAAGCACCCCAATTAATATTAGGCATAGCTTTTTTAATATGCACCTCTAATTAATATTAGGCATAGCTGTTTTAATACACACCTCTAGTTAGTAATACACATATCACAGTGAAATAGCTGGTTAATTAATGGATGAAAGGGGGCCATTTTGTCCAACCTGCCTAATCTGATCAAGAAGCACTTGAGGCTTACTGTGAAGGCAAATTGATAGCAAATTATGTAGTGAATAAATGGGTTAATAAATTGGTTGGAATTAATACTTTCACTTAAAACATTAACTCAAGAGTATGCAGTGAGATGTGGTCTCATGCATTCCTTGTAAAGGTCGCTTTCTCTCTCTTTCACTTTCTCACTCTTTCTTCCTTTCTTTTTCACTCTCGCTCCCTTTCACTACCCCCCCTCCCTCCCTCCCTCCCTCCCTCCCTGCTTGGCTGTATACCCAGAGCCTGGCCTTTATGCTGCCAGTTCATGCAGTGCTTGTGTTTCCTGAGCTATCTCTGTTCCAGCTTGTAACCCAAACCTGACTCTAAAACTGACCTTTCATTTTTTTTTTGAGGTCAGTTTTAGCACCACCAGTGCATGGGGTGCATGTTCTGCAGCAGCCGCAACGTAGCAGCAACAAAACAAATGCTGTTGCCTTTTTCTTTCCAAGCAGTATTCATGCATTCATTGCACATTATGTGTAAAGTTATACATGGATTTGATTATCACTGTCTGTGTCTTAATTTAGAAATATATATTTCAGATGACTTGGCAGTCCCTTGCAATGCCACAGCTGAAGCCCTAATGGCACACATATCATTATACGCTGCTCTAGTACTTATCTGTTACATTGTACTTACAACATCCCATATTGTGTATGAAATATAGTATACTGCATTGCACTTATCTCCATACATGATTGTGATACTTAACATGGTAGTGGTTTGTGAAGCTTTGTTGCCTTTGATGACTTGATACGCTCCATCTTGTGCAGTGTCGTTGTGGGTAAAAAAAATAAAAATAACGATTTCTATCTATGAAGGTAATAATACAGATTGATACTTTATTGAAGTGTTTTGATAGCAAGTAGCTGAAGTTCCCTTTATGTTTATTCACTGAACAACTCAAATACATTACTGGAACACAATGAATTGCAAGAAGTAGATTGTTTTGAACTAGGGTCTTTTTGCCTCGCATTGATGGAATGTCTAGAAGCACATAATATGAATCAAAGTATAAACATGGAGACAAAATCAAGATAGAAACAAAGACACGTTGCATCAGGCTGTCTGAACACATCATTATTGTCAGAAGTAAAGTTACTGTAAGTGTTGTCAGATACAGTATGTGTTGAGGGAACAGTGATACAACACAAAGATAAAGTGAGTATGAATTTTATATTGATTTTTCTGAGCATTTGCGTTTTACACTCATCTGGATCTTTTGTCTCCCTTCAGCATGCCAGTGTGGTTGAGGACGGGGAGCATTACATGTCCCCCAGGGACTTTGTGCAGAACTTCCTGGGTCTGCACAACCAGCCCGACCACAACCGCAAGACTGTGCAGCTGATCGCTGGAGTAGCCGACACCAGCAAGGATGGGTAAGTCGACTTCCACGACGTCTGAGGTCGATCATTTTCAGCATTAGTGACCCTGATATAGAATGGGTTGAGAGTTTCTACAAGACATCATACAGCGGAAATGGAATTGAGACTAACACTAGCATTTTTTTGATGACAGTTTCACTATCTACAAGAATCCAATGTCACCCTGCGATACACACTGTGGTTCAAAATGTCACATGTACAGATATAGGATCTTAATTTGATCACCCTGTTGCAGGAGAACTTTCCTGCAATTCAGGAAGTGTAAAACTTGTAGTGTAGTTGAGGTTTAAAAAGCCTTTTGAAGTTAATAACTTCCACTTTGAAATTTCAGACCTGATTTTCCCTCAAAAATGTATCCACAAAAATGTCCATGAATTATAATCCACTAGAGATGAAACGGTATGAAAATATCATATCACAATTATAGTGACCAAATGATCACGGTTATTTTTACAGCCAAGTTGACATCTGGCGAATTTTTACCACTTTTTCTTTTTCTCCCCAATTTCATTGTATCCAATTGTTTTTAGTAGCTACTATCTTGTCTCATCACTACAACTCCCGTATGGGCTCGGGAGAGACGAAGGTTGAAAGTCATGTGTCCTTCAATACACAACCCAACCAAGCCGCACTGCTTCTTAACACAGCGCGCATCCAACCCGGAAACTAGCCGCACCAATGTGTCGGAGGAAACACCGTGCACCTGGCAACCTTGGTTAGCGTGCACTGCGCCCGGCCCGCCACAGGAGTCCTCCCTAACCCGGACGACGCTAGGCCAATTGTGAGTCGCCCCACGGACCTCCCGGTCGCGGCCGGTTACGACAGAGCGCGAACCCAGAGTCTCTGATGGCACAGCAGCGCCCTTGACCACTGCGCCACCCGGGAGGCTTCTACCGGATTTTAAATGAACAAAATATGTAGGTTGGGTAACTAAACTACATAACGTGTTATTGTGTGCAATGGGTGAATAGTCTGCAGACACACGACGCATACAGCAGCAGAACAACGTGTAGTGTTTTTACAAGAGTAGGTAACACTGAAAGCTTCAGTTTACGTTATTGACAAGCTATTAGCAAGTTAGACAGACTAACCATGACATTTTTCCCCATTCCGAAGTCCCCACATCATGTATTGAGCTAAAAGTTAACTAGCCTTGCATTCGCTATAAAGTAGTGGGTGGTCGTCACGAAGATGACTCAAGAGATTTGAAGTGCTGCCCCCTTTCGCAGCAATTTATTTTTGCATGTTCTGCAGACCGGGTGACCATCTTCGATTAAGTTTCCCTCAGCACTCTTGTAAAACCCACGATATGACCACACTTCAGATTTGGTCCTTTTCGAAAGCTGACAAATCTCCCGAGCGCTGTCACTGCCTTCCGCCATGTTTTCACACAAAACAAGACCCACGTTGCGCCTGCGTCAGACTGTTGCTAACTTTGGTTGATGCTGGACAATATTTACCGTGCGCTTTTCAAACCCGTGGTAACCAAACACGGTTTTAATGATAATTCAAATTTGAAACGGTAATACTAATCATTGTGAATTTCACTGTGGTTTTTCCGTAAAACCGGTGACCATTTCATCCCTATAATCCACATAATAGTTCAAATTTCCTGTTACTGCAGGATTATCCTGCTGTAGCAAACTGGCTCAAATGATGATCCTACATCTGTATTGGCATAGACAAGGCCTGGTGAAGAGAAGTCAGTCATAAGGAGAAAGTGGTTAATGACTCATCACAAGGTTGTTCACATGGCCTGAATAACTTGTTTAGCACCCCTGTTTGTTTTATTGAATATCCACCTGATAAGATAAGCAGACATATTATTTGCATAATGTCAAAGACTGGAAATAGCATCTCGTTTAAATACCACTAAACAGCAAGTTCCTATCTACACCATAGACTGTAGAGCATGTAAGAATCACGGGTGAAATACATTGTTATACAGCACTTGAACTTTTCTTGAAAAGAAAATGCTCCAAAATCTAAAAGTGGTTGTTTTATCGACTGTTACTTTTGCTCTCTTATATGTAAATGATACAGGTAGGCTGCAGTTATTTGTGTGCTCAAATTAAGGGTTCCCGATGTACCTTTGGATTTGCAGAGAAATGTATATTTTTTTGAGATAGGACTCTTTCTTTCTTGTCCAAACAGACTGATCTCTTTCCAGGAGTTTCTGGCCTTTGAATCGGTTCTGTGTGTCCCGGATGCCCTTTTCATAGTTGCCTTTCAGTTGTTTGACAAGACTGGCACAGGGGACATCTCATTTGGTAGGTACACGGGGTTGTCCGGTGACCTGGTGTGTGGGGATGTCCGTCCTGTTGCATCCCGTCTGTTTCATGTCATAACTAATGGGCACACTTTCCCATTGTGCAAGACCCATTTCTATGCAAGTAGTGGATCACATAAGAGTCATATATCTCATGTATAACTTAGGACCTTGTGCAAAAAAAAAGTTGCTGTTTAGCTGTTTTCAGTGTAGAAAATAAATCTAGGTCTCTCGTGTGTGCGTAGTGTGTATTCAGTTCGTTGCGCTAATGTGTCTCGCTATACTGGGCTTCTGGAGACTGCAGCTTCTATTCTAGGGGTGTCTTCTAAGAGAAGAATAGTGTCAGCTCTGAGCGAGCTGTGGGTAATAGCGCCTCATAATAAGTTGCATTTTACAGGGGGAGAAATCAATCCAGCGTGTCACAAAAACAGGGACAAAAGACTGGTTACAATGCTCATTGTGCAGCACGGGCCCCCATGAAGGCGATAGAAAATGAAGGCAGTGCTCAGAAACAGTGTCCTAGATATGCTTAGAACTCACACAATATGAAGGTGATGGGATTGTCAGCAAGGCCATATTCCCCCCTCTGTGCATATCGATTGGATTTGTGGGTTCCCAGAAATGAGATGAGGACATAACACTGTATTTCTGTTGTTGTTTTTCGTTCAACCTCTTGATGTTACTCATCAGTCTTTCATTTGGCAGCCAATGTGCGGGACATCTTCAGCCAGACCACAGTGCACCACCACATCCCCTTCAACTGGGACTGTGAGTTCATCAGGCTCCACTTTGGCAGTGACAGAAAGAAGAATCTCAGCTACTTGGAGTTCACCCAGTTTCTGCAGGTACAGTATAGGCATGGACATTACCAGCCACCATATGAACTGTACAAATACATGTTTTTTGTTGTTGTTGATAACATACATGTTGGAGACAATTCTTCTATCACGGTTTAGGTAGAAACACACCATTATGTAACGTATTGAAGTTGTAACAAGTATATGTAATCCTCAAAACAGGGTGGGGTATGTATGTGAGTATTATATGAGCCATAAAACCAGTAGTATGGCTGTGGACGTAGCTGGTTTGGAGGGAAGGTGTTTGTGGGCTCAGATGAAGCTGGGTGGTCTGGGAGTTGGAATGACTTGGCTGTGGTTCCACTACTCTACTGTGTGTAAAGCCTCATAGCAGTTTGCGGTGGATCATGGTTGACTAAGGGTTCCCACCAACCAATCAAGGACTATTGGTTTGGAACCCTTTTCCTTCGAACCAACATTTGGTTTAGCTGTTATTTCGCTGCTAATGTTTTGCAACGTTTGTTTCCAGGTTACACATTCTTGAATGTGATTCAGCTCAATCTAACGGAGTCATAAACAAAACAACATTTTTCTTTAAACAGAATATGTCCTGCCATCTTGTGGAGGTTACATTGTTCCAGTCTAACTGCAATAAAACAAAAAGTAACTGTTTGTATACATGGGAAATAAACGGTGCCTGCAATGTGGGTCTTATGTGCTACAGTATCCATCTGTAGTGCAGCGTCTTAGTACTGTACAGACGTAGGATCTTAATGTGATCACTCTGTTGTTGCTGAGAATTTTCCTGCACGGCAGGAAATGCAAACCTGTAGTATACTTGAGGTTTAAAACTGCTTTCTAAAGTTTGTAATTTCCACTTTAAAGTGTCAGACTTGATTTACCCTCACGAAAAGTGTATCAGCGCCTACAAAAAAATGTCGATTTAGTATAATCCACATAATAATTCATATTTCCTGTTGCTGCAGGACTATTTTCCTGCGATAGCAAACTGTCTTGAATTAAGATCCTACATCTGTACCTGCATTTGGTTATTAAAGTAATCCCCAACTCTTACAAGATATGGAGTAAAAGTGTATAGTATAGAAAAAAAGTTAACATTATGCACTGTATTCAGTTATGGCACAATTAGTTATGTATATAGATGAGAGGTATCCGCTACTAGTATGTGATCAGCTTTGACAGCAGTACTGACCCTGGGGCAGTGGCCCCCCTGCTTCCCCTCTGATTGCATAGCTGTCCTATTGAATCATCCCCGTGCTCCTCCTGACACACCTGCCTGCTCTCCTGCACAGGCCTGGGATCAGACTTCGGGGGGGGGGACATGGTTTTTATTAGACTCCTGAGAGACAGCGATGATTACAAGAGCCAGGGTCTAACACTGTCACATCTAATGCTTCCACATGCTCCAAAAACAGCATCCGATATCATCCAACATAATGTCTTGTTTTTTTTCCCAATGTTCCATTTCATCCCAGGTAATCTGATGTGTCTATGTCACAGGAGCCTGCTCTTTGGATATTTTGTTCAAACGTACACCCTTTCCTCTCATTGTAGGAGCTGCAGTTGGAGCATGCCCGCCAGGCCTTCGCCCAGAAGGATAAGAGCAAGAGCGGTACCATCTCTGCCATGGACTTCAGCGACATCATGGCCACCATCCGCCACCATATGCTCACCCCGTTTGTGGAGGAGAACCTGGTCTCAGTGAGTTAGAGACCGCTGTGGTCTCCCAGTTTCAACCTGAGATAATTGTATGGGCAAAGCATGCATGAGGAGACCTCACAGTGTCTGTTCCTCTTTCGCCATAGGCGGCTGGAGGCAGCACTTCCCACATGGTGAGCTTCTCCTACTTCAATGCCTTCAACGCCCTCCTTAACAACATGGAGCTGATCCGCAAGATCTACAGCACACTAGCTGGCACATACAAGGATACCCTCGTCACCAAAGGTACACATGTAGGATCTAAATCTGAGCAAGTTTGCTACGGCAGGAAATAATCCTGCATCAACAGGAAATGCGAATAATTGTGTGGCTTGTAATTCATGGACATTTTTATAGGGGTTGGTAAATTGAAAGAAAAATAAGTCTTACATTTGTAAGTGGAAATGTCAAACTTCAGAAGCCTTTTTAAACCTCAAAAACACTACAAGTTTTAAGTGTTCTGCTTTGCAGGGAAGTTCCCCTGCGACAGGTTGATCGAATTAAGATTCTACGTCTGTAGCCTACTCCTGCTCATGCCTAATTTGAGGAAATGTGATTTCTGACATGAACTGAGGCTGTGCAGTACCATCATGGGTGTTTCACCTCTCTTGACAGAATGGTGTCGGGAAACACAAGATCATTTTCCCCTTAGCTCTTAAGTAAATAAGGTAAATGAACACTGTAATATGATGTGTTATGAGTTTAGTCTGTTCCCTTAGATCTGTGGTGTTGATAGTTGACCCTGTTCTGACAGTTATCTATGTTATATTTTCCCTTTCACCTTTGTCGTGTACTGCTGATGTGGCTGGATACCCTTGCAGCAGGTCTACCCACCCACTGTATCTCTACATCCCAGGTCTTAATAAGTGACCCCTTGCCTGGTTTCTCTTACATAACATGCCTTCCTCTGTTCCATATTGTTCCACAGAAGAGTTTGTTAGTGCTGCCAACAAGTTTGGTCAGATCAATCCAATGGAGATTGACATCTTGTACCAGCTCTCTGGCCTCCACGCTCATTCTGGGTAAGGCTCAAACTCTCTCCAGTCTCAGTTGCACATCACAGCCGCTTGGTACTTTTTACTCACACGCATACAACATGGCCTTTGCGCTGCCAAATATTGAATTACTGTCCTCCACATGAATTCAATATATTTATCACATTTATTTTTAAATAGCTTTTTCTTCTGATGAATCTGTGAATGGAAAAAAAAAGTTGATCTATATTTATTGGAAGTTATTGCCATTCAGTTTAACAACTGTGGCTCCACCAGTTGATTTACAAGAGAAACGTAAGCATGGATACAGACTTTACGATGCGTTGGGCCAGTGGGGAATATCTGTGTATCGCTGGCATTAAGACAGCTTTATTTACTGCTTGAGTTGTGGGCATATATCCAGCTTTGTTTGTCTGTTGTGTATACAAACGCATATTAAAGCTGCAATAACCTCAAGTTATGAGGCCGTAAAATGTCTGTGGAAAATCTTGCATCATCGCCTCCGGGTGAGGGACGCTGTGTTTGGTTTTCCTGGCGTAACGTTGTGATTCTCCCCTGCTGTTCTGAAGAAAGCTCAACTTGGCCGACATCGAGAGGATAGCACCATTGGAGGAGGGCGCACTCCCATACCACCTGGCTGAGATCCAAAGACAGGTACGCTGCCCGACTGACTGTCCACACGGAGTTTACTTGCTTCCTTTTATCTACTGCATACCTTCTCTTCCCACTTCTCATTAGAGAGCAACGAAAGGGAGTGTTTGATGATGGAATTAGCCGAGTGCTGATGTCTTCTCTTTCTTTGTGAATGTGCATTACGGACACCTAGGATAAAAGTCCCCCCCCCCCCCTCCCTCTCAATTATGGGTACAAAAGAGGAATGGATTGTTGCAATGTTCCCTTTTTCTAAAAGCCTGTCCCATTTTATTCCGTGTGGACATGTACATCAGACGCTATCAAGTATCTGGGAAGCTTTTATCAGGATGTCTTTCCAGGGGTCTGCTGGTCTATGAAGCCTCTGGCTAAGTCGGTTAAGAGTAGGAGGCTAGGAGCACAGTGGGAGATGTGGCTCCTGGAGGCGGGAAAAGGTCCTGTCTTTCAGGACGACACAGTTCTGTAAATCTGACTGTGGTCAGGCCTTTGGTCCACTCACGCTCCGGGACTTCTGCTCAGAGGTCTGGAATGTGGGTTTCTTTTTTTTGGGGGGGGGGAGACAAGAACACGTTGGCGTTCTCAGGTCTTGGCCCTTTGTGGAAGTAGGGTAGTTGCTTAAACCCTTTGATCAAAGCCTCGGTCTCATTTAGCATGCGGCCTTCAGTGAAAGCAGCTGGGGAGGTGGATGGTCCTGATCTGGGAGATGTTGCTCACTGCCTCCAACTGTTACTTAAAACGGTGTAATAATGAATGTAGATACGTATCTTTACACGGGAAGGGCTTGCGAGATTAACCCGTTACACGGCACCACAGAGAAAATAACGGGGCTCCACTTTCAACATCGAGGACAAAACCAGAGGTCAGGCAGATAACGCAAACTCATGCTTAGTTGGGGGGGAAAAAATCAGCTGAGCATGAAGCCTCCAACCTCTCACTAGCTTCACCGTAATCAATGGCTAGTTCTGGAAAGTTCTCCTACACAGCCATTTACTGTATCCGTAGCCAGAGTGTCTATGCAGTGACATACAATACTGGCTTATGAATAAGACTTATACCACGACGAGATGTCTACATTCCATAGCTTCCCTCCTCTGTTGAGTGGTCCATAACATGTCTCTTTCCACAATGTATCTGGTTCACTACAGTTTAATAGGAGTCGATTCATTCCTGGTGTCCTGATCCCCCGTCTTTTCTCCCTCCACAGCAAGCTCACGGGGATCCACATCGGTCTGTCTTGCTCCAGGCTGCAGAGTCTGCTTACAGGTTCGGTCTGGGCGCACTCGCTGGAGGTGAGTGACATGTCTGCGGAAGAGCCCCCGGCCCACTGAGGGGTAACCCAAGCTGGTCAGACTGGCGCACTGAGTCCCTGGGGCCGGGTCAGCCCATTGTGCTGCAGGGAGAGGTGCTCTGATCTGAGGCTCCCGCATTGTGCTGCTGTGCCACTGGCGGCTCCAGGCTGTCGTTGGAGCCGGAGCTTTGGAATGACACAAATCTTCCGGAACCGCTCTGGAATCTCCGTCTAATTACACTGGGAGGAACTGATACAAGGAACCTCTGACATGACAGCCATTGAGATAGAGAGAGAGTGAGATAGAGAGAGAGAGAGAGAGAGTGTGTGTGTGCAACCAACATGCAACTTCCTAAGACTCTATGTCTGTGTGGGCTGTGGGTCTCTGAACCAGCAACCGAGGAAGGTGATCAGCTCTGAATGATCAATGGGCAGTTGAGGGAAAATGGTGCATCTCCATGGCGATGATGAGACCTTTCTCAACCTCTCCTGCTGACGAAAGGTGTCAGCTCTCTGCATGCTTGAGAGCCCGAGTCATTACAAGGCCTTTGATGTCAGAGACAAGACATGACAAGCCGCTGTGGCTAAGAGCTGCATTTAGGGCAACCTGCTGCATGGCTTCCTCCTCAGACAGTAGACACAATTTACACAACGGCTCTCCCACAGACTCCATAGTCAATACTCTGTCTGGGCCTAATGACTGTTTTTCTTGTTTATATGCCCACAGCAAAACAATAAAACACCAATCTTTAGCCATACTATACTAACCAATCTTTTGTACCTAAAAACTGTCTGCTAAATAGTTAAAATAATGATACAGATATTTGCTGTGAATATATGAACATCATAGAACATTATCACCAAGAAGAGTATGTTGGTGTGAATACAGTATGTTAATGGTGTGAATACAGTATGTTGATGGTGTGAATACAGTATGTTAAGTGTGAATACAGTATGTTGATGGTGTGAATATAGTATGTTAATGGTGTGAATACAGTATGTTGATGGTGTGAATATAGTATGTTGATGGTGTGAATACAGTATGTTAATAGTGTGACTACAGTATGTTGATGGTGTGAATACAGTATGTTGATGGTGTGAATACAGTATGTTGATGGTGTGTATACAGTTTGTTGATGGTGTGTGATTCGCAGCCACGGGTGCGACGGCTGTGTACCCCATTGACCTGGTGAAGACCCGTATGCAGAACCAGCGCTCCACCAGCTCCTTCGTAGGAGAGCTCATGTACAAGAACAGCTTCGACTGTGCCAAGAAAGTGCTCCGATATGAGGGATTCTTTGGATTCTACAGAGGTATAAACTGAAGCCTGGTGAATGTGTTTCTATGATGTAATTCTAGATATAGTCATCGGGTCCTCCAAAACAAGTTATGTTGGTTCTGCCAGTATCATCATCATCCGCATGGTTTGCATAACAGCAGAAACATTTGCCTTCGTGTTCTAAATTCACCAATTCCAAAGAGGGCCACATTGTCATTACCTAACTAGCTGAAAGCGTCCCAGAGGAAAAACCAACAAGAATTCATGTAGTACTGTCAGATCCATGTTTTCCAGTGTAGTGATAACGGTGCTGAAGGTTTGTGAAATGTAACACTCCCACGGTGAGAGGGCTCTCAGACGAAGGAAGTCAAGACTGCCATCTACTGCTGCCTCCGCCACTGCAGCTCTTTGTTCGTCCTCGCTGCTCTGTCCTCCTTCCTCCCTCTTTATCTTTCCACACTGATGAGAGGAGGATTGACCGAGAGGCAGACACGCTTGACGGTATTCTGGCTGCGTACCATGAGCAGTCACTCACTAGCTCCTTCAGAAGTTTTATCTGGCTCACTGAAGGACGGACACTGAAGGACGGACGGTGAAACAGTATGGTGGTTATCAAGTGCTATAGCACTGCCACCCCCCCCCCACCACCACCACCACCAACACAGCTCTCTCTGTTCCACACCACACTGGGATCAGGCCACAACAATGCTGATCCCATACAACTGCCAGTGTCATATTTTATATTTTTGTTCATTTGAATGGGAGGCATTATCGTTTGCTGCATCAGATGCATCAGCCATACCTGGAGATATTGATTGTTTATTTTACCCAGACAAGATGTGATGCTGATGTCATTGTAGGGACTGTCAAAGGAATTATTAATTTCCAGTCAGTGTCTTCCTCTATCAGGTAATCTAAACGGACTCCATCCATGAATACTGTTTTTGCAGGTCTCGTACCACAGCTTATCGGTGTTGCCCCGGAGAAAGCGATCAAACTCACGGCAAGTCATTAAAATCATTTCCCTTAGAGTGCCTTCACTTTCATTGCACAGTAAGGAAACGTTGTGTGTCAATCATGAATACCACCGCACAAAAAAAGTACAATACGTCTTGCAAAATCCAAGAGGTGACCAGATGTACTCATTGTCATCATTCTCCTTGTGGAGCATTTGTTTCCTCGTAAGTGCGCCTTGTGCTTGTCTGATTCTCTTCTCGTCTTACAGATGAATGACTTTGTAAGAGACAAATTCACCACAGAGGATAACACCATTCCCCTGTTTGCAGAAGTCCTGGCTGGTGCCACTGTAAGTATTGGCGCAAGGATGTCTTCCTTTCAGACAGTCTGTCCATACAGAGTGAGGGCTGAAAATACTCTCGTGCTTCATGCAAAAGCAAAGGGAAAGCCTTGGCAGCGGCTTCATTAACTCGCATAAATCTAATTGATCTTGAATGTGGGGTAAGTGGAACAAGATTTTTGTTGAAACTCAAACATTCTGTATGATGTTCTCTTTCAGTTTTATGAACATTTGCATCTCATGGGTGTACATTTTGAATTCCAGACATTGAGCCAAGAACGGGGGAAATTGTTGTGGTTTTCAAACTCCCTTCAACTTCAAGGTTTAACTTCATTCTTTCTGACTGATCTGAAGCTACAATTATAAGCTTTTCCTTCTCAATTTGAATTATGGATATTGAGTTATTGTATATAAATGTAATCTCTAATTCAAGCTTCCCACCAGTGTATTGACATCCTAAATAAGCAGGGGGGACTGAATAGAAAGGTGCTCTTTGGTCTCTGAACCCTATAATTGGGCACAATTTGAGAAATGATGCCTGTGAATGGACTATTTTTACCTCAGCGTGCTAATTAGGCACACTAACGTTTGGTGAGTGCATTGGTTAAGAAGCGCACAATTCCCTCGGCCTACCTCTCTGCTAAATGAGTCCAAGTGAAACGAAACAGACAGGGCGGGTAGGAGAGCCTGCAGGTTGCCTACGGAGGGCAGGGTCTGTGGGGTTATGACCCCTGTCAGCCTGTAATTGGAGGAAGAAGGGCTGGAGGGCCATGGGATGGAGCTGGTTCTACCTCACTGAGATTGAGTTTGACAGGACTGCACATACCTGAGGCCTGATCTGCCATGGGCCCATAGGTCCACACACCATACAAGTACAACAACTAGCATAGCATGCACCCTATAGCTTTTTTTTGTCACAGGGCTCCACCCTGCAATATTGTCTTCCTTAATGTATTATATAAGCATTGATATTCATGTTTGTGAGCTTTTCCCCATAGTATTAATCTCTTCGTCTGATGAACATGGTCTTTATGTAAAGTGGTTTTGCGTTGTAGAGCTGGGGTCTTCAACCTTTTCTTGCCCTGGGACCCCACCATATGTTACCAAAAAAAGTAATCACATAGCTTGTCTTATCATTAGGTGAGTGATATTGGCAAGGAGAAGAGTCAACATTTTAAAATGAATATATTTGGTAGACAGTTTCATTATTTTGACCTCCCCACATTATAATTGGAAGAGGAAGTGTAAACTCTAACTCTAACATACTAGCTAGAAAGGTAACTTCAAATATATTTTTGGTAAAAGAGCATCTGTTTAGCTGGTTAGCCATGTGTTGGCAAAAAAATGAATGGCCAAGCCAAGAAAGCTTAGCAGTAGCCAGCAGCCAGCAACACTTGCCACACTAGTAGCCTAGTTGTGAGTGCTTTTTCAACGCCAATGTCAAATACTCCGGTGAGTGTAATTTGCTGAATATTAGGAGTAGAGAAAAAGTTCACATCATTACAAAGAAGATCCTGCATTCTTCTCTTTTTTACTGTAGGCGTGTGAAAAGAGAAAAAAAATGTGTTCTGTTGTTGCTAGCGATATTCATAAAAACATTCACAGACCCCCTGCAGACCCCTGGTTGAATAACCCTGTTGTAAAGGGGCAAATGTTCTGCTTGTTTTTTGAGATGGACTGTAATGTTATCCTGACTGACCGAAATAATAAGTGTAGAATATAAGGGAGATAGCGACAGAGGGATGAATGCATAAATCTTCAGAGTAGCGGATATTCCCCTTCCACTTTGAAAATGACTAAACGTGCCTGAGCGTTTTTTTTAGGACAGCGCTCGGATGTTTACAGATAGGAGCCCTGCCCTCTGTGTCACCAGGCTTCCAGGGGGCTGATTAGATTTGGAGAAGGTGATAAATGTGCCTGAGTCAGAGGGGCTGTGCCCTGGGGTGTCCCTGTCTTGGCCCTGAGCAGAGCAGGGTGAGTCAGCGCTCTCCCCTGGGAGTGGGGGTGAATTGGGGAAGTGTGCGGGGCGAGGCCCTCTACAGGAGGTGCCTGGGGGAAGAGGGAAGGGGCAGAGGGCTGGTGCCGGGGTCAGGGCCTTCCATCCTTGAAACGGGCGTCTCCTCACACCACGCCTGTCTTCCCCTTACCCCACTGTTTCCTCGCTCAATGCCTGCTTGTTTCCCCTGCTCCCATCAAGGCCACTTTCTGACAGCGCGACATTGGCTTTAGAAAAGAGTGTCTTTTGTGTTTAAGTTTACGAAGCTAATTTGAAAATGCTTATTGGGGTGAAATACTAAGGCACCATAACTCATTATCATCCTCACCATGGGCTGACCCCTTAATCATAGGACACAAGTAAAAAAATAAAATAAAAGGGTTGAATTACTATAAGTGAGTACTTTCATTTGAAATGTAAGTTTAGCATTGTAAATCTAGATTTATTTGTGAGATGGAAAGTGAGTAAGACGGAAATAGTGTATTCAAGTGGTTCGAAGGATTGAGACCTAAGATCTTATAACATTGCTGTTTCTGGTGCTCTGTGACATTTACTGTTGCTTCTCACCCTTAACCTGGGTTGTGTCCTGCAGGCCGGAGGCTCCCAGGTGATCTTCACCAACCCTCTGGAGATAGTCAAGATCCGTCTCCAGGTGGCCGGAGAGATCACCACGTCCCGCAGGGTCGGTGCCCTGACCGTGGTCAGGGACCTGGGCCTCTTTGGCCTTTACAAGGTGGGTAAACACCTCTACATCGCAGCGCCACTCACACGTCACCTCTTAAAACCTCTGTTACAGCCTAACTCAACCACCTCTGCATGATGTCATCCCAAAGGGCAGCTTATGCTGCTGGGATGTTGAACAATACAAACTGTATGACTGTGTAACAATGCAGATATTGCATATTACACAAGTTATATGAGAGTTCTGGTGAGCAGGCACAGTATGCAGTAGGATGACTAGCTAGATTTCCTACTGACTATTACAATCATATTATGTCTTTCCAAAACAGTGTTTAACATGCAGAGACCACGGCTGCCAACAACCAACAGAAATTTAGGGGGGTTTATGCTTTGCCACTGTTCCTTTCCAAGTTCTTGTGGTTTTACTTACATCTCGAGTAATGTGTTCAATGGTCCATATTTTAATGAGAAGCAGACAATATGGAGCTTGTTAAAAAGAGACTGACTTCCTCCCTGTGGATGGGCCCAGTAGACCACGAGTCCATGTTAATGCCGTCTCGGTGTGTGTCTGAGAGACTGTGTGCTGGGCCTGGGAGGGAGCTCCCTGGGGGGCCCCGGGGGAAACCACGGGGGAGCAGTGCTGCCTGGGGGCTTTATGGCTTCTTCTGTGACCCACCGCACCGCCAGGCTACTCTGTGGGTCGGCTGAAGCTCACAGCCAGCCAACAATAATCCACTGGAGCTCCCAGGCCAGATGATCCCGTAGCCACAGCGGCCGCCTCAACCACTGCAATTACCCTCGACACCATCAGGGTTAAACATGGGTCAAACATATTGGAAAATATGAATTACAGTAGAATATTCAGTACAGTAGTCTGAACCTGGACTAAAGAGACCAGATGTCGACACTACTTAACTCATTTGATGTTGATGATTCCACATTAACATTGTGCAATATACTGTACTGTATTTTCAGTATAGAGTCTCTTTCGAGAGCACTCAAAGCATTATCGTGAGAAAATATCTTATAGACATCCAGGCAGGTCTAAATGCATTTTACACTTCATGTAACATGAAAATGCGATGTTAGTTATTTTGGGATATAGGTAATAAATCCTTTGCGTTTGTGTGTCCTAGGGAGCAAAAGCCTGTTTTCTGCGTGACATCCCATTCTCTGCCATCTACTTCCCGGTGTACGCCCACACCAAGGCTGAGTTTGCAGACGAACAGGGCAGAATTGGGCCTTTGCAGCTGCTCACTGCTGGTGCCATAGCAGGTAGCTAGTGCTAACAACCACAGCTACAAACCTCACCATCTCAACCTATAGACATAGCATCTTCACTAGCCCCGAAGAAATGCTTCAAATCAATTAAGAATTTGTAATCGTATACCGTATATTCAATATGATTGTAATCTACTTTCTATAACAGTAAATGAGTGGATATTCTGTTCCTTTTCTATTTTAAACCTGCCAATGTACTGCACTGCTTGCCGTCAGTGGTGATACTATTCCTGCATAGTGAGAGTGCCTCATTATGTGGGTTGTGCAACACCTCCTAAGGTATACCTGCTGCCTCCCTTGTGACCCCTGCCGATGTCGTCAAGACCAGGCTTCAGGTGGCGGCCCGCGCAGGCCAGACCACATACAACGGAGTCATAGACTGCTTTGGGAAGATCATTGCTGAGGAGGGCTTCAGGGCCCTGTGGAAGGGAGCAGGAGGTAGGGATAGACTCCTCAAATGAACGGTTTTATGACTGGGAAATTAGGCACTCTGTGGCTCCCATAATTGCTGTCTTGAAGACACCAGAGAAAATGGGAAATCCCACGTTGTAATTTGAACCTCTCTCCCACCAGCCCGTGTCTGCAGGTCCTCGCCACAGTTTGGTGTAACCTTGGTGACTTATGAACTCTTGCAGAGATGGTTCTACATTGACTTCGGAGGACAGTGAGTATTTCTGCTTGGTTCACCATTAGTGAACTGAAGTACACTTACAAGGATGTCTGGCATTGTATGTGAATTATCCTTCCCAAATCTTCTCCCCCCCCAGTCGCCCCACCGGCTCTGAGCCAACTCCTAAGTCGAGGATCTCAGACCTTCCCCCTGTAAGTGCCGACCACGTAGGAGGCTACCGTCTGGCTGCTGCCACATTCGCTGGCGTGGAGAATAAGTTTGGTCTACACCTGCCCAAGTTCAAGTCTTCTGGTGCGTTGTCTGTTAGCCAAGTCCCAGCAGTGCCCAAAAAGGAGCCTACAGCTTCGTAGGCTGTCTTTCCCTCTCAACACTACTGCTAAATGGCTGCAACTCTGAGTAGGGCATCTTACATTTCTTTGTCCCATCATCCCTTCCGAAATGGTATGGTTAAAAAAAAAATGTGGCACCTCTTCTTCATTCATGGCCATGTGAAACGCTCTCTTTGAATGCTGCATGAACAGTGCTTCCTTGGTTTGTCTTTGAATAGCTGTTCCTGTACATATTGTACATCTCAGCGGAGAGACATTATAGCATTGAAAAGGAGTGATGTTACCATGTTTCTTGAAGAGAGGCTTTGGTGAGGATGTCTCTGAAATGTGATTGACGAGACTTGAAAGGACATAGATGTTTTTTTCCCGAAGTATTTATTTTAAAATCATGACCAGGGTCTTGGGAAATAATTGTAATGTATTTATTTTATTTTGTTGAAATAAATCATCAACGGATTCATTTTAATTGTGTGAAAAGTACATTCTGAGATTCATGACACGATATGTGGAAGACGCTCTCTGGGTCACACAAAGGGAAGCCTTTCTTAGACACTACATACAGGCAGTATGGATACTGAATCCATACTGCAGATATCAAGCAGATTTCCAATACAGCATTATATCCTGAGGTATTCTACAGACTCTGGTTCTGATATCTTAAGTGTCACATTTTGTTGAAGAGCAATAGTCATGTACAAAGACATTCAGAAGAAAGGTGGTAACATTTTGGGATATTACAAAACAAGTGGACATTTGGCGCATCTAGGTTAAAGGAACATAGAAAAACACTGGCTAACAGTAAAAAGAAACCACTACATTCCTGTGAGCAGTAATGATGTGATAGATCTAGTCTACTACAGTTGAAGTGGACATGGGCATTGAAGCACAGAGTGAACAACAAATATCGGTCATGATGACAGCAAACATGCTCAGAGTTGTGTAACCACAAACAACTAGAGTGGGCCAGTGAAACTGAACCTGCAGCTAAACCCACAACACTACCATATGGAGTTGACACGGTGCCTAAGGCATGATGGATCTAGAGTGCAACTGATTTGTATTGCAGAGTAAGACGATGGCTTCGTTTCTCGTCGTGTCTGAGGTTGATAGATAGCCCTGTTAGTTATCCCATCAGACTGGTGTGCTTAACCAGCCAAAGAATAAGTTAAGTATGTGTATTAAATCGGAGTACATTTCCAAAGAAAGGATGTCCACATGCCTAAACACTTGATATTTGCGCCTTTTCCTCCAATCAAAACGAGGCTGACATTATGAAGCCTGCCGCTGGGTCCCTAGACTGGCGTTTTCATGGTCGATCAAGCAGAGAGGCGCTGAGCGGCAAGCTCCTCGGCGTCATCCCGGTTCTCGTTGATCTCCGCCAGGGTTCGGACAAAACGGGTCCACTCGTCGTTGCGTGGAACAGCGATTTGCTGGGGGGGGGGGGTAAAAATATTGATATGGGTGAAAATACTAACACATATTGTTGACGCTGGGACACTCAGGGGGAAGGGGATCCCTGGCAATCTTCCAACTGTCACAGAGACTTGACCCGTCAGTGGCAGAAATCGGGGGGGGGGGGGGGGGGCTGCTCTCTGTATCTGCAGCTCACCACTCACTGACCTGACTGACACAGAAACTCAGACCCTCAGGAGACGTCTCCGTTCAGATAGCTAGCCTCTGACAAGACAACGGCTTAATTGTTGTCCGAAGAAATGGAGCATAAAGTATTACCAGAACCCCTTCACCTCCACTAGAGAAAAAACAGGAATAACCCTGTTGAACCTCTCAAAAGAAGTGCCTTTCTTTTTTCAATACTTTATTAATATTAAGTACTTATTTGTATTATTCTGCCTGAAATGGGGTACCTATACAAACCTTTTTAGATTTAGCCTAGATCTCAATTCTGGCTAAAATGTCTGAATGCAACACACCTAGAGCTTACCCTTACCAAAACATATGAAGAATGCCATGTGTTTTAAATGGCACAGTAAATAAAGGCTTTTAACCCACTCACCTCTCCAACATCATAGACCAGGATCTGTCCATCAGAGTCTCCCACGGCTATCTCTTTGCCAGAGTGGGCCCAGCGCACGCGGTTCAGGGCTGGGTTCCCCTCCACTGTGGTACTGGCTGTAGGAACCTGCAAAAAAAAAAAAAAAAAAAAAAAAAAAAAAAAAAACTTTGTCAACACCAATACTGATTCACTGACTTCTGTGACACTATTGGCCGGTTTCCCAGACACAGATCAAGCCTAGTCTTAGACTAAAAAACATTCTCAATTAAGAATCTGTGTCTGGGAAACCCCCCCTATAGATGCTGCAACACTTATAAAAAAAAGAGGAGGGCATGTGAAAGAGTGCCAGGTAACGTTACCTCAGTGTCGTTGTTGAGGTTCCACAGATCAAGATGGCCCACTCCATCCACACACGCGAACAGAGCCGGGTGAGTGGGGGACCACATGACGTCATAGACGTAATCCGAGTTGTCCTCGAACGAGTACAGTGGCTTGTTGTTCTGGAAGAGAGAAAACGGAGGCGGCGCGTGAACACACACATCCACTCTGACCTGACCGGGCGCAATACGAATACCTGGATTAAAGCTAAAACAGAGACGCACATGGATCTTTGTGGGGCGAATGGAGTCCGAATTCAACCACATATGTACTGAGTGTACAAACAAAAATTAAGAACACCTTCCTAATATTGAGTCCCCCCCCCTTGCCTTCAGAACAGCCTCAATTCGTCAGGGAATGGACTCGACAAGGTGTCAAAAGTGTTTTACAGGGATGCTGGCCCATGTTGACTCCAATGCTTCCCACGGTTGTGGCGAATGTCTATTTCACCAGTCATGTTGGCTATAGTAAAATAAATGCTGCAGTAGCTGTTTCCAAGTATTTCTGCAGTTTTGTTTCAAAGCTGGTAAATTAATCGCACAAAGTCAAAGAACTACAAATCCTATATAGTCTATCACACCTCACCCTGCCACATTGCCTAGCTGGGGGGGCTGTGCTCACATGAAAGATTAATTTTTCGAAGGGTCGTGCACAGGCATAAAAGTTGGCCTAATTTAGTTGAAATGAAAGTCACTGAGTGAGACTGTCCTTGTGTTTATTGGCTATTTATATTGTTTTGTTCACAAGCTGGGTTGTTTTTTCACAACGCTGCTACTAAGTCAGACTCAATCTTACAGGCACAAACATGACGAGTCGCATTACCACATAACCCCCCGCCCTTAAAGGGGCAGGTTTTTTGTCTCATCTTTGATATTTTGGTTAACTCCGGTCACAAAAAATGAAATGAAACAATATACCACATTACTTCTTACCAGAGTTGTAGACTCGAGTCTGACTCGAGTAAAAAATGTGATGACTTGAGACTCCACTTGGTTGAAAAGCAAATAACTTGACACTTGACTTGGACCCTCAAGACTTGGGCCTAGACTTTGACTTGAGACTGATGTCTGGCCAGGTTCGGTAATGTTATGTCACTCATTTTGTGGAATTACTCTATACGCAGCCAGATAGAGTATAACCGCAGCATTGACCGTGCAAAAAAAAAAAAAAAAAGCTGTAACAGATTGGCTAGTGAAAAGCACACGAGACACTCCGATTGGACCAGCAAACTGTCAATCAACACAGGTCGGTGAGCTAGCGAACAGATTGCTGATTTTCTGTACAGCTATAGGATCGGGTGCAGTGCAAACATCAAATTTTAGGGAGAGAATTGCCATATTAAAATAAATGTGGAGCTCCAAAAATATTAGCTGTTTACTTTGCAAGCTCACCAGCGATAGGGCAACAATTACTAGCATCGGCCTACTGTTTTTTTGGTATGTAACAACTGCTTGAAATGTATCATTTAATTGTAAAGCTTGCATTTGGAATGTTGTTGTTAAAATTAAGTATTACTGTGGCGAAGACACACCGTACGAGTGGAGAGTGCTTTTTTTCTCCACTTGTTGAAATGTTTGCTGTTGCTTTCACACGTTTAAATGCAGGCCCTATGTGGCAAATCTATTCCATCTAATACAATAATTACTAGTGTTTCATCATTCCATCCCCATACCGTTTATTGCAACATGTAGACATTTCTGTTTCATGTTTGATAGGCCATCGATACATTTTCATTTTATAGCCAACCATTTCTTACCTTGCTCTGAGTGGGCGCAAAGTTTATACTGCACATGAACGTTCGCAAGACTCATGAGGTAGAAGTTCTGTTTATTTAATTCAATGTATGGTTTCCGTTGTTCATATTTACCTTTCCTGAGTTCCGTGCGTCTGTTGCCGCATTCAAAACAACTGGGAACTTGGGGAAAAAAACAACATCGATTTGAACGGTCATCCAACTTGGAATTCCAAATCTGGAACTCGGAAAGTCTGAGCTCTGGAAAGGCCCAACCTGAAGATCACTGACGTGATGATTTGACCTTGTATATTTTCCTGAGTTCACATTTTTTTTTTTTTTTTTTTGAACGCGGCATAAATCCTACGTCTATGTCATTTTTTGTTGTGCTCACCTCAGTGAGCATTGAAATAGGCTACGTGGCCTGCGCTCCACGCTTCGGAGTCAGACCGTTGAATAAGAGAAAACGATTGTTCCAAGTTAAGCACGGTGTTGAAATATCATTAATAAATCATTAAGACGAATGTCCCAATGTAACAATAGATGTGGAAATCGCCTTTTACATTGGAGAACCACTTTTAGTGGTTGTAATTGCCAAAATTGGGTCATTGTATGGTCCTGAGGGCCCAGTGCTCATTTAATCTAGGCCTACCTGTTGAAGCTCCTGTTAGACAGAGTCCTTTTTGGTTTCTCAGGGGGAGGCTGTACAGTCTTGCCCTCTACCTGTGTCCATTCAGATAGCCTCTGTATCAGGCTTGACCTGTCCTATTTCTTTTTGGCTGTTGCAATTGTGTATATTTGGTCAATCTACCACGTATATTTTGTATGATATGGCGCTTTCACCATTGGATCACCAAAACCTGTAAATATACCATATGTACACTCTGATCAAGTCAACCTGCCTTGCCTTCTGCTGATTTCATGCCCTTATTTATGACTGCTACATGTCCCTATTTTACTATTCTACAACTAAAGATATGTTGTAGACAAAATAATGAAAAGGGCTGTCTGGTCGCGTCAATAAATAGACAGAAAGATTTGTCATCGAACAAGTAGTTGCATATATAGATTTTGTTTTTACTTGACTTGCTCTTAGAATGTATGACTTGGACAGGACTCAAGTCTTCTCCCGTTCTACTTGGGACTCCACTTGACTCGGACCCTGTGACTCAAATAATAGTTACTTGATCCCACCTTTGCAGGGGAAAAATATTTTGGCATGTAAAAAACATCTGAGTGGCTGGTAGATTTTTTTTTTTTTTATCTACTTGCCATAGTCGCTGATAGACCAAAAAGTACATTTTAGACCCTGGTGGTGGACAATTCTTGATACACATGGGAAACTTGAGTGTGAAACACCCAGCAGCGTTGCAGTTCTTGACACACTCAAACCGGTGCGCCTGGCACCTACTACCATACCCCGTTCAAAGGCACTTAACCCTTTTGTCTTGCTCATTCAGAGGGTGAATGGGCAAGACAAAAGATTTCAGGGCCTTTGAATCCATGTCTCACGGCTTAAAAATCCTTCTTTAACCAGTCTCCTCCCCTTCATCGACACCGATTGAAGTGGATTTAACAAGTGACATCAATAAGGGATCATCGCTCTCCCCTGGATTCACCTGGCCAGTCTGTCATGGAAAGAGCAAGGTGTTCTTAATGTTTTGCACACTCACCGTACATGTTCCTTCCTAAAGGGCACCCATAGGGCACTGGTCAAAAGTAGTGCACTACGTAGAGAATAGGGTGCCATGTGGGACACACCAAAGTAACCGCAGGTTTTCTAGTGGCGAGACGGTTCAGTACCTTGGTGCTCCACAGCTTGACGGTCCAGTCAAAGGAGGAGGTGACAAACAGGTGGGAGAAGTCGACGGGCCCGGTCGCTGTGTGACAGTCTATCCCTGTGATAGGCCCGTGGTGGCCCTCAAACATCTCACTGATCCCTGCTTTACTGTGGACCAAACATACAACACACAGGGGATAAGAAAACAACACTGAGCCGACACCAACACTGAGCCGACACCAACACTGAGCCGACACCAACACTGAGCCGACACCAACACTGAGCCGACACCAACACTGAGCCGACACCACGTTGCATTAATTTCCCCCTGATGAAACATTAGCATATATAATGTGATATCATTACCAAAATAATACACATGAAATAGTCAAGCATTTTTTTCTGACTTTCATAGCAACACAAGGTTTGGTCAAGACCCCCCTTTTTGCCTCAATTTACATCAGGAATAACATTTAAGTTGAAAGGACTCCCCTTTTAAATGTGCCACGGATGTAGATTCCCAGCTCAGTTGTGAGAGAGGGGCAGTCTTCATCTTAAGAGCCACATGTTGCAGAGCTGTTACTAGGCTGTGGCTCTGATAATTACCTCGAGAGATAAATACCCAGCATGAGAGATGCTTATGCGTTATTAACTGGGATGAGAGTATCATACCATTAGAGAATTAGGTGGAAAATTAGTCCCTCAATTACAGAGGTGATCGTGCAACGCAGAACCTAGCAACGGTCCCCCTCTCGGCGATCTCCGGGCATAACGCGGGACATAAGCGATAGCACCGTAGCTCAGAGATTTGCCTCTCCATCGCAGGCAGGAAGCACTCGAGTCAAGCCATGCTGCTCTGTCGCCTCACAAGTGGACTGTTTGCTTGGGCCACCCTCTGTCTTCCTCGCTCTCAAACGAGAGCGTTGTGTAACGATCCTCAGAGTTGAGTCTCTTTGGGACATCCGGCTTTAAACAAACTCCCTCACTCTGAAGGAGGACTCCTCCAGAAGAAATGATGTCTTTCCTCTCTTTACAAACATTACTGACAGATGCTAAGCAACACAGGATGACTGGGGTAGGAGTGAAAACCTCAAAACAGCAGGAGATCAAGTGTTGGATTCATATTGCTTTGGGAGGTGGGGGGGGGGGGGTGTATTTATTTGACATATCAAATCAAAAGTAGTTATAAAGCCCTTTTTGCCTCAGCAGATATCACAAAGTCCTTATACAGAAACCCAGCCTGAAACCCCAGAGAGCAAGCAATGTAGAAGCACGGTGGCTAGGAAAAACTCCCTAGAAAGGCAGGAACCTATGACGAAATACTGTTTTAAACCGTGGACTAACAAGCCTCCTCACTTTCCTGGAGGTGTCTGCCTCGCCGGAGGCAATGGGGACGCAGGGGGCTGGGTGGGTGGGGTTCTGGTTAATATTGTTGTACCTTCCATGGCGACACGCCATGTAGACGGACCCGTCCTCGCTCCCCACCACAAAGTTGTTGACATCTCCGAGGGGGAAAGACATGGAGGTGACAGCGACGGCCTTCGACTGCCTGAACACCAGCTCCAGGCTGTCCTGTAGAGTAGGGGGGGGGAGACAGAGTAGAACAACATTCCCAACCAGCTCGCTCTCTGCCCCGGCCTGCATGTTAACACACACTGCATAATCAAAATTCATCTAGCAATTTAAATAAGTGATTAACATTTGACGTGTGGGTTCGGCAGCGCTGTTGGATTGACAGCTAGCAGAGTTTGTTTCCTTGATTTAAAAAGAAGAACAAAATTGAGCACAAAAATACGTTTAGAGAGTGCCTGCCGACGTGACGTGTGTGGAGAATAGGCGGAGCGTGATGGGCGGTACCTACCTGCGGTTGAGACAGCATGTCCAGGCTCCAGGAACACATCTTGCCATCGGTAGAGATGCTAATGAGGTTGTGGGCATTCTGGGTGCCCACCACATTCACACAGTACACTGGGTGCTGCACAGAGGGGGAGACAGGGGAACAAAGCCCCCCCGCGATCAGTCTGTTTACAACACACCGGCGTCACCATTGTTTCTGCACGTCTGACTGTGTGTTCAATGTAACTGTTGAGATAAAATCATTTTGGTGATGGTTTATTGGCAGATGAGTGTGTCGTGTTATACCGTGTGAGCTGCTGCTGACAGAGGGGTCCTCTGCACGGGGGTCCTCTTGTTGCTCCTGTTGTCCCACAGAACGATCTGCCCCGAGTAGGTGCCCCCCACCACCAGGTTAGGGTGGAACCTGGCAAAAGCGACCGACATCACTGCAGACTGGCGCGCGCACAGAAAGAGAGAGTGTGTGCGTAAGAGACAGGGCCATGTCAGCGTCTGCTGAGACCAACGAGCGCACGGTGAAACGGCGACAGCTCTCTGGTGATGTGCGTCTATGTCACCTCCAATCAACCCCCCCCCTCTATTTCAGACCCGCTCAAAATAATATACAGACCTGGGCCATTCAGGGTAGCGCAGCAGGATGCCAGTGTGCTGTACAGCCGGCTGCTCATGTTCATTTACACTTCAACTATCCTGTGTTTTCCATGACTCCCACTTCACCCCTCATGGCAGAGCCTCCTGCTGGAGGCTGCTCACGACAGGATATATCATGTATGTCTACATTATTCATGCTAGTTTATTATGTGTGGTCCCTCTACTTGGTCTCTGGCTGCCTGGTCTGAGCCCTACCTTCCCCGTAGCCTGAAACACATCACCCGTAAACCCAACACATCTAGCCATATGTAATCATTCATTCGTCCATCCAAGTAGATTTTTTGTTTTCCAAAAAGGTAAGAGAAAAAAAAAAAATATATATATATATATTTCAAAAACACATTCCCCGCTCACTTGGAGGCATAGAGAAAAATGAGTTCACACTTCTGCTCAGTTTTATTTTGTCGAAGCAATGTGCCTGGGACGACATCCGCTCTGGCGGCAGCAACATGTGGTTCTACTCAACCCGTCTTGGTCTGGGAACCTCAGGGCACGCAGGATAATAAGGAGTGGAGGAGCTGCTCTCTCTCTGCTGAACACAGGGCCCTTGTTTAGGTACACATGATAACCACTCCAGCCCTGCGCAGCACAGCACACACAACACTACTGCTGCAGACCCTTACACCCTGGCCAGCTATTGCACCACTGCTCTTCTCCGGCACCTCACTAACATGTGAAGGAGGTCAACGCCAGCCCAGTGAAATCACAATGTGGATGAGAGCGGGAAAAAGAGAGAGAGAGAGAGAGAGGGAGAGAGAGGTGGGAGGGATGGTTGGCGGTGTGCCACACCCGTCAGGGAGAGAGCCACCCATGAGGCAGAAGGAAGTGGAGGGAGTGGGCAGAGAGAGAGAGAGAGAGAGAGGGGCCTTGGGTGGCTTTAGTACCTGGCAGTGGAAGACGTATTCCGGCGTGTTCTTCTTGTACTTCATGTTCCAGACCAGGGCCACCCCGTCCGGCTCGTGGGGGGCTTCCTCGTTGTTGTTGTATGAGGCAACCAGCAGCTCAGGATACTGGTGACAGACAAATCAGCCCAAATGAATGTCAAGAGGAAGTAGACATGGCCTCCAGGCTTGGCTCCATGTGAACAAGCCTCCCCTGCCCTCAGCAGTGCCGGTGAATGCCGAGCAGAATGCGTAACCACCCCCTTCTCCAACAAGATTTATGGCCGGGAAACTTTTTCCCCCAACAGCGCAGTCTGGTAAATAACGTTTGGATGCTACGGCTTGGCATAATGTGAAAGGACTCGGGGACTAGACTTCTGAGAGAGATGAGTGAACCACGGCAGTAAAGTTGGCCACTGCAAGTCGTTGGAGACCTTTGAAACACAAACCTCAGCGCACACTAAAACAAAACGCAGGGAGAAACGGCCGAGGAAAGAAAGGCTCGAAAGACCTGCCCTCAAACACTTACCAGATGTAAACAAACCATTTAACCTCTGCTGCTTCTCATATTGGAACAACTGAAGTTTACAGTTGGCGAATACACAATTTAGCACAAGGGAATGGATATCCCTCTGAGCAAGCAACGCGGTGGCGAACAATGAGTCGGTGTTCAATCACTGTCAGAAGACATTGTAGAACTAGGTTCAAATTAAGAGAGACATAAGGGGAAACAATTGATTGCGGGCTCATACTAAGTGACAATTTGTGAACGACACGCTCCCGGGGGAACGTGGCTAAATGTCTAATATGAAAAACGAGTGCTGTGTTTATGGTACAGATTTAGTGCAGTGGTGAGGTAGCTAAAGACTGTCAACAATGTGTTAACGTACTTCATTCTTACAGCAAACAACTTGCGGTTGAATTCCGACACGCAACGACGCAGTGTGACATGATTCACAAAAACACAGGGGCCAGTGAAACCATGAACAACTACTGCTGGCGTCGTGACTCAGTGACTAAGTCAGTGAAAAGGTCGCGTCATGACGATGAGCCAATGGTGACTGATGGTGTTGTGTTTTACCGGTGTAGGGTGAAGTTCCACCCTAGATGCTGATCTTGGGTTAGTTTAGCATTTTCCCCATCAATGGTTAAGGTTAGGATTGGGTCAGGGGAATCTGATCCTAGATCTGCACCACGGACAAACTTCACCCGGGAGCGTGTTTTACCTGAGGGGACCAGTCCAGACAGGTGACCACGCGATGCTTAGACCAGCGCTCGTCCGCAAACTGTCTGTTCAGAAACAGCTTGGCCCCAGCTTGGATCTCACTAGGGAACAGCATAGTCACAGTCATAATCATAACACCGCACTCCTTCCTATGACTAAAACAGCGACTGTATTCTGCCTTTACTATTCAAGTGATGCCAAAGGGAGAGAAGAACAAAAAGTTCTTCTTTCTCTACCCTTCCTTCTCCTCCATCTCCCGGCCACTGTAGTCGAAGAAGACGTCCACGTGTTGGGACAGGGCCCTCTCCACGATGCGGGTGCTGTGGTCAAAGAAGGTTATGAACTCTGAGGAGTGGAGGATCTGCAGCTTCTCCTCCTCAGTCAGCTCCTGTGGAGGTGCTAGACAGGGACAGTAAAAGTTATGGACAAACAATACAGAACCATCTAACAGATTGGGGTCGTCTTATTCAAATTATATTTGAGAGAGAGAGAAAAAAAAAAAGGGCCATCATGCAACACTTGGAAGTCAAAATCCCGACAAAATGGT